>NC_092741.1:91120641-91424391 GCF_047496795.1 Chiloscyllium punctatum | reverse complement strand
GACCAGTGTGTTATGAAGGTCTCAGTTTTAAGAGTAGTTATTATACACCCCTATATTATTGGTAATGGTAGGGCCAACATGCTGGAGCATTCTGAATGCTGACTGCCAGCCAGCCATCTGTCAAAAGGAACCAGGTAAAAGTAATTCAATCAAAAGTATTCTCAAGATCAAATGTTCAACTATCAGCATAACACTGCTGGTTGCAGGTGGATTGTTCTTCCATCTACATTTCATGAACAACTCCAAAACTGACCCAGATATTTTAACTCCGTGGTTAGCACTGCTGCCTCATAGTGCCAGGTGTCTGGGTTCAATTCTGGCCTCAGGCTGCTATCTGTGTGGAGTTTGCACATTCTCCCCGTGTCTGTGTGGGTTTCCTCCGGGTGCTCTGTTTGCCTCCCACAATCCATAGATGTGTAGGTTAGGTGAATTGTCTAAACTAAATTCCCCATAGTGTTCAGGGATGTGTAGGTCAGGTGCATTAGGTAGGTGTAAATGTAGGGTAATAGGATAGGGAAATGGGTCTGGGTGGGTTACTCTTTGGAGGGTCGGTGTGGGCTTGTTGGGCAAATTGACCTGTTTCCACACTGTAGGGACAGTATGATTTTTTAAAACACCTTTATCTTTATTTAACTCACTACTTATTCCTAAATGGTATTATGTATGTTGTACTTTTTTCTTGCATATATTTCCTAATAAACTCACTCTTTTAACTCAAGAAAGCTTGATTAAACTAGCTTTTAAAACATAAATGCATTTTGGCCTGCGAGGAGGGAATCCTTTGTAAATGAACCTTGTTGCAATGGAGGATGTGGATGACAAAAGAAGTGGAGCCATCTCATACTACTTCATGAGAGATTAACAATTGGAGGTATCCCATCTGGAACGGTAATAACTTCACTCAGGATCTGGTCATGACACTGCCCTGCTTGACCTTTTTTGTGGTTTTGTCATTAAATTGTAGGACACTATTATTGAACAAACCCTTATCAGACCATTCAAAGAATGCAATGTATCCAACTAACTGGATTGGGAAGTTAGTTAGTTGTGGAAGTATGATTCTAAAACCAAAAGCACAAAATTTGATTCAAAGTAGGATCCTTATAATGTTGTAATAGCCAAAGTGATTTGGAATGAATTCAATGAACTCGTCAGATTGGATGCTACAGAGAATTTGTCAATTTTGAAAATATGCCATTGGAGAATTAATCCATTAACTTAAGTCATGTTGATTGAATATGAATGATAAATATTGTTTCTTTTCACATTTAAAATGGGGACCACCTACACTAACTCAGCTGGTTCACATTTTATGCTTTCCATCTTATTCAACCCCACTTCTGGAAAGATTTGTTTGAGGCTTCAGAGACTGCCTTATGCCTTGATTTCGAGGTCTTTTATGAATGGTATGCCATGGACAGTGTTGTAGATACTATAATACAATTGCAGTTCAATTTTTGTGACATTTTTCTTCTCCATTTGAAGGAAGCAAATGAAAATTTTGGATCTTGTTGAAACATTTTGGGGTTTTACAGATGGGCATTTGTTTGAATTGAAAAGCTAGGCTTCGCTTGGAATTGGGCTACGGAATATTATCACTTCCTCAGAACTGTTCTGAGGAAGGGTCACTGGACCCGAACTGTTAATTCTGATTTCTCTTTACAGATGCTGCCAGTTGTGCTGAATGTTTAGAGTAATTACTGTTTTTGTTTCTGATTTATAGTATTGTAGTTCTTCTGGGTTTTATTGGGACTATTATCCTTGAATGGGCTGAAATCTTATTTGAAAGCTAAGATGAAGCTGGCATCTGCGGTAGCTGGCGCACACTGTTCATCATCTGTATATCCTCCAACAGAAGAATGTGTCCAATCTTCAAAGAAGTGTGCTACATTTTATGTAGGACTGTGATATTTAGTAATGGAAGTATTTATACTTAGTGCTGAAGCATACAAACTTGTTAAAAGGGCATCAACCTCATGAAATTTCAGGGAAATGTTTTCAGGCAACTTTATTCTTTCATTCCAGTTTAGAAATTCTTGTGATTACCTGAAGTGCGTAAAATTCTGTCTTCCTTATTTTCAAAGGTCAAAAAGGGTGCTTTTACAGAATAGGCATGAGCAGGTAAAAGTAAAATGGAAATAATTCACTTATTTTGACAAACCTATCATCATGTTTTTGCAAAATCTCAAATTCCAGCACTGGGACAATTTCTTAAAATTAATTTAAGAAAAGGACTCTGCAGGAATGTATGTTCTCAAACAATGAATTATTTACATTGGGCTAAATATATTGGTTGTATAAGAACAAGTCAATTATATATCTATACCAAAAAAATTTGCTATAACCCCACGTACATATAAATGAATTGAAAGAATTGTTGTTCAAAATAATCACTTATACACTGATCCAGCAGTTTGAGTGAAAGATCTGCACACACTGCTTGTTCCCACCCTATCAACGATAAAGCTTTAGCTCCTCTTTCACTGTCCTTTCTAAAAGTGTTGCCAGCCTAGCTGTCACCAGTTCAAGACTTAAATGTTTTTACCCCAATTTCTGAATGTTTGCATTGTTGCTTGACAACACATACAAAACATACTGGAAAAGCTCAGCACTTCTGGCAGCATCTGTGAAGAGAAATCACAGTAACTGGGTCCAGAAACCCGTTGTCAGAACAAACTTTTTCAGCTATTTGACCTCTGCCTTAAATATGAGAATATGTAGGGAAGCTGTTAAGTTATTTGATATAGACTGTCATTGCTATAAAAATTAATAAAGCTCCTATCAGGGGAGTGTAGTACAAAAGGAGAAATATCCAAGTATCAATGGCTCCCCAATGATCCTTTCATTGTCTCAAAGAACAATGAGCTGCAGGCTGAAAAAATAAATCCAACGCTATTTTATATATATTGAATCCTTTTAGTTATGTCAGAGAATTATTTCTGGGATACAGGTTGACCTGCGGAGAAGTACAGTTATTAAATAAGTATGGCCATAGGAGCAAAGCCTTGCCTTGTACTTGGCTTTTTGGAGAGAGGTAGACCTGCAGGTGAAATGTACATGGAGGTCGTGAGGAGTGTTCCAGAGAGCACTGCTCTTCCAGGCGAGGGGTAATATGCTCAGGTGTATCTTGAGTTTGAAAATAAGAATGAACCCTGAGATCTCAGGAAAGATGTAAATTGATTTCTTGGTGAGTTCCACAGTGTGCGCAAAGTTGGTATGTAGAAAAGTGTAATATTTTAAAACAATTTTTAAATCCCTATCTTTGAATTAAGTGATAGTGGCAGAAAGGAGGTAAGAAACTAGAAATTCCATTATTCATAAATTGTAAGATTTATTGGATTGCAAAGATTTAAATTAGTGCCTAGTGTGAAGAGGCATTAATGTAATTCAGTAATTAGGAAAATAATTAAAGGGACAATTTCGATGGTAAGGCAGCTGAAGTATTGTGAAGGCAGATTGAGCTAATTCCTGGACACTATTGTGGTCCATTGCAAATGTGTCTACAGTAGTCATAGCCTAGAGTTTGTGAACTGGAGGCTGAATTCAGACACTGCATGCAACACATTGGTGGGGGTGGTGACAGAGGAAAGTTAACTGAACACTTTGTTTCAGAAGACACTTTCATTTCATAGCATAAGATCTTCTGATTTAGGACAGTGGCAGCAATAGGATTCAGTGACTGTGAGAAAGGTACAGGGAACCCAGTTAGCAGCCTTTGCAATTTTCAAATGCGTTTGTTGTTGTAGTTTTTATGGATGAAAGAGGTGGCTGAATGGTGGATGAGAAAACTGGCCATGATATAAGAAATCATTTAAGTGTGGAGTGTTAATAGCAATGTGTGGTTGTAGGGGAATAGTATAGTCCGAGGAGTTGGCTAGGAGCTCGTTGTCTGCTCTGTGCCAAAGTTCATGACATGTACTCTGGGCTGGAGAGGAAGCTGCAATGGAAAGGGAAGGATCTCGTGATCTGTGTTCAATGGTGTACCAATGACAGGTAGAACTTTGGCAGAAGTTCAGCTGAAGCAGTAGCTAAGGGCTAATAATTGTCTCAGTATTACTACCTGACTAAGGAGTTAGGAGAAAATTTATGCGAGTTAAATCCATGCCTTAAAGATTGCAGACGAAATGCGTTTTGATCCATGAGATGTTAACACCACCATTGAGGAAAGTGGGAGCTGTATCATTGGATGGTCTTTATTGAAACCTTGCGGTGAGTTGTATAACTCGAATGGTGGGGGGCCTTTGAACTAGATAGTGAGGGCCAGGAATTGTCTGAGAAGATGTGATAAATTGAATAGAGAAGATAAAGCAAAGCAGCAAGGTAGAATAAGGCAAGTAATGATCAGTGTGTGGTAGGAAGGAACAGTGTGTGTAAACTTAAGAGTGCACCAGCAGATGAGGCTAGCGATTTCAATAATGCTAAAAGCACTGAACGGAAGGCTCTGTACCTGAAGGCATGTAACATTTACAACAAAGCAGATGAATTGATTGCACAAAAAAAAAGTACTTGTGTAACCATAACACTGACATGATTGCAAGTGGACAAAGACTGGACCTGAATGTCTAAGAGTGCATGAGATTTAGGAAGTATAGAAAGCTAGACTAACACGCAGGGATAAATCTATTAATTATGGATGATGTTGACTGGTTGGATGCTGACAGGATCGTTCTCTTGGTGGGAGAGACCAGGACAAGGTGAAGCACCTTTAAAAAAAAAGGGGGGTCTCCCATTAATGATGGAAGTAAGGTAAAATGTTTGAGGATTGAGTTATTTGAACTTTCTTCCCGAGAGAGCAGTGGAGGCTGAGACATTGAATATTTTTTAAGGGAGAAGTAGATTTTTCAATAACAAGAGAATTAATACTACTTTGGTCGATGGGAATGTGAAGTTAAGACTACATTTAGATCAGCCATGATATTATTTAATCGCAGATCCGTGAATGAATGGCCTACTCCCCTTAATTTCTATGTTTTTATATATGTTCATATAAGTGGAGGAAATTGTTTACTTTGGTTGTCAAAGGTTCAAAATGTGTGTCCCAACTAATTTTTTTTCAATTCAAACCATTATATTGAAATGTTTTATTCTCCACTGATAATGCATTTAACCATTGTCCTCTGATGTTAATTTAAAAAGAAAATTCTTTAATCTTTTATCTGCCCAAAAAGAAAGATTGCGTGTTCCTTCTAAGTAACCTAATGTTTTAGATAACAAGATGAGAATTACATTTTTGAATCAGCACTTGAGGTCTGCCTATTATATTACTGGTTGCATTGGGTTTGCTGCCACCTATAGTGAAATTTCAGAGAACATCAATTCAAAGCATAGCTCTCCTAGACAGAGATGATAAGGTATGATGACTTTGAATATTAGATACATTAAGGCAAGAGTGGAGACTGATAATGATTTTCAGCTAGTGAATAACCTTACCAAGTGTTGACTTTGAGTTGTTTTGGAAGTATACTAATTTAATCCAAGAGTCACATAATGATGCAATGTATATAAGCCATGTCATGAGCCATCAGCAGGTTGAGCAAAATGTATAAAGTTATTGTCACTCGTGTTTCCAGTTGCATAGCGATAGAACTGGGGATAGCAATATTCTTGGTGACCTACCCTGTTGCTGAAGTTTCTCACATATAGCTGGGAGAGAACACACTGCTTTCAAAATTATCAATCCAGCAGGTAGGATGTTCATGTGTATTTTCTCACGTAGCATCATGCAGACACCTTGACCACAGATGGTTCACAGTGCTGTTCGAGCTGGCTATTAGCTCTCCCATTCGCTCATAGAACTGTGCGGTCATATCTGGTTTGGAAGACAGCCTACTGCCACCTTCTCAAGGGCAATTAGGGACGGGCAATAAACGCTGGTCAGCCAGCGATACCCACATCCCACGAGTGAATATAGTTTTAAAAAAGAACTAAATGAAGTGAAATGTATGACCACAATGGTGGAAATGTCCTTTTGGCACTGAGAAACTGGTAGACAATAAATGAGTAATTTCAAACTGATTTACTGAACTGAGATGTTGTACAATTTTATTTATATTTTTTTCTTTATCTGTGAGTGATTATGCTATGTTCTGGTTAAGATTGCTACATTGTATACCCTCAGGAGGGGAACCTTTTTTTTGGCAATATGCTTTTTAATACTGCAATTATGAGTTTAGAGTTACTTGAATGTATACTCACAGTTTAAACTTCAAATTAAATCTGCAGACAGTTGTAAATCTTATGAGTCTTCAAATAATGATGTTTGAGATTTTGTTCTTGTTTAAATAGATCAAGTTTGAGCTGTAATTTAGTATCAATTGATGAAATAATATAAACTTCCTTGTAAAGCGCAGTGAAATAATAAATTTCCTTTTAAATTTCAGTTTCAGCTTTGATCATGACAACCAAAGGTGGATCTCTAACTGAAGTTAAGGAAGAGCCAGAACAAATTGAAGAGGATCATTTTGAAGCTTCAGATTCTCAAGAACCTGTCAACGTAAATCAAGAACAAGAGAATGATGTCAAAGATGATGGACAGCCAGAATCCATAGAGCAGCCTCTGAAAGAACAGGAAATAAATTCTCCAGCTCCAAATGCAAGTACCCAAGCTAGTCCTTATAGCAGTGAAAGAAAGGAGCAGACAGTTGGTAAAGGGCTGTCACGTTTTCTACCTGGATGGCTTAAAAAGCAAAAATCACTATCCCCACTAGAAACCGCAGAAGACAAGGAAGCTGAGAAGGACACACCCCAAGCTGAGGATATGCACCCAGTTGAGGAAGAACAGCCAGAGCCAGTATGTACTTCATCAGAGCTTGAAGTAAAGAAAGAGGAGAAGGTGGATGCAGAGACTAAGACTGATGAAAGAGTGGAGCAGCTTTCAGAGAACAGTGGAGAGTTACAGGTATAGTAAATTCTTGTACATTATCAATTTTACTCTGGAATTTCGTATAGCAGTTTAAAGTAATATGTATCTGTAATTTGTTAAAATACTTCTGAATTAAATATAAAAATCCTACAACATGATAATTAACCATGATTACTCAATTTCTGAAATTAATTAATCTGTAAATTAATAAGAAATTATAACATTTGTAAATCTCAATTAAGAACACAAATGCAGTGTATGCACAGCAGTTCCTACATTTTCTCAAAAAAAAAAGGCAGGTCGATATTTTAGAAATTAACTGATTTTTTTTTCAAAAAAATATGCATCAGCTTTTTATTTCCAATGTTGTCTGATTTGATGCAAATATTCAATAAAAATTAACACATATACACTTAATTGTTCTCTATATAACCTAAAATGTGTGCAAGAAAACATTTTTCAGGATCATTCAAAACCAATTTATAATATTTGAACATATAATGAGCCTAAGAGCAATCTTCATGTGTAACAACTTAACATTTAAGAAGTATTTAGATGTGCATAGAACATAGAAAAATACAGCGCAGTACAGGCCCTTTGGCCCTCGATGTTGCGCCGATCCAAGCCCACCTAACCTACACTAGCCCACTATCCTCCATATGCCTATCCAATGCCCGTTTAAATGACCATAAAGAGGGAGAGTCGACCACTGCTACTGGCAGGGCATTCCATGAACTCACGACTCGCTGAGTAAAGAATCTACCCCTAACATCTGTCCTATACCTACCACCCCTTAATTTAAAGCTATGCCCCCTCGTAATAGCTGACTCCATACGTGGAAAAAGGTTTTTTTTTAGATTAGATTACTTACAGTGTGGAAACAGGCCCCTCGGCCCAACAAGTCCACACCGCCCCGCCAAAGCGCAACCCACCCATACCCCTACATCTACCCCTTACCTAACACTATGGGCAATTTAGTATGGCCAATTCACCTGAACCTGCACATCTTTAGACTGTGGGAGGAAACCGGAGCACCCGGAGGAAACCCACGCAGACACGGGGAGAATGTGCAAACTCCATACAGAGAGTCGCCTGAGGCGGGAATTGAACCCGGGTCTCTGGCGCTGTGAGGCAGCAGTGCTAACCACTGTGCCACCGTGCCGCCCCTAGGTTCTCATGGTCAACCCTATCTAAACCCCTAATCATCTTATACACCTCTATCAAGTCACCCCTAAACCTTCTTTTCTCCAATGGAAACAGCCCCAAGTGCCTCAGCCTTTCCTCATACGATCTTCCTACCATACCAGGCAACATCCTGGTAAACCACCTCTGCACCCATTCCAGTGCCTCCACATCCTTCCTATAGTATGGCGACCAAAGCTGCACACAATACTCCAGATGCGGCCGCACCAGAGTCTTATACAACTGCAACATGACCTCAGCACTCTGGAACTCAATTCTTCTACCAATAAAAGCCAGTACGCCATATGCCTCCTTGACCGCACTATTTACCTGGGTGGCAACTTTCAGAGATCTGTGTACATGGACACCAAGATCCCTCTGCTCTTCCACACTACCAAGTATCCGACCATTAGCCCCGTACCCCATCTTTTTGTTACTCATACCAAAGTGAATCACTCACACTTACCCACATTGAACTCCATTTGCCACCTTTCTGCCCAGCTCTGCAGCTTATCTATATCCAGCTGTAACCTGCCACATCCTTCCTCACTGTCAACAACTCCACCGACTTTCGTATCATCCGCAAACTTGCTCACCCAACCTTCTAGCCCCTCCTCCAGGTCATTTATAAAAATGACAAACAGCAATGGTCCCAAAACAGATCCTTGCGGAACACCGCTAGTAACTGCACTCCAAGATGAACCTTTACCATCAACTACTACCCTCTGTCTTCTTCCAGCCAGCCAATTCCTAATCCAAACCTCCAACTCACCCTCAATGCCAAACCTCCGTATTTTTTGCAGTAGCCTACTATGGGGAACCTTATCAAACGCCTTACTAAAATCCATATACACCACATCTACCGCTTTACCCTCGTCCACCTCCTTAGTCACATTCTCAAAGAATTCAATAAGGTTTGTGAGGCACGATCTGCCCTTCACAAAACCATGCTGACTATCCTTGATCACATTATTCCTATCCAGATGTTCATAAATCCTATCCCTTACAATTCTCTCTAAGACTTTGCCCACAACAGAAGTGAGGCTCACTGGCCTATAGTTACTAGGGTTATCCCTACTCCCCTTCTTGAACAAGGGAACCATATTTGCTATCCTCCAGTCTTCTGGCACTATTCCTGTAGACAACGAAGACATAAAAATCAAGGCCAATGGCTCTGCAATCTCCTCCCTAGCTTCCCAGAGGATCCTAGAATAAATGCCATCATGCCCAGGGGTCTTATCTATTTTCACCCTTTCCAGAATTTCCAACACCTCTTCCCTACATTTCTCAAAGCCGTCCATTCTAATTAATTGTGACTCAGTATTCACATCAGCAACAATGTCCTGTTCCTGAGTGAATACTGACGAAAAGTGTTCATTCAGTGTCTCCCCAATCTCTTCAACCTCCACACGCAACTTCCCATTACTATCCTTGACTGGACCTTTTCCTACCCTAGCCTAGTCATTCTTTTATTCCTGCACTTGTGATGCCAAGACTATGGGCCAAGGTTAGAATAGTTGGGCAGTTATTTTAGTCCAAAGATGTGCAGGTTGGGTGAATTGGCCACGCTAAAATTGCCCATAGTGCTAGGTGCATCATTCAGAGGGGAATGGGTCTGGGGGGGTTACTCTTCGGAGGGTTGGTGTGGACTGGTTGGGCTGAAGGGCCTGTTTCTGCACTGTAGGGAATCTAATCTAATCTTTTCTGAAGCATAGACTTAATGCTATAGAAAGGATGTTGTGAAACTTGTAAGGGCTCAGAAAAGATTCATAAGGATGTTGCCAGGATTGGAGGGTTTCAGATATCGGGAGAGGCTGAATGGACTGGGGCTGTTTTCCTTGGAGCGTCGGAGGCTGAGAGATGACCTTATAGAGGTTTATAAAATCATTGATAGGCATTGACAGGGTGAATTGGGGAGTCCCAAACTGAAGGGCATTGGTTAAAGGTGAGAGGGAAAAGATTTAAAAGGCACCTGAGGGGCAACTTTCTCATGCAGAGTGCGGTATGTACATGGAATGAGCTGCAAGAGGAGGTGCAAGAGGCTGGTACAGTTATAACATTTGAGGCATCTGGATAGACATGAGTAGGAAGGGTTTAGAGGGATATGGGTCAAATGCTGACAAATGGGGACTAGATTAATTCAGGCTATCTGGTCGGCATGGGGGAGTTGGACCGAAAGGGCTATTTCCAGGCTGTACATCTGACTCTATAATGAGATAAATTGGAAAATCAGGAATGTAGCACCTCTATTCGACAAAGAACGGTGAATGACGGCCTAAAGTGAATGGGGAAAATAGGTGAAAAAGTAGGAGATTTGAAGACACAGTGTTGGTATTTTAAGAAAGTTCATGACTCTCAACAAAGGTATCTTTCATTCGGAGATGACAACTCCAGGAGAAGAATGTACTGCCCATGGATACAAAGGAATTTAGGAATGGAATCTAATTGAAAGAAAGGAGATAGCATCAAGATGTTTAGAAAATCAAAATACAAATAGGCAAAATCAACATGGTTTTGTAAAAATCAAATCATGCTGGCAAATTCCAGAGAAGTATAAAGGTGGTAATATTAGGTGATTTCAACTGCCCAGCATTAACTTGGGGTAGTCACAATGTAAAAGGTTTAAAGAGAGTGGAATTCTTAAGTTGGTACATTGAAGGCCCTACAAGACGGAGGACAGACTCGGACTTAATGAAGCCAGGTAAACGGTTGAGCGATCAGTTGGGGAGCATTTTGCAGATCATAATTATAACTGTTAGATTCGAGAATGTTATGGAAAAAGACAAGGATGGGTCTGAAATCAGGAGGAAAGGCCGATTGTAATAAGATTAGAAAAAATAAGATGCCAAAATGGACTGGGAGCAAAAGCTTTGTAGCCAGAGATTGATGGGAATCTGGGATGGCAGCAGAGGTGGGAAGCGTCATACCTTTTAAAAGTACATGAATGAGCACTCATAGAGTCATAACATACAAGGCTGTGGGACAAATCCTGGAAAGCCTGATTGGTGCAGGTAGGTTGGTGTAAACTCAATGGGCTGAAGGGCCTCATCTGTGCTCTGACTCTTTGACTGTCTTAGAAGGGGAGGTAGTCTCTCTGCATCTACCTTGTTAAATCCCATTAGAATCTTTTATGTTTCAATTTGATCACCTCTCATTCTAAATTTGAGAGTCCAGGCTCAACCTCTCCTCATAAGAAAGTCCTTCCATCAGCCTAGTGAACCTTTTTGGGAATGTCTCCAATACCAGTATATTTTTCCTTGGATAAGGTGCCCACAATTATTCACAGTATTCCAAATGTTGACTGACTCGTGACTTGGATTTCCTTATTTTTATACTCCATTCCTTTTGAAAAGCAGGTTAGTGTTCCATTTGTCTTCCCTTTTTACCTGCTGGAAGTTTTAGTTTTGAAGCATAAAATATCAGTTATAAAATAACCAGTATTTTGAAATTCACTGACTTAAAGATGAGTCACTTTTTTTGTAATTAGTGAAATATATTAAACTTAAATCCACTTTTTCAGCCAGTTGAAGAGGAGAAGATTGTAGAATCGTTGGAAAAAGATGCTGGTCTGAATAATGAAGATGTGATAACAGAGGAGAAAAAGGAGGAAAGTAACAAAGGTGAAGACCCTCAGAAAGCTGAAGATACAAGCAAAAAGTCCCCTCTGAAAATTCCCAAAAAAATCAAGGTTGTGCAAAGCAAAGTCCTTATGTTGGATGGTTCAGAATCCAGCTATGAAATTGAGGTAAGGAAAAGTTTAGTTAATGATAACAGTAGTTTTGTGATCATTACGGACAGTATATGCACTCAATTTGGATGTTGTAGGACTTACTAGTCACAGCAGGGAGTACACCTCCAAATCATAAGTTGTTTAATATGTTCACTTCCAAGTCATCCTAGAATGTGAACACTAGCATATTTAAATGTTTAGATAAGAACTTGCATGGTTTTCAGGCAGTTGGAGTGGACATAGAGCAAATAGGTTTTTAATATTGTTGAGAAAAAAAATCATTTTATTAAAGCTTTTCATCTTCTACACATCAGGTTAATTCGTAAGAAGTACCAAAGGAGCAGCAACATTTAGACTGTACGAGAGAAACGTGCTGCTTGGATGGTGAATGGATTCTAATTAGTAGAAGTATTGACATAGACAATGCACCAGTCAATGATAAGTGGTGATTAACTGCTAAATTTTACTTGCATTTTAAATCAGACTGGTTACTTCTGGTGAAGGCATTGTTTTGAGGAATGAAGCAGAGATTGACTGTCACTGATTTTGTTGCATTGAAACAAGCAATGTCTGTATATATGTGTATATATATCCTTTCTGTCTGCAAAAAACAGGGCTCTGTGTACCAATATATGTAACTTTGAGTACACGCAACTGCACAATACTGTAAACCTGGCTGATGATTCTAAACTGGTTCTCCGCATAATTATTGACATAATTGGGATTATTTAGCAAATGTTGTTTACTCACAGAATCAAATCTAATGTTGAACACTGAGTTGATATTGCAAGTTCAGCATGGTCAGTATTTGCTTTTTGCAAACAGTTGAAGGAATGTTTGCTTCCACTGCATGATGGCACTTATTCAAACTTTTGAGATATCTTGTCCTTTTGAGGATAATCTGAGAGAGCTGAGCTTTTTTCAGATCCAACAATTTAGGCTTATCCAGCAAGAAATGATCTGATTAGGGAAGTTGTTGACCTGCACAGTGACTTTGATGTGCTCTATTTCCGCATCTAACTTGCACAGTGAACAAATTGCTCCGGTCCTAATTACGAACTTGCCAATAATGCCAGCTGTGTGTGCAATTGTAAGAGTCCTCATGAATTCATTGACCAAAGAAGGAAGACGTGTGGTAGATGGTATAAGAGAATCTTGGGCTTCCTTAACTAGGACATTGAAGAAAGGGAGATTAATTGACTGCACTATTTCAAAAGGCATTTGTGCATGCTTCAGTAATGTTTTCTAAATCCGCACAAGTAGATGCACAATAGCTTGGATGGTTCACACAGCTCCCTGATCCCCTGTAAAGGATGTTAGACCGAAATGGATTTCTAGTCGGGCACAAAATCTATGTCAAAATGTAATAAATGGCTGACATTTTTTGATTATCAAGTCCAGATCACTGAAAAGTCTGCTATTGAAAATGGAAGCATTTTGGTTCAAACTAAATTGTGTCTGCAATTCCAAGTTGAGATGCATTATGTCATATCATTCATATATTAGTAAATATATTTGAAGAAACAGAAATAATTATTGTTGAAAGCTTAAGTTTGCTAGGGAATGAAGTCCTTGAAGGAACTGTTGCAGAGGAGAAGGGGATTTGATAGTTGTATCACAATTTTAGTTCTTTGAATCGGGTATGTGTTGGAATATGCAGCTGGCAGACTTGATTTGGTTGACAAGAAAGAATGAGTATTCTAGAGGGTGTCCTGAAATGTGTAGTCTTTGATGATTTGTGGTGAAACTAAAGAATGAGTGTGTATGAAGAAAATAGGCATGTAGAACCTCGGTAAGCAGAGAAAGTCAGAAGATAATGGGTGGTGAAACAGCTGCAGCTGCTGCTACAGGTGAGCTAATGATCCATGTGATAGAGTTGGCATGGGAAAGGGATGGCTCAGACCCCAAGTATTGGTCTTTAGGCTATTAAAGCTGCTCTGTTATTTAAATGATTACACTACACTTAAAATCCAATTCAATTTCCTGAGTTAGATGAGAGAACTTGTGGCCAGTGACATTAATATGTTGATGAATACATTGTTCTTTACATGACATATGGATTGAACTATCTGAGGAAAAATGGCACAGATGTGTTTAACATTTTATTATTATTTCAATACTGAGAAACCATTTGTCACGTATCTCTTTGTGTCCTCTTTAAGCTGGATGCTAACATGACAGTTCGTAGTTCCAGCAGGTCACATTGCTTAAGGAACTAGAATGTTGGAAAGTATAGATTACTAAGTATAGGCTATCAACCAGCAAAGTACTGCAGATATTGGAGATCTGAAATAAAAACAGGATAAGCTGGAGAAGCTCAGCAGGTCTGGCAGTATCTGTGGAAAGAGAAACAAAATTAACGTTGTTAATTCTTCTATTGACTTGGACAGGAGTGGTTCCCTTGAGTTTCTATAGAAGAGTCATTGTGGACGTGAAACATTTCACAGATTTAACTTTTCAAGTTAATACTCATTAATTACTTGTGTATCAGCGACATTTTATATCAGATGTTGATTTCCAATTCAAAGGCTCAGATAAAGAGAAATGTATGCTATTTCAAAGTATTACAAGATATTCATTGCAGTTTGCAAGTTTGACAGAAGGTTTTTATACTTGGAAGTCTGCTTGGGAGAGGGTAAGAAAATAAATTCATCTGCTAGGAAACACACCAGAGACAAAGTGGATCGAAATGGAGAGTAAGGCTCAGAGCTACACTAAACTTGAGAAAACAGACTTACAAGGAACCACACTGGGAACTGACCAGGATATAAACGGAGCGTGGTTTGTGGCTACAAATTCCTAGGAGGGAACAGAGAATGGA
The DNA here is from genome assembly GCF_047496795.1 of Chiloscyllium punctatum. Taxonomy (NCBI): domain Eukaryota; kingdom Metazoa; phylum Chordata; class Chondrichthyes; order Orectolobiformes; family Hemiscylliidae; genus Chiloscyllium; species Chiloscyllium punctatum. The sequence continues at coordinate 91,409,796 of NC_092741.1, read as the reverse complement.
ACTGCAAGGGAAGACAAAGGACAGAGAAGGTGAAAATCAAACTGGAATATCACAACAAAGTTATGAGCTGATTGGTTGCGGAGTACCTAAGGTGCATGTATAATTGCTAAGAGCTAGATTCGTTGGAGCTCAATTTTTTCATTTCTTCTTATTCTAGTCTCCAGTAAAAGATAGGAAAATATTAGAAGCTAATCTTAAAACAAGCTACAGCAGAACAGTTGGGTAAGTTCAAGGTAATGAGGCTGAGTCAACATGGCTTGTAAAAGGGAAATCACATTCAACAAGTCTGTTGGAGTTCTTCGAGGAGTGTCATGGATGTGGATACAAGGAAGCTGTTGGATGTACCGTGCTTGGATTTCCAGGAGTTATTTTAAAGTGTACAGCATTGCATAATTTCATGAATAAAAGATTGGCTGGCCAACAAGAAACATTCAGCATAAATTGGTCTTTTTCAGAATGATAAGATGTAACAATGGTGAGCCACAAGAATTGGTGTTGGGACCTCAAATTTCTCAGTTACTTAAATGATTTAGAAAAACAACAAAGTATGGTTGCTAAATCTGGTGACAGTGATAGATTGAACAGTAAGTTGTGAAGAGGACTTAAGGAGGCTACAAAAAGACAAAGATGGGTTAAGGTAATGGGTAACTGGAATATAATGTGGAAAAATGTGAAACCTTCCATTTTGTCAGGGAGAATAAAAATGCATATAATTTCAGTGGTGAGAGATTAGTGTTCTGCAGTTGTGTACGAAGTACAAAAGGTTATGCAGGTATTGGGAAAGCTTATAGAATATTATACTTTATTGTATGAAAGTTGAGTCTTTTGAATTCTCTTCTTGAAAAGAGTCCTTGAATATTTTAAGGCTAAGCTGGATAGATTTTTGTTAAGCAAGAGGATGAAATAATGTCAGGGTTAGGCAGGAATGTGGACTGGAAGTTACAATCAGATCAGCCATGATCTTTCTGAATAGCTGAGCAGCCTGAGGGCCTGAATGGCCCACTTAAATTTGGGGTCTAGTCAAAGATCTTTTGTGACCTCTGAACTTCAAGCATCTTCGATTGTAATTTTTTCTTGTTCAGTTTCAGGTTTGTCTGGCGATTTCTGTCTTGCACTTATGCCAGACTTTGCTTTTGGTCAGCAATCCTTCTTCCATTGTGTCACCATATCCATAAACTAACTGATCATCTTCCATGGTCTCTGCTCCAGTAAGATTACGAAGTAGTTTATGTTGTCTAGTTCATATTCCTCTGGAGCTGTGGATATGTTAATGGCATGCACAGCTCTGAAAGATAATTCAAAATTTACTGAGGAAGCTGCTGATTTCATCCAATTTTACTTGCCACTATTTTTTGCATGCTTTGGTAAAGGTAATTGCATGTGCAGGTTGGCATGGGTTGGGAAGATCTCTGAAGCTTTATTTACTTTTTTTTATATTGACATATACTCTTAGATTTTCAGGTTGTTTCACTGCTACTATACTGCTAATCTAGCCTGTAGGAGTTATCACTTTCTTGATTATTTCCTTCCCTTTCAGCATCTCTGCATTTAGTAGTAGACTTGCCAACGTTAAGGGCATTTAACTGGTTGTTGGATAAACATATGGATGAAAATGGGATAGTGTAGGATAGGTAGGCTTCAGATTATTTCCACAGGTCTGCACAATATCAAGGGTCGAAGGGCCTGTACTGCGTTGTAATGTTCTATGTTCTATTGTCTTTCAGACTAGACTTGAGGGCGGCAGCTACTGAACTGGTCTTACGTTCTCATTTAGTTTGAGATGATTTTCTCCAGGAAAGCACCTGTAAATGCATTATACCCTTGCTAGGTTTTTAAATATTCGTTCATGTAGGCATTGTTGGCCAGACCAGCATTTATTGCAGATCCCTAGTTGTCCTTAAGGTGGTGGTGAGCTGTCGTCTTGAACAGTTTCAGTCCATTTTGCTGTAGATCTACTTAGAATATGGATTAGTGGTGCTGGAAGAGCACAGCAGTTCAGGCAGCATCCAAATAGCTTTGAAATCGACGTTTCGGGCAAAAGCCCTTCATCAGGAATAAAGGCAGTGAGCCTGAAGCGTGGAGAGATAAGCTAGAGGAGGGTGGGGGTGGGGAGAAAGCAGCATCACGACATGGTTGAAGAGCTTCAGTGCAGAGGAAATGACCTGGGAGTTGCAGTGGGAGAGGGATTCCCTGAGATTCTTGTAGAGAGAGGAGGAAAACTTCAAGGCAGGCATCCTTGCAAGAGGATTCGCAGTAGGGTTAAAATCAACGAGGTAAAAACAATGACTGCAGATGCTGGAAACCAGATTCTGGATTAGTGGTGTTTTTACCTCGTTGATTTTAACCCTACTGCGAATCCTCTTGCAAGGATGCCTGCCTTGAAGAAGTTTTCCTCCTCTCTCTACAAGAATCTCAGGGAATCCCTCTCCCACTGCAACTCCCAGGTCATTTCCTCTGCACTGAAGCTCTTCAACCATGTCGTGATGCTGCTTTTTCCCCACCCCCACCCTCCTCTAGCTTATCTCTCCACGCTTCAGGCTCACTGCCTTTATTCCTGATGAAGGGCTTTTGCCTGAAACGTCGATTTCGAAGCTATTTGGATGCTGCCTGAACTGCTGTGCTCTTCCAGCACCACTAATCCAGAATCTGGTTTCCAGCATCTGCAGTCATTGTTTTTACCTTGTTTATACTCAGACTATGTTTAGGAAGATAGATCTGTTCTACAGTCAATGGTTTAATGTTGCAAATCTCTTTTTTAAAAAATTTTTTTTTGGAGGTTTCCAGTCAAATGTTCAAGACAATTCGGAACAACGTGGCATTCATCAATTTTACTGCTTTTCTCCTGAGTGTGTCTCTAAGATGGCTGCCTGCAATATGTGTGCCCCGTAGTGGAAATCGCATAACTACACATGATCATAAAGAACATTTGTGCTTAATTATACTTCATTCCAAGCAGTTCATACTAAGTATGTTGTGTGGTGGTGTGATGATATACCTCCTACCGGCATATGGTTGTAGGCAGAGGTGTAGTTTGTGTGAAATCTTTTTTTAAAAAAGAAAATTTAACCTCCCTTTCAAGGAAACCAACTTGATTTAGCACTATTAGTGTAGGGAAACATCCTGAATATCCATTTAATCAGAACAAAGTTGAATGAGGAACCGAAGGAGGAGATATTAAGAAGAGTTATTAAAAGCTTGGCCATTGAGAGAGATTTTTGACAAGTGTCTTAAAGGTGAAGGGGTGCAACAGCTTAGGGATGGAATTTCAGAGTATAATAAACAATTCTGCATATCTAGAGTTAACAAAATCATCCAGCTTAATTGTTGCCACATTCTACCAACAACTGTTCCCAGATGCTAGAAATGGATTTGTGCATCTTTTTAATTGTTAGCGCTTTATGCAATTCACTTGTTCAATAATCTGTATATATACCTTGACTTTTCTCACCAATAGCAGCTTAAAAACTCACCCTTATTAACTCAAAAAAGGCTGGTTAAACTGACTCCTTTTAAAACATAAGTACATTTGGACTGGGAGAAGGCATTCATGAGGAAGGGATCCTTTTTAAAATTAACTTATTACAACCAACCAGGAAAAGGATAAGAGAAGAATGGGAGCCAGTTCATCCCTCCTCACCCAGGAACTACAATTTGGAGGTAGTCTATTCAGAATCATAATGAATTAGATGCCCTCACCCAGGGTCCAATCATAGCATGTTACTCAGAGTAGGATTGGGACGATCTCCATTTTCAGGGCTGAGGAGACCACCTTTGTCATTTATTTCTGCTGTGGCCATAACAGGAACATATCCAGAAGGGAAATGCAGTCATCATATCTGTTGTTCCTCTGTTCACGAGTCAAAGTGTGGCGCTGGAAAAGGGCAGCAGGTCAGACAGCATCCGAGGCGTAGGAGAATCAACACTTTGGGTACAAACCAAATGTGGAGGGTAAAGAGGGCTGAGAGATAAATGGGGGGGGGGGGGGGGCAGGTAGCTGGGAAAGTAACAGTTGGATGCAGGTGGAGAGGGTGGAGCGGATAGGTGGGAAGGAAGATGGGCAAGTAGGACAGGTCAAGTGGACAGTGCCAAGTTGGAGGGTTGGATCTGGGATGAGATGGGGGGAGGGTGATTTGGAAACTAGTGAAGTTGATTGTTGATGCCCTGTGGTTGAAGGGTTCCAAGGCAGAAGATGAGGTGTTCTTCCTCCTGTTGGCAGGTTTCTTTGGTTTGGCGATGGAGGTGGCCCGGGGCTTGCATGTCCTTGGGGGAGTGGAAGGGGGAGTTGAAGTGGTTGGCCGCAGAGTGGTGGGTTTTTTTTTGATGCGTGTGTCCTAGAGATGTTCCCTGAAATGCTCCATGAGGTGGCGTCCTGTATCCCTGGTATAGAGGAGGCCACATTGAGAGCCACGGACGCAGTAGATGAGGTGGGCGGATGTGCATGAAAAGTTCTGCCAGATGTGGAAAAATCCTTTGGGGCCTTGGGTGGCAGTGACGGGAAGGTGTAGGTGCAGGTTTTACATCACATGTGGTGGCAAGGGAAGGTGCTGGGAGTGGAGGGTTAGTTGGTGGGGAGGCGTGGACCTAACCAGGGAGTCATAGAGGGAATGGTCTCTGCAGAATACACAGTAAGGGAATTATATCTTTGGTGGTGGGGTGTGATCGGAGGTGATGGAAATGGCAGAGGATAATGCACTGTGTCTGGAGATTAATGGGATGGGAGGTGAAGACTGGATTGGGTGTGGTTCTATTCTTTTTGAGGTTGGAGAGAGTGAAGTTCAAGGGCAGAGGTGCAAGAAGTGAAGGAGATGCACTAGAGGGCATTGTTGAACACGTGGGAGGGAAATTACGGTCCTTGAAATAGGAGGCCATCTGTGTTGTCCTGGAGTGGAATCCTGGGAGCAGATCAGATGGAGGAGGAGCAATTCTGAGTAAGGGATCATGTTTTTACAGGAGGGTGGGTGGGAGGAGGTGTATTCAAAGTAACTGTGGGAGTCATTGGGTTTGAAATAGATGTCTGTGTTGAGTCAGTCACCAGAGATAGAGATGGAGAGGTCCAGGAGGGGATGGGAGGTGTCAGAGATGGTCTGTGTGAACTTAAGGTCAAGGTGGAAGGTGTTAGTTGATGAACTGATCAACCTCTTCTTGAGAGCACAAGGTGGCGCCAGTACAATCATTAATCTAGCTGGGGTATGGTGCTGGTGTGACTGTGAAAGATGGACTCTTCCACTTAGCCTATGAAGAGGCAGGGATAGCTAGGGATGCCTATGGCTACCCCTTCTTTGGTCTAAAGGAAGTGGGAGGATTTGAAGGAGAAGTTGATGAGGGTGAGGACCAGTTCCGCCAATCAAATGAGTGTCGGTGAAAGGTACTGGTTGGCAGTGGGCGAGGTAGAAACTGAGGGCTTGGATGCCTCCGTCATGGCGGAAGGATGTGTAGAGGGACTGAATGTCCATGGCAGAGATGAGGCTTTGGGGGCTGGGGAAACAAACGTTATGGAGGAAGTGGAGAGTGTGGGTGGTGTCCTGAATATATGTGGGGAGTTCCTGGACCAAAGGGGGGGGAAACAAGACCATGTCGAGATATGAAGAGGTAAGTTCAGGCAGAAACAATTTGCATCAGATTGCCTAGAGCAGTCAGGTTTTTGGATTTTGGGTAAGAGGTGGGATTGCAGAACTATGAGGTTGGAGGCTGTGGATGGGAGATTCCCTGAGGTGATGAGGTTGTGGATGGTTTGGTGATGGGAGGTGAGGTCATGGTCGAGGGGCGGAGGGGTGTAGTAGGAGGAGGTGTCTGAGATTTTCGGGCATAAGCCCCCCATCAGTAATGTGAATGCTGCCTGACCTGTGCTTTTCCAACACTACACTTTTCACCTCTCACTCTCCAGCATTTGCAGTCCGCACTTCCTTCCTGTTCACGAGGAATATGTTTACTGGACTCGAATGCAAAGACAATAGTAATGATAGTTTACCAACTGAAATTGTGAATTTCCAATCTTCATGGCACAACTATTTGAATATTCAAAGAATAACAATGCTGGAACAAATGCTCATTATCTTGTTTGCACAATTCACAGTAGATAGAAAGTTTTGTTTTCAAAATTGTGGCTGACAAATAAATAATCTACTGCTGCACCAAATTAACATAATTTGTCGCCAAGTTCAAGTGATACCCCAAAACTGCCTATATGCTGTTTAGATATGAAGGTAGAATGTGATTTTGATGGATTTTTTGTTAATTTAGAAAAATAGGTATTTGTCTGTTTGCATCCTTTCAGATTTACCATTGTTATGTCCCATGTCATACTCCGATATTGTGAATATAGTTCAGCCTGGCTGAGGTTGGCTTGAAGGACTCCTCTTCTCAACTCTTAACCTCAACTTGCCTGAGGTGGGCTGACTGTCAGGGTAAACCACCCATCATTTTTCTCTAATGACAGCACAGATCTATGATGCAGTGCAAGTGTGTGACTTTATCTCATATAAATTAGCAGCTATTGGAATATTTTAATGTTAAGCATATGTTGCAGTATGCCTACAAAATAATTTTCAATAAACTACTTCATGTATATACCAAACTTTTGTAGTTGAGATTTATCAATAACTGTGAAGCTATTGATATGTTAATTATACAATGGAAACATTAATATGCATTCAATGTCCTGTTAATCACCAAAATTAGGTTCTGATAGTCTGAGAAGATCCCAGCATATGATTGCTCAGTAGTGAGAGCAAATCATAGCACACTTGCTTCAACTTTAACTAATAATGTAGTTAACAATAGTTTCATAGAGTTGTATGTTTCAGAATATTGTATAACCTGTATGATTGTCAATTTTTTTTGTTGTATTAATAAGCTGTGATGTTGATTTCTTGGCATTATAACATTAGCTAGAATATGTAATTGGTTTGTTGAAATTCAATCTGTGCAATTAGACAATATAAACAAGTTTGGAGCAACATACCAGTGCAAGTGTTCAATAAAGGCAACACATTCATTGCTTTTGAATCCTGGATTCATAATGGTTTAAAATTTAGTAGGCATTTTTAAAAAATGCTTACTGGTGTTGGGTATTATGCTGAATTGAATAAAAGTCCTTTGTGTATTGAAGTTTGTTGTAAAGGTCTTTTGGACTTGATCCCAAAAAGAAGGATCAGAGAACCTTGGACAAATGGCTTGTTTTTTTTAAACCTTTGTTTAAAGGTGGCTGATAATACAAGGAACGGACTCTGCCAAACATGAAATAAGGATCATTCAATGTAGAAGGAAAGTATCAACAATTTTTCCATCTGTTGCAGTTTGTTGGGCAAAAGAAAATGTGCAACGTCTGGTGGAATGTAGCAAACTTGAGCTCTTGAGGGATGTGTTCTTCATGTTGGTATTGCATTGTATTTGTCAAATTCAGTGGATGAGCGTTCTACCAGAATAGGAAGTGAGGGCGAGAGGGCCCAGACTGAAAGAGGGTGTTTGGGTACAACCAAATACCCAATATACCTTCAATAACTTAAATTTATATTGCATCATGAATGAAGTAACACCATTCTAAGTGATTAAAGACTTAACAGCGGTCTAGGTTTGTTCAATACTTTGCATCAGTTGTATGACAAAGAACGTACAACATTATAGCACAGTACAGGCCCTTCAGCCCTTGATGTTGCGCTGACTTGTGGAACCAATCTGAAGTCCATCTAACCTACACTATTCCATTCTCATCAAGATGGCTATCCAATGACCATTTAAAAGCCCTTAAAGTTTGCGAGTCAACGACTGTTGCAGGCAGTGCATTCCACGCCTGTACTGCTCTGAGTAAAGAAACTATTTCTGAAATCTGACCTATATCTATCACCCCTCAATTTAAAACCATGTCCCCTCTTGCCATAAATCGCCATCCAAGGAAAAAGGCTCTCACTGTCCGCCCTATCTAACTCTCTGATTCTCTTATGTCTGAATTAAGTCGCCTCTCAACTGTCTTTTCTCTGATGAAAACAGCCTCAAGTCCCTCAGCCTTACCTCGTAAGACCTTCCCTCCATACCAAACAACTTCCTAGTAAATCTCTGAACCCTTTTCAAACCTTCCACGTCCTTCCTATAATGCAGTGACCAGAACTGTACACAATACTCCAAGTGTGGCTGCACCAGAGTTTTCTACAGCTGCAGCATGATCTTCTGGTTTAAAAACTCGATCCCTCTACCAATAAAAGCTAACACACTGTATGCCGCCTTAACAACCCTATCAATTTAGGTGGCAACTTTCAAGGATCTATGTACCTGGACACCGGGATCTCTCTGCTCATCTACACTACCAAGAACCTTACCATTAGTCCAGAGCTCTGTATTCCTGTTACTCCTCCCAAAGTGAATCACCTTTCACTTTTCTGCATTAAATTCCATTTGTCACCTCTCAGCTCAGCTCTGTTGCTTATCTATGTCCCCCTGTAACCTGCAACATCCTTCAGCACTATCCACAACACCACCGACCTTCTTGTTATCCACATATTTACTAACCCATCCTTCCACACCCTCATCCAGGTCATTTATATAAATGACAAACAACAGGGGACCCAAAACACATCCTTGAGGTACCCCACTAGTAACTGAACTCCAGGATGAATATGTCCCATCAACCACCACCCTCTGTCGTCTTTCAGCCAGCCAATTTCTGATCCAAACCACTAAATCATCCTCCATCCAATGCCTTCATATTTTGTGCAATAACCTACCGTGGGGAACCTTCTCAAATACCTTACTGAAATCCATATGCACCACACCAACCATTTTACCCTCATCCACCTGTTTGGTCACCTTCTCAAAGAACTCAATAAGGTTTGTGAGGCACAACTTACCCTTATCAAAACTGTCTATCCCTAATAAACTTATTCCTCTCTAGATGATGATAAATCCTATCTCTTATAACCCTTTCCAACACTTTACCCACAACTGAATTAAGGCTCACAGATCTATAATTTCCAGGGTTGTCTCTCCACCCCTTCTTGAACAAGGGAACAGCATTAGCTATCCTCCAGTCTTCTGGCAATATTCCTGTAAACAGTGACAATGTAAAGATCTAAGCCAAAGGCTCAGCAATCTCTTCCCTGGCTTCCCAGAGAATCCTAGGATAAATCCCATCCGTCCTAGGAGACATCTATTTTTACACTTTCTAGAATCGCTAACACCACCTACCTGCGCACCTTAATCCCATCTAGTCTAGTAGCTTGTACCTTCGTATTTTCCTTGACCACATTGTCTTTTTCTAGTGTGAATACTGACAATAAGTATTCAGTTAGTCCTTCCCCTATCTCCTCTGACTCCACGCACAACTTCCCCCTACTATGCTTGATTGGCCCTAATCTTACTCTAGTCATTCTTTTATTCTTGATATAGAAAGCCTTGGGGTTTTCCTCGATCCTATCCGCCAATGACTTCTCATGTCTCCTCCTGGCTCTTCTTAGTTCTCTTTTTTGGTCTTTCTTGGCTAACCTGTAACTCTCAAGTACCCTAACTGAGCAATCACGTCTCATTCTGATATAAGGCACCTTCTTCCTCTTGAGATTCAACTTCCTTAGGAAACCATGGCTCCCATGCTGGACGACTACTTCCCTACCTGACTGGTACTTAACAAGGACCTGCAGTAACTAGTCCTTGAATAAGCTCCACATTTCAATTGTGCTCATCCCCTGCCTGTTGATAGTTCTGTGGTCCCCTCACTGAGACCAGTTTTATGTTCCAAATTTTATTTACAAAATTCAAATTCTAGCAGCTGCCATGTCCCGATAGCATTAAACTCTTCCCTCTGGATTACTACTCTCGTGACATTGTCACAATGTCATCACCACCTTGTATACTGTCCCATCTAGGAATAAAGTGTTCATTGAAAAATTATTTTCAAACTTCTCTCTTGCATCCTTGGATTTGCTTGCACAACATTTTTTTTAAATTGGCCAATCAAAACACAAATGTAGCTTTTGGAATCTTTTGATTCTAAAAGGCTTGTCTTGCATTGGAGTTTTGGGAGCATCTGAGTGTCTCGCTGTTGTACTCAATGTAAAATTACCTAGTTGCTGAGGTTTTGAAAGGATCTACATGAATACAACCATTTCTTTCATTTCCGTTATAGAAGAGGAGCTGGAGTGGCTAATTCTTGTTGGGTTATGAATTTTGGCCTCCTGGGACTTGTGCATTCTTTTATTGTTTTCAAGATAGCATAGATCTTGGTGAAAATTTCAGAAAGTAGCAGAACTCTTTCAGAGTTATTAGGAAAGCTAATTGATGCTTGTGAAACTGTTTTCTATCTCTATCTCTCTCTCTTTCTCTCTCTAAAACTGGTTAGACCACAGCTAGAGTACAGAGGAACCTCAATTATCCAAATGAGCTGGGCGGGCACTATTTTGTTTGGATAATTGATTATTCGGTTACTCAATTTTACCTTAAATGGGAAAGCCACACTGATCTAAAGCTGTGCTCTACTGGAAAATCTGTTTAAATCTATAATTTTAGTGTGTCTGCCATTTAAACACACTAATCTTTGCAGTCCGCAAATTACAGGTTAAAATGAGAAGAACTGAACCCTTACAATGAAATCCCAGCATTAAATAAGGTCCCAAACAGCTGCTACAATCGCAAGCCCATTTACAGTATCAGTTTCCACGAACTCCGTCTCGTCATAGAAAGACAGAAGCCCCACCTCGCACGTGCATTTCCGTTCTCAGCCTTTTTTTTAATGAACGGCTGGTTAAAGTGCCTGGAATACTGTAAAACACTTATTTTTGCAAAGGGCTGTGTAACAACCCTTACCTAAAAAAAATCCAGTCGCTGATGCGTGACCTGGTTATGTTTCTTCATTTTTGCCAGCATTTTCACATCATCTTCAGTACAGGTAAATCGAATACACTTACCTCTTTAAAGTAACGTTTTTATGGGACCTTGAAATCATCTTTGAATAATCCGATATTTGAGTAATTGGTTTATGGATAATGGAGGTTTCTCTGTATTACATCCAGTTTAGGGCACTGCAGTTTAGGGTAGAAGTAAGGGTTGTCAAGAAGGTGGAAAGAAAATGTGCTTGAGTGGCTTTAGGAATGAGGATTTTAACTGCAAGATTAGGTTGGAGAAGCTTTTTTTCCTTCTTGGAACAAAGGATTTTGTGGGGAGATTTCACAGAATCACAGAAGGGGAGTGTTCGGCCCACTGTTCTTGCACTCAATCATTAGGTGAACATAATTACCTAGTATCAATCTAATTTTCCTTTTTCCCATATTGTTGCACATTATTTTTATCCAAATACACATCCACTGTCCTCCTGCATGTCTCTATCACCTTTCCAGACATTGCATTCTATTAATTATTCACAAAGGAAAACACCCATTTTCTTCACTTCGCCCTTTCTTCAGTTGCAGATCACTTTCAATCAATGTTCATTTTGTTCTTGTTCCTTTTGTAGGCAGGAGATCTATCCAGCCCACTTATGATTTTCTAACAGTCCCAACTACTTCAGTCAATCCTCATAACCAAAGTTCCTCATCCCTGGAACCATTCTTCTAAACTACTTTGCACTTTTTCCAATACATTCACATCTTTTCTATAAAATGGTGCCCACAATTGCACACAGTACTCCAGCTGAAATCTAACCAGTGTCTTACACTTTAACATCATAAAAAGTCACATAACACCAGGTTGTATTCCAACAGATTTATTTGAAAGTACAAGCTTTCAGAGCGCTGCTCCTTCATCAGGTAGCTAGGGGGCAGGTACAAAGGACACAGAATTTATAAGTAAAAGATGAAAGTGTCATTCAATGTATGTGATGTATCACACAAACCGAAATGGCTGTTAAGTCTTTAATCACTTAGAATGGGGATACAGGTTTTGATTGATGAATATGTAAATCCCAGAATTTATTTTGAGGTAATTTAAGATTTTATCAGCAGATAATAAAGGGTGACCTTTATCAGTTCAGATAAAGCATGAACGGTGTGAGGTTAGAGTCTATCTGTATCCTAAAGTAGGAATTTATAAAATGTCATATTGACTGACTGCCGACAGATTTGTGTGCTTTTTGTACAAAATAGAATGTACCTGCAAATGCAAATTCACCCCATAGACTTTTGTGTGTGTATGTCTGTGTGAGAGGGAGGGGGAAAGAGTGCATGTGTATATGTGGGAGAGGGAGAAAGTTTGTGTGTGTGCGTGCGCGGGTGTGTGCACATAAGAGAGTGCATATGGAATTGTTGAGTTGAGCATCCTATCCCGTTCTTATGAGGGCATCCTCCAGCACCTTCATGTGTCTATTGCATTCCTCCTCATCTGAACAGATCCTGTGTATGTGTAAGGCTTGTCCGTAGGGGATGGCTGTTTTAATATGTTTGGGGTGGAAGCTCGAGAGTGCAGCACTGAGAGGTTTATCCACAGGCTTGCTGTAGGGTGAGATACTGAGGTGTCCGTCCTTGATGGAGGTGCATGTGTCCAAGAATGAGACTGACTCTAAAGAGTAGTCCTTGTTAAGTCTGATGGGATGAAACTTGTTGACATCACTGTATAGTTGTTTCAGTGACTCCTCGCCATGGGTCCGGAGGATGAGAAGGTAGTTAATGTATCTGCTGTATGTGTTGACTGGCGGTGTTTTCTGCCTGTCCTGCTGCCTCCCCACTAGTGAGGTTAACGTAACTAGTCTGTAATTTCTAGCATTATCCTGACAACCTTTCTTGAGACGGAATGTCATGTTTACAATTTTCCAGTCTTCTGGCACTTCCCAGAGTTTAGGTAGGAATGAGAGATTGTGGTCTTTGCTCCTTCAATTTTCCCTCTAACTTCCTTCAAATTTGAGTTTTGGGTATGAGACCAAAGGTTAGCAATTAGGCTTTCTGGATCTCCAATCAATGGGGTGGAGGTAGATAGTCATGTTGTCAAAGCGATTGGAAACTGGTGGAATTATGGAGAGCATGGGAAAAGACGAGATAAAATGAGAAGAATATAGTTAGATTGCATAAGTTCCAAGGGGTAAGAGACAATTAGTGTCTGCCAGGCCAGTTGCATTTGTGGGTCTTGAGAAGTGTGCACTGTGTGGCTGAAGTTGAAGTCTGTAGAGAAAATTAATGTGTATTTAAATCAATGACTCCACCTCCAATGGCAGACGGTGATCCAGAGGTGTTAGAACATGGTGTCAGAGAGTGTTCAGCCTCGATAATTTGGAGGCCAAGTCCATAAACAGCACCATGCTTGTCAACAGGTTAAGTGCTAATCCGGTATGTTTAATGGTCTCTGTATTGGATGCGTCCACTGGGTTGAGAGGCTGTGATAAGACTGTCTTGGTTGTGCACCTTCCTGGTCAGTGCTGGTGTGTCAGGTTTGTGCAGAGTCTTACCTCTGAGGACTACCAACCAATCCAAGTCGAACAGTTCTCCAGTTGTATCCCTGCCACAGTGAGCAGTGACCACTGTCAGTATTGCAGTAGGGTCCAGGATGCAGAAACACCGTAGGTCCCTGAAATTCTCATAAGTGGGATATACAGGCCTGGGTTGTTCAAGTAGGCCTTGGTGTGGGTGAGAGTATCATTTTAAAGGATTGTCTTTCCATGGGACTCTCCTTCTCTTTTGAAAGGGCCTTCCATTGGACATAGTGTGTTGTTAGAATAGCAGTGACAGTGCTCAATTGCGCTCAGGATGGGAAGTCCATGCTTGACCCTACCCTCCCTTGACTTTGTTGCAGGGAGTCAGGCAAGGAAATTAATTTCCCAATCTGAGCTTTCCTATCCCATTTTACAGCTACCCCGAACTCCTAACCCACTCTACTCAATGCATGAGTTGGATCTGAGAGAATGGAGTACTGAAAGGTAAGTTGAAAGGAGTAAATAGAGTAGAAAAATTGTGATGATGGATGTGCCACTGGCTGCTTCCAACAAAGCAAATCCTGCAGTTAAGAAGTCAGAAGGACTGGTCCAAGTGAATTGAGAATTCTGAAGAAATGAGAGCCTACTGTGTGGGAGAAGACCCCTGACCAATCTGGGAGGCTGGTACTGAATGGGACAGGAGCAGAGCTTCGTGCCATGCTCCATTCATTGAGGCAGTAAATGGCTGAAGCTGGATTCAAGAAAAGAACTGGTTGTTTTGGGGTCAGAGAGGAAAGAAAGACTGAGAACATTTGAAAGAGGAATGGGTTTGATTGAAACAGATTGATAAGATGGATCTGGAGGTGTGTTCAGATGCAAGATTTGAGAAATTTGGTAACACAATAAATTAGTTACTTATAAAGTGTTAATTGTTGGCAGGTGTCTCACCCAGCATCACTGGGGCAACCTTTGTTAGGGTCATGCTTAAAAGATTCCATTATTTGCGCACCAAATATATCCAGAAGCAGAGTGTGATTCTGTGCCAACCGACCTAAACAAGCATCATCCTCTTCAGGCAAGAGAAATGTGCTAAACAAGATATATCCTTTTGCCTCTTTAGTACAGGATGCCACAGAATTTTCAGGAAAATTAGCTGAACATCAAAGCTCTGCGATGACATCAATCATACTTTGACAGTTTCGGGGTGAAGAATCAAGTGAAACAGAGCTATCTCCAAGCCCCCCATTTTCTTTGATATATTCCAATTCATGTTCTTGAATTTTACTTTCACTGCCAACATGGAAGGAAGTTAATGCATATTGGGTAGGTGGCAAGCTCTAAAATTGTTCAGGCGGTTAGTGAAAACAAAATGACAGGACATTTTGATCAAAGAGCTCCTCTACATTGCTGAGGCATGCCACTTGTGCAGGTTTAGCTACAGCCAATCATGTGCACACTTTCCCATAGCTTTAACTTGTTTCTTTTGATTATAAGCATCAAGGCAGCTGACATTGTAATTAGTTGTGTGCCTGACCCCCTGCTTTATGGATACTTGCACATGTGACTTGACATCAACATCACCTCTCACTCAGGGGGCACGAGCTGACAGGGAAGAAAATGATGTAATTGTCATGTGGTCCAATGAATTCAGCCATGATCACTGTCCACTTGGCAGCAGTGCCAACACACACACATACCCAACATAATGATACCTGATAAACATTCCATATTGGCACATGTGATTGAAACTGTGTATCACTGATTAATAACGTCAGCTAACAGCAAAAGTGTGCCATATGGAGCTATACCAATCCAATAGGTTGGAACATAAGAACTTAGGAATTAGCAGCACATGTAGGCAATTCATGGCTGATCTTATCCTGGTCCCAATTCCACTTTCCTACCTGCTTCCATCATCCTTTATCCGTCTTTTCATCAGAAACACATTTGTTTCTTTCTTGAATCTGGTCCATATCCATAATCTTAAGCAGATGGAAGAATGCTGACAATGATGATTGCAATTGTAAATGTGATTTTATTTGCATTGTTGTATTAATTTGATGCATAAAAGGCTATTGAGAGTAATTTTTTTCTTAAATGTTTACAGACATTTCAATATTGTGTCAGTTGGTACGCAGATTTCCTTAATGGATTTTCTGTATTTACTAAAGTTTAGAATTTTGACAAACCAAATTATTTAATCCATATAACTATTTGAAGATATGCATAATAATTCTGAACTGTCACTTTCTGCAAACAACTTTTTGAAAATAAAACAGGATGCTGGAAATATCCAGATGTCAGACAGCATCTGTAAAGAGGCAAGCAAAATTAGTACCTAAGGTCCTAGCCTTTTATCAGAACTGCTTTTAAACCAAAGGGGAAACAAAAAATCAGAATATTCAAGGTGGAAGCTATGACAGAAAAAAATAAATGGAACAATGATGGTGAAAGACAAAAGATAATGATTGTACAAAGTTGGTAATGAAGCATGGGTCCAATGAGGTGTAAATAGTTGTAGATTTATACCACCTTTGCCTTGTTCCATATTTTTATTGCTTTCTCCACACATTATCAAATGTTTTGCTTTTATCCTGTCCTTTTCTTGGCTCTGTATTTAGAACATAGAACATAGAAGAATACAGCGCAGTACAGGCCCTTCAGCCCTCGATGTTGCGCCGATCAAAGCCCACCTAACCTACACTAACCCACTATCCTCCATATACCTATCCAATGCCCGCTTAAATACCCATAAAGAGGGAGAGTCCACTACTGCTACTGGCAGGGCAATCCATGAACTTACGACTCGCTGAGTGAAGAACCTACCCCTAACATCAGTCCTATATCTACCACCCCTTAATTTAAAGCTATGCCCCCTTGTAATAGCTGACTCCATACGTGGAAAAAGGTTCTCACTGTCAACCCTATCTAACCCCCTAATCATCTTGTACACCTCTATCAAATCACCCCTAAACCTTCTTTTCTCCAATGAAAACAACCCCAAGTGCCTCAGCCTTTCCTCATAGGATTTTCCTACCATACCAGGCAACATCCTGGTAAACTTCCTCTGCACCCGTTCCAGTGCCTCCACATCCTTCCTATAGTATGGCGACCAAAACTGCACACAATATTCCAGATGCGGCCGCACCAGAGTCTTATACAACTGCAGCATGACCTCAGGACTCCGGAACTCAATTCCTCTACCAATAAAAGCCAGTACGCCATATGCCTTCTTCACTGCACTATTTACCTGGGTGGCAACTTTCAGAGATCTGTGTACATGGACACCAAGATCCCTCTGCTCTTCCACACTACCAAGTAGTCTACCATTAGCCCAGTAATCCATCTTTTTATTACTCTTACCAAAGTGAATCACTTCACACTTAGCTACATTGAACTCCATTTGCCACCTTTCTGCCCAGCTCTGCAGCTTCTCTATATCCCGCTGTAACCTGCCATATCCTTCCTCACTGTCTACAACTCCTCCGACTTTCGTATCATCCGCAAACTTGCTCACCCAACCTTCTAACCCTTCCTCCAGGTCATTTATAAAAATGACAAACAGCAATGGTCCCAAAACAGATCCTTGCGGAACACCGCTAGTGACGGCACTCCAAGATGAACCTTTGCCATCAACTACTACCCTCTGTCTTCTTCCAGAGAACCAATTCCTAATCCAAACCTCCAACTCGCCCTCAATGCCATATCTCTGTATTTTCTGCAGTAGCCTACCATGGGGGACCTTATCAAACGCCTTACTAAAATCCATATATACCACATCTACCGCTTTCCCCTCATCTACCTCCTTAGTCACCTTCTCAAAGAATTCAATAAGGTTTGTGAGGCACGACCTGCCCTTCACAAAACCATGCTGACTATCCTTGATCACATCATTCTTATCCAGATGTGCATAAATCCTATCCCTTACAATTCTCTCTAAGACTTTGCCCACAACAGAAGTGAGACTCACTGGCCTATAGTTACTAGGATTATCCCTACTCCCCTTCTTGAACAAGGGAACCACGTTTGCTAGCCTCCAGTCCTCTGGCACTACTCCTGTCGACAAAGAGGACACAAAAATCAAGGCCAATGGCTCTGCAATCTCCTCCCTTGCTTCCCAGAGAATCCTAGGATAAATGCCATCAGGCCCAGGGGACTTATCTATTTTCACCCTTGCCAGAATTTCCAACACCTCTTCTCTACATATCTCAAAGCCATCCATTCTACTTATTCGTGCCTCAGTATTCATATCGACAACAATGTCCTGTTCCTGAGTGAATACTGACGAAAAGTATTCATTCAGCGCCTCCCCAATCTCTTCAGCCTCCACACGCAACTTCCCATTACTATCCTTGATTGGACCTATTCCTTCCCTAGTCATTCTTTTATTCCTAACATACCTATAGAAAGCCTTAGGGTTTTCCCTAATCCTACCAACTAAGGACCTTTCATGTCCCCTCCTTGCTGCTCTTAGCTCTCTCTTCAGGTCCTTCCGGGCTACCTTATAACTCTCAATTGCCCCTATTGAACCTTCACGCCTCATCTTTACAAAGGCCGCCCTCTTCCATTTAACAAGGGATTCCAACTCCTTATTAAACCACGGCTCCCTCACACGACCCTTTCCTCCCTGCCTGATAGGTACGTACTTATCAAGGACACTCAATAGTTGCTCCTTGAACAAGTTCCACATATCAATTACGCTCTTGCCTTGGAATCTACTTTTCCAATCCACACATCCTAAGTCATGCCTCAACGCATCATAATTTCCCTGCCCCCAGCTATAACTCTTGCCCTGTAGTACACACTTATCCCTCTCCATCACTAGAGTAAAAATCACCGAATTGTGGTCACTGTCCCCAAAGTGCTCACCTACCTCTAGTTCTAATACCTGGCCTGGTTCGTTACCCAGAACCAAATCCAGTATGGCCTCACCTCTTGTTGGCTTATCTACATATTGTGTCAGGAAACTCTCCTGCACACATTGCACAAACACTGACCCATCTAACGAACTTGAGCTATAGCTTTCCCAATCAATATCAGGAAAGTTAAAGTCTCCCATAACAATCACCCTATTACTGTCACTCTTCTCCTGAATCATCTTCGCAATCCTTTCTTCAACGATTCTAGGACTATTAGGAGGCCTGTAAAAGACTCCTAACAGGGTGACCTCACCTCTCCTATTCCTAACCTCAACCCAAACTACCTCAGATGGCAAATCTTCATCCATCTTCCTTTCCACCGCTGTAATACTATCTTTGACAAGCAAAGCCACACCCCCCCCTCTTTTGCCCCCACCTCTGACCCTACTAAAACATTTAAACCCTGGAACCTGCAACAGCCAATCCTGTCCCTGATCTAGCCACGTCTCCGTAATAGCCAATTTGTTTAAAATTAGCTTTGTTAGTCCATAAATGTGGGGAAATTCCAGATGATAGCAAGATTTCAAAGATAACGAACCCAAGTAAACCCAAACATATAAATAGAAAACGGGCTATACCACCAGTGCTTCATTCAGAGGCTCACTGAAGATGGTACCTAGTATGGTGACGAAACATCTGAAAACAAACCATCCAGCTCAGCGAACAAACCTACATCCAAATTTTAGATGATTTTAAATTGTTGATATTTGTTTCATATGAAAATCGAAACATAAAATGCTGAAGATATTCAGCCAGGTAGTATCAGAGTTAGTGTTACAGTTTGAAATAAGTTTATATTCAGTAATATTATTCAGCTTCATTTTAGCATGACCTTTCCAATTGTTGAGCAGAAACGATAAGCTTAAAATAAATTTGTTACTCTGTTCAACTACCTCTAATGACATTTTGCTGGCGATGCAAATATGTCCCTTTTACATAAAATATTATTTTTGAATTTTTTGTGGATATTTTTCACATTAAATTTAAAATCTAAATTTGACTCTGACTTTTATTTGTTAGAAACGTGCCAAAGGCCAGGTACTATTCGACAAGGTGTGTGAGCAGATCAACCTGTTGGAAAGGGATTATTTTGGGCTTACGTTTCAGGATGCTGCAGATGAAAAGGTAAGATCAAAAGTTTCAATAAAACTATTCAGAGCTTTCTTTAAAGTGAATAGCTGAAATAGGAGAGTTTCTAAGTGCAAATGTAATGCACACCAGCCAATGATGACAACAAACTACAAACATCATTTAAAACACTTGCTATTTACACCTCTTCTATTCAATTTATCATTTTGGAACATGATATTGCTGTAATTTGGAAACACATTTTCAGTACACAAAGTTGGAGCAATGGATGTCTTTAGAGTTTTACAGGGTAAAAAAACTGTATGATAAAGGTAAATCAAGCACATTGTCGGATGCATGACACACATTTTATCATGAAAAGCCTAATTTTTAATATTGATGTGTGATAGAAGTTCTCCCAGGGAATTATGATCTGTCTTGTACAGTCTTATGATTAAAGATTAGGATTGCTATCCTAGTGCATCTATTCCGAAAATAACCAGTTTCCGTACCACTCAAGTTACTTAACTGATCCACAACCTTACTCTACCCTATCTGATGTATGCTGCTGTGTAATTGCCTGATGCCATTCACTGGATCAGGAATCTGCTTATTTAGTATGCATTCTTAAATTATTGGTACAGATCATTCTGTTACAACTTGTTTTGTTATCACAAATTCACTAACAGAATTGGGGTCACCTTTGAAGCATGTGTTGGCTGTAATGGGATTACTTCGCCAACACTTTAAGCACTTACTAAAGCCCGACTTTTCTGTAACGCAGCGTTGCACAAGAACGCAGCCATCACATTATAGAAGAACTATCTTTATTTAGTCTTATTGTTACTACTTGTTGTCTGACTTAGTCTAGTTATTACTTGTAATAACATAGAATGTGGTTATTTTGGAATATAATAATGCCAGACACAAAGGTCTGTGTGCTTAAATGAAGCCTGTCTTCTGAGTGTTTGACATTTTTCATCTTTTATGATTTAGACATTAAAACTGCAATTATACTTGATTATTTCAGAAGAGGAGTGCATCTCTGGTATTACCCAAAATATATTTTTGCAACCAAGTGAGAAAGAATGAACTGGCTTGCTTTTGTTCAAATTTCTTAGTTGATCACAAGGTTTAGAGTTTAAGATCATCTTGCACAAAGTTATACCTCTCTCCACTTAAATATATTTGCCATGACAACTAAACGTACACTATTTCTTCAATCAAAGAAAGAGACATGTTGAACCCAAAGAAAAAACAAATGACAACGCCAAGGTGGGGTTTGCACAGTGCTAATGTCACTAGATTAGTATCTGTGAACCCTAGGCTAATGTTCTGGGGATATGGGTTTGAATCACACCAAGGCAGATTGAATTAAAATTTTTTGCAATAAAATGTATGGAATTGGAGCCGGTCTCATAGTAACCGTATAATCACCATTCATTGTCATAAAAACCCTTTTCATTCACAACTGTCTTTTCGGAAAGGAAATCTGTGGTTGACTCTTAACTATCATATGGGCACTTAGGGATGGGCAATAAATGCTCCTAGCTAGTGACGTCCACAACAAAACACAACACAGTCTTCATGTAGTCACTTGGTCCACATATGCATGTGCACATAGGTACGAAGCTAAAGTAGAATAGTGTCAAATATAAAGGGAGCTGAAAGAATGTACATCTTAGACTCCTTTGGTTGTCTTTGAAGCTTTTAACCTGAGGTCAGTGTTTCTTGGCTAGTTTTTTGGATGCAATCAATTGTAGGGCATAATGCAGGAGTTGAACATTTTGTTTCTTGATGATTGTCTCTGAAGCTTTTTATGCAGGAGTAGGGGTCTTAATAGGAACTGATTATGGATAGTCAACATGGCTTTGTGCGTGGGAAATCATGTCTCACAAACTTGATTGAGTTTTTGAAGAAGTAACAAAGAAGATTGATGAGGGCAGAGCAGTAGATGCGATCTGTATGGACTTCAGTAAGGCGTTTGACAAGGTTCCCCATGGAGACTGATTAGCAAGGTTAGATCTCATGGCATACAGGGAGAACTAGCCATTTGGATACAGACTGGCTCAAAAGTAGAAGACAGAGGGTGGTGGTGGAGGATTGTTTTTCAGACTGGAGGCCTGTGACCAGTGGAGTGCCACAAGGATCGGTGCTGGATTCTCTACTTTTTGTCATTTACATAAATGATTTGGATGCGAGCATAAGGGGTACAGTTAGTAAGTTTGCAGATGACACCAAAATTGGAGATGTAGTGGACGGCGAAGAGGGTTACCTGAGATTACAATAGGATCTTGACCAGATGGGCCAGTGGGCTGAGAAATGGCAGATGGCATTTACTCAAGATAAATGCGAGGTGCTGCATTTTGGGAAAGCAAATCTTAGCAGGCCTTATGCACATAATGGTAATGTCCTAGGGAGTGATGCTGAACAAAGAGACCTTGGAGTGGCAGGTTCATAGCTCCTTGAAAGTGAAGTCACAGGTAGATAGGATAGGATAGCAAAGAAGGCGTTTGGTATGCTTTCCTTTATTGGTCAGAGTATTGAGTACAGGAGTTGGGAGGTCATGTTGTGGCTGTACAGGACATTGGTTAGGCCACTGTTGGAATATTGCATGCAATTCTCGTCTCCTTCCTATCGGAAAGATGTTGTGAAACTTGAATGGGTTCAGAAAAGATTTACAAGGATGTTGCCAGGGTTGGAGGATTTGAGCTATGGGGAAAGGCTGAACAGGCTGGGGCTGTTTTCCCTGGAGCATCGGAGGCTGAGGGGTGACCTTATAGAGGTTTACAAAATTATGAGGGGCATGGATAGGATAAATAGATAAAGTCTTCCCCCTGGGGATGGGGAGTACAGAACTAGAGGGCATAGGATTAGGGTGAGAGGGGAAAGATATAAAAGAGGCCTATGGGGCAACTTTGTCATGCAGAAGGTCGTACATGTATGGAATGAGCTGCCAGAGAATGTGGTGGATGCTGGTACAATTGCAACAGTTAAGAGGCATTTGGATGGGTATATGAATAGGAAGGGTTTGGAGGGATATGGGCCGGGTGCTAGCAGGTGGGACTAGATTGGGTTGGGATATCTGGTCGGCATGGATGGGTTGGACCAAAGTGTCTGTTTCCATGCTGTACATCTCTATGACTCTAAATTTCAGAAAGAAAACAATGGAGACAACATCTTCACTTCAATTGTCTGCCAATGTTCTCCCAGAGCCTTTCTTGAAGTACTGGCTCCAGTGTGTATTTCTGAGGTTTCTTGGGTAGGTCTATCTGTCATGGCAGTTTTTTTCCTAAAATTTGCTTGTGGGATGTGGGCATTGCTAGCTAGGTCAGCATTTTTGCCTATTCCCAGTTGCCCTTGAGAAGGTGTTAGTGTACTGCTACAAACCAATTACTTGAGGTAGATCCGAAATGCCATTAGGGAGGAAAGTCCAGATTTTGACCCAGCAGCAGTGAAGGAATAGCAATATATTTGCAAGTCATTGGTGAGTGGCTTGGAGCAGAATCTTCCAAGTTATTAGCTGTCCTTGTCCTTCTGTATGAAAATGGTAGTGGATTTGGAAGGTGTTGTTTTAAGGATTTTTGGTGAATTTCTGCAGTGCGTCTTGTAGACAGGACATATTTCTGCTATTCAGCATTGGTGGTGGAATGACTCTTTTTGTGGATGTGGTGCCAAATAAGTGGCTCCTAGTCCTGGACAGTGCCAAGCTGCTTGTGTTTTTGGAATTGTGTGATGACAATTGTGTCAATGTCCAGTAGTTTACAAATTTTAATGTCTTCCTGAAACTGTGATTGAACTTGGTGAAACATTAAACTATCCTAATAGAAACTTTGACTGAATAGTTGGGTCAAGGGATCAAATTTGGGAAAATATGGTGGATCAAAGAATAGGGGCAGACAAGAAAGGCTGTTATTAATATGGGAAATGGTAAACAAAGACTGTGACAGAAGGTGGTGGCAAGTACAAATCTAACAGTAACTCCACCAATAAGGCTACTGGTTAGAAATAAAATAATCAAAAACAAGCCACACTGTAGTAAGATGGCATGTAAAGGAAGAAATAACGGAAGTTTGTCAGGAAGGTACAGTGATAACTATGGTAGATTTTAATTTATGTATAGACTAGAAAAATCAGTTGGGTAAAAGTCTCCTAAATGGATTCATAAAATGTTTTTGGGATAGTTTCTTAGAGCAGCATGTTCTGGAGTGACCTAGAGAGCAGGCTATAGCAGATATGATGTTGTTGTTCTGTTCGCCGAGCTGGGAATTTGTGTTGCAGATGTTTCGTCCCCTGTCTAGGTGACATCCTCAGTGCTTGGGAGCCTCCTGTGAAGCGCTTCTGTGATGTTTCCTCCGGCATTTATAATGGTTTGTCTCTGCCGCTTCCGGTTGTCAGTTCCAGCTGTCCGCTGCAGTGGCCGGTATATTGGGTCCAGGTCGATGTGTTTGTTGATAGAGGCATGGCACTCCTCCACAGATTCTAGGAATTCCTAGAGGCATGGCACTCATCCACAGATTCTATCAACAAACACATCGACCTGGACCCAGTATATCGGCCACTGCATCGGACAGCTGGAACTGACATCCGGAAGTGGCAGAGACAAACCACTATAAATGCTGGGTGTCACCTAGATAGGAGGCGAAACGTCTGCAACACAAGTTCCCAGGTCAGCGAACAGAACCACAACAACAAGCACCCGAGCTACAAATCTTCTTCTCACAAACTTTGAGCAGATATGATATTGTGTAATGAAGTAGGATTCAATAATGTCATATGATTGAACTTATTACATTCAATGTGTAAGTGAGATGAGTGGTCCATGACCAGCATTTTAAGCCTAAATAAGAGCAGTTAAGGACAACATGAAAACATGTTTGGCTGAAATGAATTGGTAAATTGGGAGGTGATAGCCAAGCGGTATTATGGTTGGACTACTAGTCCAGAGACTCAGGTAATGTTCTGGGTCCAGGGTTAGAATTCCACTATGGCAAGTGGTGGAATTTGAATTCAGTAAAGATCTGGAATTAACAGTCTATTGATGACCATGAAACTACCATCCCTCTCTGGTCTGACCTACATGTGATTCCACACCCACTCTTAAGTGCCTCCTGTGCAATTAGAGGTAAGTAATTATTGTTGGCTTAGCCAGAGATGCCCACAACCTATGAAGAAATTTCTTGATGAGGTTATTTTCAATAAATATCCAGTGGCAGACAGATGTTTCAGAATACACAGAAAATGTTCTAATGAGAGAGAAAAATTCCAAAGTGCGGATTCACCATCTGTGTTTAACTAAAAAAAAATACTGTCTGACTTGAAGAAAAGCTTTTGGTTAAGCAAACTTGAGTGATATGTGAGAAGATTGGACAGAACATAAAAACAGCGATGAGTGATTAAAATATCAAGGGAGGTGGAAATTGGAATGAAAGCTCACTAGAAGTATAAAGAAGTATTTAAAAAAGCAAAGAGTTCACAGAATGAGCATTGGTCCGATAGAAAGTGAGTGGAGAGAAATAATAATGAAAAATAAGGAGACAGTAGATGAATGGTACAAGTATTTTGCATCAGTCTTCACTATACAAGATATAATTAACATCATAAAGAGCTGTTAACCAGTAAAAGGGAGGGAAGGAAGTAGGGGATCATTGGGGATGTTGTACTGAACCAACTGTTGATTCTGCATGCTGACAAGTTCCTGTTTCTTGATGGGGTTCATCCTCTGGTCTTAAAAGAAATGGCTAATGAACTAGCTGATGTGTAATAATTTTCCAACATTACCCAGGTTTGGGGAATGTTCCAATCGATTAGAAATTAGTGAATGCTACTTATTTATTCAAAAAGGGAAGTAGACAGAAAACCAGAAACTACAGGCCAATTAGCTTAAAATCTCTCATGGGAAGATGTTAGAAGCTATTATTAAAGACATTCTAATAGGGGACTTAGGAAATTCAAGGTAATTCGACAAAGTCAACATTGTTTTGTGAAATGGAAATCAGATTTGAATAATTGAAGTTCTTTAGTGATGAAATATATATCTATCATGAGGGGCATGGATAGGACAAGTTCAGTTTGCAACCGCTGCAGGTTGGTGCAATAAGAGGCTGCTTGATCTAAATGTATAAGATTAAGGGATCTTGACAGAGTAGATTTGAAAATGATGTTTCCTTTTCTGGAAGAATATAGAAAAAAGGATCATTGATTAAAAATAAAGGGTTGCTTATTGAAGATGAAGTTGTGAAAAAATTAGTTTTCATAGAGGGTTCAGAGTCGTTAAAACTATCATATTCAAAAGACAATAGAAATAGTCTTTGAATAGTTATGAGGAACGGTGGATAGATTCTTTGTCACCAAAGAGATGAGTGTTTATTTTAGTCAGGTGAGAATGTCAAGTATTCTGATCAGCCATGATCTTATTGAATTGTGGTGTGAGCTCAAGGAAGCAGTTGGCCTACATCTTCTAATTCATATGTTTATATGTAACTTGGCTGTTGGCCTGCAATGGGGGCAATCTGTTTTTACAAAGAGTTTCCAGTGATCCACCATCAGAATTCCCCTGTTGTCCTTCAGTATAGATGAGATGGCTAGAATTTTTAATCCACCTCTAAGTCATGCATTTCAGTTATCTAATGCTTTGTTCCAGCAAACCAGTAGGCAAGATGTCTCGTTACATTTAGAGATAGAGGTCCCGTTGTAAACCATTCAGATGATAAGCCTTAATGTCCAGGCAATTACCCATTGTTAGCTTTTTATAGGTGTGGTAGTCAGTCTTAGCCATTAGACACTCCTTTGTGTATTCCTAAAAAATTTGCAAGTTTTAGTTCAGGTGACTTTGGTAGCTATTTTAAAGTGGTCCACCTCATTTTTAGCTGGTTTTTCATACAGCCCCAAAGGCTAAGACTTCTAAGCTAGTTGATGAGATTTTAAAAATATATCGTCTGTGTTTTATGTTATGTCGATGTAGATTGGGCTTCTGGTTTTACCACTACTCTTGGTGTCCCATTTTTAATCGGAAGTGGAAATATGATTCAGGCAAGAAACTCATTTATGTATCCAGTCTTATGAACTCAACATGAATAGTGTCAGATGTCTTTTCTTCATTCTTAGTTATGGGTTGAAGATAGCTATTGTTGTATCAAGGCATAAAATTGCAATAATATTTTTGAAATTAATTTTTTCGTTCAAGTTATAGGCTTAGAGGACTTTGCATCCCTACCTTTAATTAATGTTAAGCAGTTCTTTTATTGGATCCAAGCTTCACTGTTATTTGTTCAAAAAAAAGCATAGTCGCCAGAAAATAAAATAAATTAATTTGAAATATGAACCTTGTACACTTGTAAAGTTTGTTATAGTGTTTTGTCACCATGGGTGCTGCCGATTGGCTGGTTTGATTTGGGGGGTGGGAGTATAAATCTGATTTCCTTAATAACCAAATTAATAAGGAGTACAGTCATTTATTAGACCGGATAGACATGCAGAGTCAGATTATTCTATTGAATATTGCAGGATATCTCCTTTGTTTGCAAAGTTGCAAGTTATTCATAGCATAAAATAGATCAATCAGCCTAACATACATGCCAATATGAATGCTCTATAGGAGCCTTCTGTCAGCCTCCTTCGTGTAGACCATCATATTCTATTTATGTCTCCCTGGTGTGCTCATCAAGCTTCTTAAATGCATCTAGGCTTGTGGTTTCCAAACTTTTTACTCTGTTTTTGCTTCCACATTAAATTCCACACGCTCCTAGGGCTCATGCCCGAAACGTCGATTCTCCTGCTCCTTGGATGCTGCCTGACATGCTGCGCTTTTCCAGCAACACATTTTCAGCTCTGATCTCCAGCATCTGCAGTCCTCACTTTCTTCAACAAATTCTTTCATAAATGAAATAATCTCTCCTTACTGTATTGTGAACTGAATTACATTTTTTGAATGAGCAAAACTGCCTCTTGTTTTTAAAAGGGAAATTATGTTTAACTTATTTATTAGAGTTCTTTGAGGAAGTAATGCGCAAAGTAGATAAAGGGTAATTTGTAGACTCAGTGTTTTTGGATTTTCAGAAGGAATTTGATAAGGGGCCGCAAAGGTTACTATGCGTATGTGAGAAACCTGAGAATGACGAGAACGAGGGTAGGTCCGATCAAGGACAGTGGTGGGAGACTGTGTATTGAGTCGGAAGAGATAGGAGAGGTCTTGAACAAGTACTTCTCTTCAGTATTTACGAACGAGAGGGACCGTATTGTTGAAGAGGAGAGTGTGAAACGGACTGATAAGCTAGAAGAGATACCTGTTAGGAAGGAAGATGTGTTGGACATTTTGAACAACTTGAGGATAGACAAGTCCCCCGGGCCTGACGGGATGTATCCTAGGATTATGTGGGAAGCAAGAGAGGAAATTGCAGTACCGTTGGCAATGATCTTCTCGTCTTCACTGGCAACGGGGGTGGTACCAGGGGACTGGAGAGTTGCGAATGTTGTGCCCCTGTTCAAAAAAAGGGAATAGGGATAACCCCAGGAATTACAGGCCAGTTAGTCTTACTTCTGTGGTAGGCAAAGTAATGGAAAGGGTACTGAGGGATAGGATTTACGAGTATCTGGAAAGACACTGCTTGATTAGGGACAGCCAGCACGGATTTGTGAAGGGTAGGTCTTGCCTTACAAGTCTTATTGAATTCTTCAAGGAGGTGACCAAGCATGTGGATGAGGGTAGAGCAGTGGATGTAGTGTACATGGATTTTAGTAAGGCATTTGATAAGGTTCCCCATGGTAGGCTTATGCGGAAAGTCAGGAGGCATGGGATAGAGGGAAATTTGGCCAATTGGATAGAAAACTGGCTAACCGGTCGAAGTCAGAGAGTGGTGGTAGATGGTAAATATTCAGCATGGAGTCCAGTTACAAGTGGAGTTCCGCAGGGATCAGTTCTGGGTCCTCTGCTGTTTGTAATTTTTATTAATGACTTAGATGAGGGAGTCGAAGGGTGGGTCAGTAAATTTGCAGATGATACAAAGATAGGTGGAGTTGTGGACAGTGAGGAGGGCTGTTGTCGGCTGCAGAGGGACTTAGATATGATGCAGAGCTGGGCTGAGGAGTGGCAGATGGAGTTCAACCCTGCCAAGTGTGAGGTTGTCCATTTTGGAAGAACAAATAAGAATGCGGAATACAGGGTTAATGGTAGGGTTCTTGGTCAGGTGGAGGAACAGAGGGATCTTGGGGTCTATGTACATAGATCTTTGAAGGTTGCCACTCAGGTGGATAGAGTTTGTAAGAAGGCCTATGGAGTATTATCGTTCATTAGCAGAGGGATTGAATTCAAGAGTCGTGAGGTGATGTTGCAGCTGTACAGGACTTTGGTTAGGCCACATTTGGAGTACTGTGTGCAGTTCTGGTCGCCTCACTTTAGGAAAGAAGTGGAAGCTTTGGAGAGGGTGCAGAGAAGATTTACCAGGATGTTGCCTGGAATGGAGAGTAGGTCGTACGAGGATAGGTTGAGAGTTCTCGGCCTTTTCTCGTTGGAACGGCGAAGGATGAGGGGTGACTTGATAGAGGTTTATAAGATGATCAGAGGAATAGATAGAGTAGACAGTCAGAAACTTTTTCCCCGGGTACAACAGTGTGTTACAAGGGGACATAAATTTAAGGTGAAGGGTGGAAGGTATAGGGGAGATGTCAGGGGTGGGTTCTTTACCCAGAGAGTGGTGGGGGCATGGAATGCGCTGCCCGAGGGAGTGGTAGAGTCAGATTCATTGGCGACCTTTAAGCGGCATTTGGATAGGTACATGGATGGGTGCTTAATCTAGGATAGAAGTTCGGCACAACATCGTGGGCCGAAGGGCCTGTTCTGTGCTGTATTGTTCTATGTTCTATGTTGTATAAAACTGGGGTTGATGATGTGGTGAGCGGGGAAGTGGGGATGCAACATGGCATGCATAGAGAGAATTGGATAGCTAATGGGAAGTAGCAATAAAGAGGTAATTTTCACATTAGCTGTCTGTTACCAGTGGAGAAACACAAGATCCTTTGTTAACCTCAACTATTTACAATCCATAGACATGATTTAGATGAAGGGACAAAATCTGTGGTAGCTACATTTGCTCATGACAGAAAGATGATATGGAAAGTAAGTTGTTAGATGACATAGCATTAAATCTTTTTTTAAATGCTGAGTGGGGAAATGTTTGGCAGATCAGTAGATGTAGTGTACCTGGACTTTCAGAAAGCTTTTGATAAAGTCCCACATAGGAGGTTAGTGAGCAAACTTAGAGCGCATGGTATTGGGGGCAAAGTACTAACTTGGATTGAAAGTTGGTTGGCTGATAGGAAACAAAGAGTAGTGATAAACTGCTCCATTTCAGAATGGCAGGCAGTGACCAGTGGGGTACCGCAGGGATCAGTGCTGGGACTGCAGCTTTTTACAATATATGTTAATGATATAGAAGATGGTATTAGCAATAACATTAGCAAATTTGCTGATGATACTAAGCTGGGTGGCAGGGTGAAATGTGATGAGGATGTTAGGAGATTACAGGGTGACCTGGACAGGTTAGGTGAGTGGTCAGATGCATGGCAGATACAGTTTAATATGGATAAATGTATGGTTATCCACTTTGGTGGCAAGAACAGGAAGGCAGATTACTACCTAAATGGAATCAATTTAGGTAAAGGGGCAGTACAGAGAGATCTGGGTGTTCTTGTACACCAGTCAATGAAGGTAAGCATGCAGGTACAGCAGGTAGTGAAGAAGGCTAATAGCATGCTGGCCTTCATAACAAGAGGGATTGAGTATAGAAGCAAAGAGGTTCTTCTGCAACTGTACAGGGCTCTGGTGAGACCACACCTGGAGTACTGTGTGTAGTTCTGGTCTCCAAATTTGAGGAAAGACATTCTGACTATTGAGGGAGTGCAGCATAGGTTCACGAGGTCAATTCCTGGAATGGCGGGATTACCTTACGCTGAAAGACTGGAGCGACTGGGCTTGTATACCCTTGAGTTTCGAAGACTGATTGAGACATACAAGACTATTAAAGGATTGGACACTCTGGAGGCAGGAAACATGTTTCCGCTGATGGGTGAGTGCCGAACCAGTGGACACAGCTTAAAAATACGGGGTGGACCATTTAGGACAGAGATGAGGAGAAACTTCTTCACCCAGAGAGTGGTGGCTGTGTGGAATGCTCTGCCCCAGAGGGCAGTGGAGGCCCAGTCTCTGGATTCATTTAAGAAATAGTTGGATAGAGCTTTCAAGGATTGTAGAATCAAGGGTAATGGAGATAAGGCAGGAACAGGATACTGATTAAAGATGATCAGCCATGATCATATTGAATGGTGGTGCAGGCTCGAAGGGCAGAATGGCCTACTCCTGCACCTATTGTCTATTGTCTATAATATGGGTAAATGTGAACCCTCCCATTATGGCAGTAATGGTAGAAAGGCAATACATTATTTGAATGAAAAGGAACTTTAGAACTCTAAAGGATGGAGGGATTCAGAAATTTTGTATAGCAATCACAAAAGATTAGTATGCAGTTACAGCAAGTCATTAGGAAGGCAAGTGAAATGTTGAATTTTATTGGAAGGAGAATAGAATTTAAGGAAGCGTTTCTGCAGTTGCACAGTTTGAGTGAAACTGTTGGGAGCATGTTGTACAGTCTGGATTGCCTTAGTTAAAGGATTTAATTACATTAAGCACAGTTCATTTGATTGACCTTCTCTAATCGCCGAGATGAAGCGATTAAACCTGTGATGAAAGGTTTGGCCTGTATCTGTTAAAATGTTGAAAATTTGAGAGGTGAACCAATTGAAACATCTAAAATCCTGATGAATCTTCAAAGATGGATGCTGAGAGGATGTTTTTCTTTGTGGAGGAGCTCACAACAAGGAGATAAAGTTCAAAAACTAGCGGTTTCCTCTTATTGTGAGGATCCATAATCTGCAGAATTATCCAGGGAGAGCAATAGACATTGGGACATTAAACATATTGAAGGTTGAGTTCAGTGTTTGATTGACAAAAGTGGAGTTGAGACCACAGTCCAATCAACCAGGATCTTATCAAATAGCAAAGCAGGCTTGATCGTTTAAATGACCTTCTCCTGCTCAGTTCTTGTATTTGTATTCTTTGATTCCCTGAGACATGAAATCTGTTTATCCCATAGTAAAATATGTCAAATGTTGGACTTATAAAAACCTCCAGGTTAAAGAATTGCAGCAATTCGCAACCATTTTGAGTGAAGAAATTTTACACAACTTGGTCATAAATTATTGACCCCTTTATCCTGAGACTGCCTCCATTTTCTACTTTCCCCAGCCAAGGAAGGCAACTTCTGTGTCTATTCTGTCAAGCTTTTTCAGAGTCTTGTGATTTCTTTGAAACATCACTTTTCATTCTTTAGAACTCCAGTGGGTATAGGCTCTGCTTATTCAACTCCTTCTCAACACTCTCACTCCGAGGAGCGATTTATTGAACCTTCTTTTTACTATCTCCAATATAAACGTGTCTTTCCTTAAATATTATGAAGTTGAAGGCATGTGTACTGTACATTTTGAGAGAGTGAATACTGTTGTGAACTGAGAGATTACAAGCACCTGTGTATATGATTGGATGGCAGTCCCAGAGTGTACTGGAAAATTGAAAATATGTAATATTTGGCTGTGAAATGAATACCTGAGTTTTGGTTGCTGTTTTGACAACAATTTAAATTTAACCAATCAGTTTAAATTATGCCCCAGGATATTAAAATCCAATTAAGTTTGAATTTATTGTTTTGCCAACATCGAACCAATGAGACAGTATGATGTTGAGGGGTATAAAATGTGGTAATTTTGAAAATTGGTCAAACAGCAATTGCAGTCAAGACAGAAATGTATGGCGAGCTAGCACCTTGCTCTCCAAGAAATTAGGAAACACTCTCTATCAAATGTAACTTTTTTATATGAAACACACTCGTAGTAAAAAGAAAGAAGATGACCCAGGGAGATCCTTAGTCGGAAGAAGAAAGATACAGAAGACGACAGTGACTGTTGTTTTGAAATTAAGTTGATATAATTTTAATAAGTGGCTTATTGGGACAGTATATTGTGATAGAGTTGGAGGCAAATAGAAAGCAGAGAAAGGGGGACTTAGAGTTGTGAATAGTTATTTAATGTTCACTTTTGGAGTTAAAAAATAAATCTGTTATTTTTTTTGAATAGTGGAATTTGTGTGTTCTCTGCCACTCATATTTTAACAGATTATGAGGTAAGGTGAGCTTTCTTCGGTGTTTGGTTTAACTAGCAGAGAAGTTCACCTCCATGCCATAACAATATGGAGACCAAAAGTTCGCACAGAATTCTAAAGACTCCTTTACTCTCCTATTCAATCGATTTGCAATAAAGATCAATAGTCCAATTGCCATCCTCATTGCTGCCTGTACCCACCTGTTTAGTTTGTGTTCCTCATCCACCTAAATCCCTTTGAACATCAGCATTTGCAAGTTTCATACTACTTTAAATATATTCTGCTTGTTCATTCATACGATCAAAGTGAATAAACTCTCATTTTTCCACGTTAATTTTTAAAAATGGCACATGGAGTATAATATTTGGGTGTCACTGGCCAGGCCAGCATTCACCACCTATCCCTAATTGCCCAGACGACGGTTAAGTGTCAACAACACTGCTCTTTGTCTGGGGCCACATAAAGGTAAGGACAGCAGTTTCCTTCCTGAAAGGACATTAGTGAACTAAATGGGTTTTTCTGACATTCGACAATGTCACCATTATATTCCTAATTTCAACCCAGATTTGCCATTGTCACCTTGTTGCCTATTTACTTGTTGATACCTCTTTCCAGCTTCTGTGGAACCTCCCAACTTGCAGTCCTATCCAGCAGTATTCTAACTCTGTTTGTTGTTCATGTGGATTGTTAGTAAGATCCTAGCACAGACCCTTGAGGCATTGCATGGGTCATCATGGCATTTCATTGGTCACAGCCTGCTAACTTAATGTTCCATTTAACCCAGCTCATTCTTCACAATACAGTTAACTCTAACTCCATGAGCCTTAATCCTTTGTATTAATCTTTTGTGTGGCTCCTTATCAATGCATACTCCATCCACTGGTTCCCCTTTATCTATCCTATTATTTACACCATCAAGAAACTCCCAACAAATTTGTCAAGTACTGGATCCCTTTCACGTTAATCTTTCCAATTCAAACCATGATTATCTAAGGGTGTTGTTAATAGTGCTAGAATCTATCTTGATGTTTAACAAGTTTAACTGATCTGAAGTTCCTTGCTTTCTCGTTTCCTGCTTTCTGGTTTCCTCCTTTCCTTATGCTTGCTAGCTTCTAATCTACCAGGACTGTTCTAGAATCTAGGGCATTTAACAAAACAATGACCAGTCATTGTAGCCACCTTTATTAGAGCTCTTAGATGGAGGTCATCCGGTTTGGGGTGATTTGTCAATTTTTCATCCTAGGAAGTAATTCCAAAATACTTTCACAGCTGACATTCATTACCCTCATTTCCTAGTCTTTTTAGCCCCAGGCTGCCCTCTATTTCTGCCATTAGTGAATAGACACGAATCATTTGTTCACTGTCTGTGCTATTTCCCATTTCCCATGGTAATTGTCCATCTCTGCTTGATAGCAATCGCTGGAGCAACTCTGCTCCTTTTTATCTACCTGAAAAATTCTTTAGATCTGTTTTTTGTTATTGGTTTGTTTATTTTTATGTTCTACTTTTTCCTTTTTATCATCTTTGGGATAGGTGTGTCGCTGGTAAGACCAGCCATTTTATTTTTTAATTCTTCCTCCCTGATTGTCCTTGAAGATAATAGTGGAATTCCTTCCTGAATCACTGCAGTCCATCTCGTGTAAATATGCTCGTAATTCTGAGAGGAATGGGCAATGTAGTTCTAAGTCAGGATGATGTGTGATTTGGATAGGAATTTGTAGTCGCCGTTCTTGTGCCTCAGCTACCTTTATGGTGGTAGAAGATATTGGTTTGGAAAGTGCTGGTGAGTTGCTGCATTACATTATATAGTTGGTAGACAGTGCTGTCTCTTTGTCCTATTGCTGGAAGGAGTGATTATTTAATCTATGGACTGAGTGCCAATCAAGTAAGCTGTTTTGTCCTGGATTGTGACAAGTTTCTTAGCTGATGTTGGAGTACACCCATACAAGTAAAAATAGATATTCCACTTGCAGTCGTGAAATGTGCCTGTTGAGAGTCAGGTGCAGAATTCCCATCCTCTGACCTACTGTTTATATGACAGTTCAATTTCTGGTCAGTGTTAACCCCAAGATGTTGCTATTGGCAATTTAATTGTGTTGATATAATTGATTGTTAATGCATGCTGGTTAAGTTCTAGTTGGAGAAGGCCATTGCCTTCCGCTTGTGCAGAGTGAATGTAATTTGCCACTTATCGCCAAGTCTTGATGTAGTCCATACTATTCTGCATATCGATATGGGGTGTTTCAGTATTTTGAACGATATTGACACCTCCCTTCGACAGTCCTTGGTTTGCACTACTCTCCCCAACAACCCCCCTGAATCCCCCAGGTACCTTCCCCTGCAACTGGGAAAGATGCAAAACCTGCTGGTACACCACCCCCCACCTCCATCCAGGGCCCCCAAGCAGTTCTTCCGGGTGAGACACCTGCTTCTCTTCCTACCAAGTATACTGCATCAGGTACTCCTGATATGGTCTTCTGTACACTGGGGAGACCAAACTGAGGGAATGGTTAGCTGAGCATCTCAGCCAGGCCTGCAGGGGACCTCCCAGTCACCGCCCATTTTAATTCCCCTTCCCACTCCCTTTCCGACATGACCATCCTTGGCCTCCTCCATTGCCACAACGAACCACAGCGCAAATTGGAGGACCAACACCACCTCTTCCGCCTGAGCAGCCTACAGCCCAGAGGACTGAACAATGAATTCTCCAATTTGAAATAACCTCCCTTCCCTTCCCCAGACTCCCTTCCCAGCCCCTTCTCCTCCTCTCTTCCGCTCTTCCCAGCCACCTACCGGGTTCACTTACATAGAACATAGAACATAGAACAATACAGCACAGAACAGGCCCTTCGGCCCACGATGTTGTGCCGAACTTCTAACCTAGATTAAACACCCATCCATGTACCTATCCAAATGCCGCTTAAAGGTCGCCAATGATTCTGACTCTACCACTCCCACGGGCAGCGCATTCCATGCCCCCACCACTCTCTGGGTAAAGAACCCACCCCTGACATCTCCCCTATACCTTCCACCCTTCACCTTAAATTTATGTCCCCTTGTAACACACTGTTGTACCCGGGGAAAAAGTTTCTGACTGTCTACTCTATCTATTCCTCTGATCATCTTATAAATCTCTATCAAGTCACCCCTCATCCTTCGCCGTTCCAACGAGAAAAGGCCGAGAACTCTCAACCTATCCTCGTACGACCTACTCTCCATTCCAGGCAACATCCTGGTAAATCTTCTCTGCACCCTCTCCAAAGCTTCCACATCTTTCCTAAAGTGAGGCGACCAGAACTGCACACAGTACTCCAACTGTGGCCTAACCAAAGTCCTGTACAGCTGCAACATCACTTCACGACTCTTGAATTCAATCCCTCTGCTAATGAACGATAATACTCCATAGGCCTTCTTACAAACTCTATCCACCTGAGTGGCAACCTTCAAAGATCTATGTACATAGACCCCAAGATCCCTCTGGGGGTCTCCCATTGACCAACCAGGTCATACCCTCTGCCTGTCATCACCTGTCTCCACTTCACCAACCTGCCCCCCCCACTCCTTCCAGCCCATCTGCAGCTCCCCACCCCCCAGTCCTGAAGAAGGGTCACACCTGAAATGTTGACATCTCTACCTCCTGATGCTGCTGGCTTGCTCTGTTCTTTCAGCCCCCTGCTTGTCTACTTTTGGATTCTAGCATCCGCAGTTTTTTTGTCTCTAACCAAGTGGTGAACTTGGAAGTCTTTATAGAGAGACTGTAATATCTGTCTTTTTAGCTTTATTTCTTATTTTCCTAATTTATACAATGTATATCTGTAGTGTAGTATAACTTTTTTTTTGATTTTTCTCAATTCTGTGTACTTGGGTACTTTTTACCGAGGATAGTGCCATGTGCTGGCAACACTATACACTTCTTTCACTGTACTCCTGTTCTTTTGTAATTTGAGTACACTGAAGATAAATCTAATTCTGATTTTAACTTCACCTGTACATTCTTGCTTATCCCCAATAATCTTATGTCCCCTTGGTAATGAAGAATCTATCTATCTATCTCTACTGTATAAATATTTAAAGATTCTGCATGCACTGGCTTTTGAGGAAATAAATTCCAAAGACTGTCAACCCTCTGAGAGAAAATATATTGAATGGATGCCCCTTTACTTTTGAACTATTCCTGGCTTTAGATTCTTCCACAAGAGGAAACATGCTTTCAGCATCCAATCAGTCATTTCCCTCAGGATTGTATATCCTTCAGTTAAGTCACGAGCAATTAAGTTTCACTTTTCCATAATCCAAATGACACAGGCCTGGGTGTCTAGCCTTTCCTTACAAGGCATTCAGCTCATTCCATGTATTAACCTGAACTGCTTCCAATGAATTAACATTCTTCTGTAAATACAGGGATCAGACCTGTACATACAGCTCCAGATATGGTCTCTCAAATGCCCTGTATCACTGAAGCAAAGATTTCCTGATCTTGCATTCAGTGAGAGGGGAGGCAATGGCCTCATGGTACTCTGACTAGACTATTAATCCAGAGACTAAGTAATGTACTGAGGACCTGTCTTTGAATCCTGCCTTGGCAGATTGTTAAATTTGAATTCAGTTGGGAAAAAAAACTAGCATTATTAAGAGGCTAATAATGACCACAAAACCATTGTCAATTGTTGGAAAATCACATCTTGTTCACTAGTGTTCTTTAGAAAAGGAGATCTGTTATCTTTACCTGGTCTTGGCTATATGTGACTCTGAACTCACAGGTTGACTCTTAACTGTCCTCTGGGCATTTCGGGATGGACAATAAATGCTGACCTAGCCAATAGCATCCACATCCCATGAAAGAATTAAAAAAACAAATCCCTTGTCATAAACTGTAACATCCTATTAGCTTTACTGATTGCTTGCTGTACCTGTATACAAACATTCTGCGATTCATACACAAGGCTACCTAGATCCCTCTGTATCTGAGTTTTGCACTTCTCAATCTGGATAACATGCTTTTTTTAATCTTCCTACCAAAATTAACAATTGCGCATTTTTTTTACATTGTATTCCATTTGCTAGACCTTTGCCCACTCACTTCTATGCCCTTTGTAAGCTCCTCAAGTGCTCTTCACAACTCGTCACATCTAAATGCAATGGATCCACTGGTTCCTGTATAGCTACAGCATAAATTCCTTCTTTATAGAACTCTTAACAAATTAGTTAAATATGATTTCCTTTTGAAAAATGCTAGCTCTGCCTGATAAGCTTGAACTTATCCAAGTGCCCTGCTATAACCAATAACTAAAATATTCCCTTTGACTGACTGATATTAAGCTAACCGGCCTATAGTTTCCTGCTTCTATCACTTTCTAAATAAAGGCGTTGCACCAGCTATTTTCCGATCTAAAGGAGGCATTCCTCAATCTAATGAATTTTGGAAAATTAAATCCAATGCATCAATTATTTCACTAATTACTTCTTTTAAGATCCTAGGATGGATGGCATGGTGGTTCAGTATTCAGCACGACTGTGTCAGTGCTAGGGACTGGAGTTCCAGTCTAGTCTCTGGCAACTGTCTGCATGGAGTTTACATATTCTCCCTGTATCTGAGTGGATTTCCTCCAGATGCTCCAGCTTCCTCCCACAGTCTAAAGATGTGCAGGTTTGGTGAATTGGCCATGCTCAATTACCCATCGTGTCCAGGGATGTGCAGGCTAGGTTGATTAGCTATGGGAAATGCAGGGTTACAGGGATAGGGTAGGGGCATGAGCCTGTGTGGGATGCTGTTCGCTGGGTTAGTGTGGACTCAGTTGCTTCAGCACCGTGTAGGGATTCTATAATGAAATCCATCAGGACTTGGGGACTTATCAACTCATAGTTCTAACAATTTATCAGTAATACTTAGTAATTGTCATGTTTTTTGATTTCCTTCTTCCATTTCAATTCCTGATTACAGCTAATTATATAATGTTACTTGTATCCTCTCCAGTGAAGACAATTGTAAAATGTCTCTACAAATTGTCTGATATCTCTTTATCCTTCATTACTAATTTTCCAAGTCCATTTTCTGTAGGGACAGCACTTACAATGTTAACTTTTTCTTTTTAGAAACCTTTCCTATCTGTTTTTAAATTTTTGGCTAACTCATCATCTAACTTCTCCCTCATTAATTTTTTGTAATTATTTTCCTTTTTTAATATGTTGTTCAACCTTCTCTTTTACCACTCATGTTTGCGCAATTATATTGTTTCTTTGGGTTTGATGTTATCTTTATCCTACTGATGATGAATCTGTCCCTTGAAACATATTCTTATTTGTTATTATCTATTAAATATTATTTCTTGTGTGCTTTCTGGAATATGCCATTAAATACCCACTGCATCTCTATTGACCAATCCTTAAAAAGATTGCCAGTTCACCTTCATGCCTCTGTTTTCATGCCTCATAGTTGCCTTTGTTTAACTTTAAAATAGTAGTCATGGACACACAGTTTTCTCCTTTAAGTTGTATGTAAAATTCAGTAATATTGTGGTCTTTGCTACCTAGGGGCGCTTCCACTCTGAGGTCAGCAATTAACCCTATCTCCTAGTTGGTGCCATAACTATTAGAGAATGCGTTTTTAACAATGAATAATCATGATTGTAATTACTAAGACTATTTTATATTCTAGATTTATTAATTGAATTTATATTCTGCCATTTATTTTGCTGCGTTTTTGAACCTGAATCTGCAGAAAATTAACCCAACCCTTTGATAATTTAACCCTTTAATACTATGCCAGCATTTCTCTCAATGATGGTTGAAATAAAGCTTTTAGATATTTAGGCCTGAGAAGTATCCAGGCTTAGACTGAAAAGTAGCAAGTAAGGTGCATGCGAGACAAATGCGAGGCAATGACCAGCTCGAACAAGGCACATTCAATGGCATTGCCATTACTGAATCCCAAACTTTCAACATCCCAGGGGTTAGTATTGATCAGAAACTGGCCTGGGTTCTCCACATAATCACAGTGGTTACAAGAGCAGGTCAGAGGATAGAAATACTGCAATGATCTCCTGACTCCCCAAAGCCTGCCCATCATCTACAAGTCACAAGTCAGGAGTGTGATGGAGTACTCCCCACTTGCCTGGATGAATGTAGCTCCAACAACACTCAAGAAACTAAACTCCATCTAGGACAAAACAGTCACTTGGTTGGCATCACCCCCACAAACATTCAGTCTTTCACTATTGATGCTCACTAACAGCAGTGTAAACTATTTCCAAGATGCACTGCAGACATTTGCCAAAGTCCTTAGCGAGCACTTTCTAATCCCAGAAGGACAAGGGTAGCAGACACAAGGGAACACCACCTTCGAGGTCCTCTCCAAGCCACTTATCATTCTGACTTGGAACTATATTGCTCACTGTCACTGAGTCAAAGTCCTGGAATTCCCTCCCTAAAAGTCTTGTGAGTTTACTGATAGCATATGAACTGCAGTGGTTCAAGAGGTCAGCCCCCCCCCCCCCCCCCCCCCCCCCCCCCCACCACCAAATCACTACCTCAATGGCAATTAAGGACAGATAATAAATGCTGGCCAGCCAGTGATGTCCATGTCTATCAAGTGAATAACAAAAATCTGTTCAGACATGTTAAGATGTACCCCTAGAGGGATTTGGACACTAAAATTGCACCCCAGTAGCTTTCAATAAAAGTCTTTAAGTTGATTATTTTTGATGGTTCCCCTGAAATAATGGCAATTCCATTTCTTCCTTCGCCCTGCTTCTGAAACCCTCCCAACTTGCATTTTTTTTGTAACTATCTCTGCAGTTGCTGACAAATAGGCTCATGGTTGAGCAATTGCTCGAACTTGAAATTCTCAAACATGCTTCCAAATCCCTCTTTGACCTTGCTTCTTAAAATCTCTATAACCTCCTTCAATCCTACAATTCTCACATCAATCCTGCTCCAACTCTGGTTCCTTGTGCCTTTCCAATATTAACTGCTTCATGATTGATCATGCCTTGAGCTGCTGATGTCTTAAACTGTGGAGTTTTCACCTTTATAATTGCTGTTTCTCTATTTGTCTTCTCCTTTAAGACCCTATTTAAAATATACTTTAATTATAATTTGACCATTTGTCCTAATGTTGCTTTCTGGTCCAGTGTCAAATTTTGCTTGACAATGCACATTGGGTTGGATTATGCAAATGTAAATAATGATATTAGTGAATCACACATTCTCATCACTCTCTGTAAAGGAGTTTCTTCTGATTTGTGTTTTTTAGTGACTATTGTAATAATATTTGTTTCAGCTCCTGAAACCTTTCTAGATTAACTGAAAATCACTCAAAACTGAATGAGAATGATATAACAAAAGTCCGAAAATTCAGTACTGCATTTTCTATTATTTGTGATGTTGTGAGATAGAAATGTAAAAGTGCAATGCAAAAGGTGTAAGTGATTTCAAACCTTTTTAAAGTTGGCAACTGACTGAAATTTTACTGCAATATATCTTGAAATCAGAAATAAAATGTGTGCTGGCTATCTCTTTATGGTGACTTAAGACTTGCTTTCCTATATTGTAGGCGTTACAAGAATTTTGCTGTATAATTCCAAAATATTTGTCTTGCTTGCACTAATTCGTAATCTGTGGACACTTTTGTTATTGCTCTTGGCACCAGTTGAATCTGTATTTTTTTTCTGCTTCCTCCCCTGCTGTGCTTGTTGATACTTCCATGTTCAAATGCTACAAATCTTTGACCTCCTCTCAGTGCTTGCTGAATGCTTAATGATTTATTCTTACTGTTGCTCAGTTATCACAGCCAACATTTATCTGCCAGCTGTTCTCGGCTGCAGCTGGATAGTTTGTGAGCTGCATACCAACAACCCTCTGGCTGTGTTCATTAGGCTAGGCTCTATAATAGTGCAGCCGTGGGGCTATCATAGTTGATCCCAAGAGACAGCAGTGTTGTGAATTATTTTGCTTTGGCCATTGTCACTGCTAATTAGTTTAATGTGAGGTTGTCAGGTTTGGGGGTTAAGTAAGCAATGAAGTGTTTTCTGTGATGGAAGTTAAGCACTCCAAATCTGTTAACAGATCTATGTTGGTAATATTTCTGAATTCCTGTACAGCATAAGTTAATCAACATATTAATGGTGCAAAGTTTGACTTTTGGTTGGTGTTGTTTAGTAGAGGGAAGGATGCATGTAATTGAATGACACTGATTAAAATGAAAAGAGCAGTTTGTAAATTATTTTTATGCAAGCATTTCTGTCACTAATTATAAACAAACTTCTTTTTTTTAGGTCTACTGCAAAAAGGTATACTTGAATAGTTTATCATGCAGCAGCCTTAGAATTATTTTATTAATTATACTTGGCGCAAGACATTTTTGTGTTTTCAAGTAGTCAATGAGATGGTGTTGCTGAATATCTTCCAGGACCCAAGTCCTTGGAGTAGAGTTCCCACATGTTTACTAATATTAGTGCAATCCATATAAAATCGGCCAGATCAGCACAAAAATTGAGAAATTTTAAACCTAATTGAATTATGCACAAACAACTTGCCTGAAAGTTCTTTGTGTTCGGACCAGGTTCCAACCATAAGTTCCAAGCACCAAGTTAAGGTTCCAACCTGAAACCTCAACTCCCCATCTCCTTTGATGCTGCTTGACCTGCTGTGCTTTTTTCAGCTTCACTCTTTATCCACTATGATTCTCAAGCATCTGCAGTCCTCACCATCTCCTCAAAGTTTTTTAAAAAAGGTCAGTTTTACGGTACAGAAAGATGTCCATTACATCTGCACAGATTATCAAGGACCTCTCCATTTGAATCCCATTTCCAGCACTTGGCCTAAAGCTTTGTGTGCCAAGTTGTTTCAATGTTAGCTTTTTATTTATTGAGGGAGTTTTTTTACAAAATTACAAAAGAGAGAGTATAATAATCATATGGTATAACAATAATAATACACTAACTGCTACTCAAATCAAAAATACCAAAGAAAAAGAACAATATTCCCATACTACAATAAATAATTAGACATAATTTAAATGAGGTTGAATTGAGTTAAACTAACTTAATTTACACCACTCAGTGCCACCCCACCGAAGCTCCCGTCATCTGGAGCATCAGTTAATATACCTGTATTTATTCAGGATTCTTCCTCTCTGAGTCCTCAGCCTGCCAGGTACAGTCTTTGTAGCTATACAAGGATCATAATCAGTATGGCTGACAAGTCTGCATCTGTGATTCAAAAAGGGCTGCCACGTCTTATGAAAAAAATTCAATTTTCTGTTTAATATACTTGTAAAGTCTATCACTAACCTACGCCATCCTAAAAGACCTGGGGAGTTTTCCGAGACCCAGCTCATCAGAATGTTAAACAATTTCTTCCTGTGCTTATCTAGAAAAGGCAGATTCGGTGATCCTAAAAGGAGGGATACTGGATCTACCTTAACCTCAGTCTCCAAGATCTCCTCTAACATATTTGCTTTGGCGCCCCAATACCTACAAATCTTATGGCACAACCACAAGCAGTGTGAGAGTGTACCAATGTCAGTTTTACATTAAGGCCACTTTGGCAATGCTCCTTTTTAAAATTTTGCTAGCTGCTCTGGGGCCAGATGGGCCCTGTGGAGAATCTTTAGTTGTATGGCTTGCAGTTATTACAAATCAAAATCTTTTTCACTTTCTCCCAGATATCCTCCCATACTTCTGACAAAATTTCTGCTCCCAATTGTTGATTCCAGATTCTGTAAAGCCTTTCAATATATTCCGAGGCACCCCCTCCATGTAGATGATAGAGGTTACTAATCGAGAGAGTGCCCGTGGACTGAAGCGCACTCCTCTCCACATCGGACTTATACGAATGAACCAATAGTGTGGTCCTTTTCTGTACAAAGTCCCTGATTTGAAAATAGTGGAAGATGTCCCGATTGGATAAGCGATATTCATGACTCAGCTGATCAATGGCATCATGATCTTCCCCTCAAATAGATCTCCCAAACAGGAGACTCCCAGACTCCATAACTTAAAGCCAGAATCCTTCGATCTTGGCCTAAATCCTGGTATTCCTACTATGAGGTTGAGTGGGGAGGTCTTATGCAAATTACCCTCACTCTGTCACATGATTCGCCATGCATTGACCATGTTAATGTCGATTGGATTTTTACAATACTCTGCGACACTTCTCATCCTGTCCAAAAATAGCAAATAAATAAGGGGACATTTTGCCTGGGAGGCCTCAATATCAAGCCAAATTGACTTCTGATCCTGACAAGCCCAATCATTCACATAAGACAATAACTAACTTATTTGATATCTTTTACACCCCCTCCCCCATTCCATGTGGAAGCTGCAACTGAGCAAATTTAATAAGAGGGTGCCTGTGGTGCCAAATGAAAGATTCAAGCCAAACAATAAGTCTCTGCAGCGCTTGCCGAGGTAACACCAGGGGGAGCATTCGCATGGGGTATGGTAGGTGAGGAAGAACATTCATTTTGATCAGAGCTATTCAACCCAACCAGGCTATTGGTAGCTCCTCCCAAAATGAAGGTTTTCTTTTATCTTCTTGAGTAATCATACGAAATTAACTTTGTACAATTAGTGAAAGGCGGGCGTAATGATAATACCTAAATATAGGAAGCCTTTCTGTGATCAGCTAAAAAGAAATCAAATTCCTGTTTCAAG
The DNA here is from genome assembly GCF_047496795.1 of Chiloscyllium punctatum. NCBI lineage: Eukaryota > Metazoa > Chordata > Chondrichthyes > Orectolobiformes > Hemiscylliidae > Chiloscyllium > Chiloscyllium punctatum. The sequence goes on along the minus strand of NC_092741.1, from coordinate 91,365,630 downwards.
ATCAGGTACTCCCTCAAGATTCCCCATGAGTATGGTCTCTGATTTCATAAAATGCATTTTATATCCTGAAAAGGAGTCAAATAAATTAATATTTTGTATTAAATTGGGCACAGACATTGTTGGATGAGCCAGGAAGAGGAGGACATCATCTGCATAGAGAATGATTTTATGCTCTCCTATTCCCACCCTTGTCGGCTGCCTCTACCAATTCTAAAATTGTCTGATTTTATGCCATTTGTGAGAACCACTGCCGTGGGATTGCTATAAAACACTGCCACCCACCTGGCGAAGACCTCTCGAGACCAAACCATTCCACAACATAAAAAAAGGTATGGCCATTCCACCCGATCAAATGCTTTTTCCACATCTAGCGAGACTACCAAGCCCGGGTTCAATCTTTACTGGCATGCTTGGACCATATTCAACACTCTCCTGATGTTGTTAGAGGAGCTGCAACCCTTAATGAAACCTGTCTGGTCCTCCTTTACAATAGAGGGCAATACCTTCTCTAGCCTCAATGCTAATGTTTTAGACAGAATTTTAATATCCACATTTAGGAGGGAGATGGGTCTGTACGAGGCGCAGTCCTCAGGATCTCTCTCTCTCTCTCTCTCTCTCTCTCTCTCTCTCTCTCTCTCTCTCTCTCTCTCTCTCTCTCTCTCTCTCTCTCTCTCTCTCTCTCTCTCTCTCTCTCTCTCTCTCTCTCTCTCTCTCTCTTAGGAATAAGGGGAATATTACCTTCCCTGAGAGAGGGCGGGAGGCAGTCCTCACTGTACATGCCCAACTTTGGCTCGGCCAACATTTTTATGAACTCCTCATAAAACTCGCTCGGGAATCCATCTGGGCTAGGCGCTTTGCCACTTTGGAGCTGCTTTGCCATCTTTTGTATTTCTTGTGTTGTCAGAGGGGCATTCAAAACAGAGGCCTGTTTCGAATTTATACCTGGAAGATCCAAGTTCCCAAAAAAGGAGTCCATCCTCGCCAACCCATCCTTTCAGCCCTCCGACCGCTTTAACTCTGCATAAAGTTTCCTAAATGCTGCGTTGATCTTTTTGGACTCACGAGTGGGAGTACCAGTGCCCTCTCTAATGGACATGATAGATTGAGGAGCGCTCTTCTTCCTGGCCAGATATCTCAAATATCTACCTGGCTTATCACCATGCTTAAATAGTCTTTGCTTCTTAAAGGAAATCCCTCTCTTCACTGCCTGGGTGAGCATGGAGTTCAGAGCAGCCCAGAGAGCTGTAATCCGCTGTAATTTAGTTACAGACGGTCTGTGAAAATATGCTGTCTCGACTGCCTTCAACCGGGCCTCAAGTATACACTGTTGCTCTCTCGGCTGTCTCTTCTGAGTCACTGAGTACCAGATAATTATACCCCGTGAATAAGCCTTGGCAGTCTCCCAGAGCACTGATGGGTTACTGGCCATACCTGAATTAATATCCCAGAAGGTCTTAAACTCCCTTATGAAATATTCAATGAACTTACTGTCTTCCAAAAGAATAGGATCCTGCACCAATGCCACGTATCTGTCTCATTACCCTTGATCTTAACCTCCAAATACACTGCTGCATAGTTCGAGATGGCTATATTCCCAATCTTACAGGTTAGTACCAAATCCAAAAAAGTCGGCAGGGCAAAATGCTTGATCCTTGTGTGGCATTTGTGTGGGTTGGAGAAGAAAGTAAAATCCCTTCCCTTTAAGTGAAGACACATCCACCAACCCCCAGCTCCTCACATAGGTCCATCAACTGTTTGGATGATGGGGAGATGCCCGAAAGACCCCTTGGCACCCTATCCACCTTGGGATCTATAAGACGGTTGAAGTCTCCCCTTTATAATCATGTGGCGCACTCCAAGGGCCAACAGGCTAGAAAGTGAATTAGTTAAAAATTTGAGGGGGTGTGCTGGAGGGCAGTACACATTCAAAATGCCATACTCCTTCCCATGTATTAGGGCTTTGAGGATCACATGTCGCCCATGCTCATCCTTAATTTGGTCTAACAACTAGAATGGTAGATTCTTCTGTATTAGTATAGCCACTCCTCTGCTTTTGAAATTAAAAGACAAGAAGAACACCTGGCTGAACCCTCCCTGCTGTAACTGAAGATGCTCCTTATCATCTAAGTGAGTTTCTTGCACAAAGCAACATCGGCCCTCTCCTTTCTGAGACTTAACCGGTGAGTTACTCCCCTTTATGTTCCAGGTGCACCATCTGAACAAACAACTAGCCATAACCCTCTAAAGCAGCCCGTGAGCCCCACCTCCACCCCCCCCCCCCCCCAAAGAGGAAGAACCCTACTCATAGTTCGCCAAGTGGAGGCAAGAAAAGATTCATAAAATCAAAAAAAATACAATTACAAACACGATCAAAGCACAAATTCTAATAACTACTCCTGAAATAAACAAAAGACAAATAACTGGAGACTTTTCCCCTTGTTCATCCTACTCGCTGACACTTCCATGGCTCTTTCCGCACCCCAAACCCAGGCCAAACAGAAACAAAAAAAAATCTTATACATGGGAATTAAAAGTGGGTATCCAACCTATCCCACCCATACATTGACCCCGCTTGTTGTCAATAAAAGAAATGACCACCCCAACCAAAAATAAAAAAAAAACAGTGACTAGCAAAAATAACAAGAAAGGGAAAGAGGAAACACCCTACATATTACAGGAACAAAACCAAGCACACAAAGTAAACAACAGAGAGAACGAAGGAAACACTATTGTCTATTGTATTTGACCCAACCAATCTATTTTAAAGTATCTAGGAAATAGCGAGTTTTGAGAAGATTTGTAGTTTAGGTTGAGGTTCTGGATGTAGGTTTGCTCGCTGAGCTGGAAGATTCATTTTCAGTGAGCAAACCTACATCCAGTATCTAGGAAATCCTTTGCCTTCTCTGCTGATTCAAAATTTTGCGCAGCCCCTCCATGGCTGAAGCGCAACACTACTGGTCATCTTATAGAATATTGAATGTTCAAGTCTCTCAGCCTCCTCTATTTCAACATAAGATTTCCTCTTTCAGAACACAGTCCCAGAAAAGTCATCGTGGCCTTGGATCTTTCTGTAGTGTTCTGGAAGCTTCCATAACCATTTGTTTGTCTCTGTAACATTGAAATCAAGCTAGGACCAGGTGGGTCGCTGGTCTGATCTGGTGAGCCTGCTCAACTCACAATCCCAGGAGCTGTGAGAGTCATTGCTCCAGGAAGCTGACCAGCTGATCATCTTCCTCTCATTCTGGCAACCCGATAATGCGGATATTCTTTCTCCAACCTCGATTTTCGAGGTCATCGACCTGCTCAATTAAGACCTGTGCCTGTTCTTCCAGTGCCTGAATCTGCCCCGTTGAGGATTCCGCTGTGGTCTCTGCCATTTGCTGCTCTACCTCCTTCCCGCTCTGCCCAAGATGCATTTGTAGCATGGCCAAGAGAAGTTCCAGTCTAGTCCGGGTTTCCTCCAATGCAGATTAAATCTTGTCTTGGAGTTTGACGAACTCTGAGACCAAACTCTGCTGCCCAGCTAAGTTCAAAGGCGCCTCCATGGGAGTTGGCGTTACGGCCATGGGTGTGTCTGCTGTTGCAGGAGCGTGCCCTGCATGTTGGGATCCATGCAGGCCCTTTCCTTTAGTCATCTTTCCTGAGTGTTCAAAGTCATATTTACAAATTCTGGGGACTTTACGAAAATGACTAGTATGGGGAGGGTGAAAGCACCACTGCCTGGATTGTGGTGCAGAACTCAGCAAGGCAGACCTGTTAGATCACCACCATCTTGAATCCTCATATTTCAATGTTCATTTAATTAATTCTTAAAGGTCTTGCGCGTTCCTGCCTCTACCACTTCCACTACTATTTTAGGCAGTCAGTTCCATATAGCACAACCCTAAGTAGGGGGAAAGAAATCCTCAAATCCCTTCTAAATCTCCTGCTCCTTACCTTAAAACTGTGCTTCAAAGTTTGTGAGAAGATTTGTAGCTCGGGTGCTCATTGTTGTGGTTGTGTTTGCCGAGCTGGGAATTTGTGTTGCAGACGTTTCGTCCCCTGTCTAGGTGACATCCTCAGTACTTGGGACCCTCCTGTGAAGCACTTCTGTGATCTTTCCTCCGGCATTTGTAGTGGTTTAAATCTGCCACTTCCGGTTGTCAGTTCCAGCTGTCCGCTGCAGTGGTTGGTATATTGGGTCCAGGTCGATGTGCTTATTGATTGAACCGGTGGATTCAATCCACAGATCATCCACCGGTTCAATCAATAAGCACATCGATCTGGACCCAATATACCAACCACTGCAGCGGACAGCTGGAACTGACAACCGGAAGCGGTAGATTCAAACCACTACAAATGCCGGAGGAAAGGTCACAGAAGTGCTTCACAGGAGGCTCCCAAGCAGAGGATGTCACCTAGACAGGGGACGAAACGTCTGCAACACAAATTCCCAGCTTAAAACTGTGCTCCCAGCTACTGACTCCTCATCCAAAGGGAAAAGCTTTTCTTTTCTTTGTGTATGGCCCTCAGAACTTTGTACACCTCACTCAGATCTCCCCCCAGTGTTAATCGCACTAAGGAAAAAAACCCCTCAGGCTACTTGATTTCTCATCATAGATAACACACTGCAGCAGAGGTATCTTATGCATTCACACTCTTCTAATACTGTAACAACCAGAACTGTAAACAGTACTCCACCTGTGGCCTAATAAATATTTTCCACAGTTCTATCATAACCTCCCTGCTCTTGCATTCAACACCTTGACTAATAAAGGCTGGTATCCCATATGCCGCCTTAACCACTTTATCGTCTTGTTGTTTCAAGGACCTGTTGACATCTTCTCCAAGGTCCTTGTTATCCTTAGGATTTCTTAGTCCTACCAGAAGATTATAAGCATTACATTCTGCAATGGTTCAGAAAGATTCCAAGAATTGTTTACATTTTCTTTGTTGCAGAAACACCTTTTTGAAATTTCACACATAAAAAATATTGACTTTACTTAAAGATTAACAAGTATGTATCAGTTAAACTATTAAAAGATTTGGTATAGGTTTACAATGTAATTTTCAATCTGGTTATTTGTGGGTGAAAGAATAGATTCAAAATTGATGTGACTGTGCACTTCTGGGAAGTTTTTACGTTTCTAGATCTAATAATTATACAATGTGTATCATTTCTTTTCCATATTCTTCCTGTAGCATAGGTTGTTGTTCACTTTGAAATTTTGTGTTCTTTTAAGTGACTTGATGAGTACAAGATGAAAGTTTTTGCAGAAATAGAACATAGAAAAATACAGCATAAAACAGCCCTTTGGCCCACAATGTTGTGCAGAGTTGCTCTCCCATTTTGTATGCCCAAGAGATTATTTGCCCATTTGCTTAGTTCTAATACACAACTCTATATCTTTTTTCAGAATTGGTTGGACCCAGCAAAAGAAATCAAGAAGCAAATTCGAAGTAAGTGCATTATTGGTTAAACATTAGTATGTTTAGGACAATTGAAGTTTAATTTTGTTATCTATAACAGTTGATCTTTATGCTGTGTATGTAATCTTAATGAATACTTTTAGAAGCTATAATTGGAAGAAAAGATCAACAGGCAATTGGAGAAATTTGAGCTTGTTAAGGAGAGCCAGTTTGGGTATTGCCTGACTAACCTAATCAAATTTTTTGATGAAAAGACAGAAGATATTTGAGGGAAGGGCTAGTTAAACAAATTGAGACTCATGGAACAAGGGATCAGTGCGAGCTCTACTACGTAGAAAAGACAGGAGAGTGGGATCAGGTTAGTTGTACATCCAGAGAGCTGGCATGAACATGACAAGCTGAATGGCCTCTATTTGTGTTCTGAATGTATGGTTTAAAAAAGAATTATTTGGGAAATTTGGACAGAAAATGACAAATTGTGGTAAATGTGATTGTTTTATAGTCTGGTGAATGGGAGAGTGCAGCGTTGTCTCCTGGCATCCCAGGATTCCTAAATTTTAAAAGATGTATGTATTCATGTTTAATTTCATTATGGGAATTCTACATGAATTATGAAAATTTGCTAATTAGAGTAAGATTGGAAGTATGGCAAATGACAAGGATGGTATCATTTGAATGCATCTCTACAGAGGCTTGCAGAATGCACAGACAAGTTGTAGATGGGACTTGAGAGAAATGTGAAGTGATGACTTTTGGCGGAAAGGGTAATGAGAGCCACCATACACCACATGCCGCAGTTTTAACGAGTTGACAGAAGCATTGGATTTCATATGCTATATCTTTAAAAATGGTAGGATATACTGAAAGAGTCATGAGCTAGATATTTGGGATCTTGGACTTGTAAATAAAAGACATTGAGTTCATAAGCAGGGACATTATGCATGCTGCCCCCTTAGAAAGCATTGGTTCGGCCATAATTTTGAAATTTTGTGTTCTTTTAAGTGACGTGATGAGTACAAGATGAAAGTTTTTGCAGCATGTTTCTCTTCAGAAATAGAACATAGAAAAGTACAGCATAGAACAGCCCTTTGGCCCACGATGTTGATTTTTTAAAAATTAAGTTTTGATCAGAACTTAGGAAAAATGTGTTTGATAAAGTATCACACATTAGACAACTCAAAGATAAGAGCCCATGCTGCTGGATAGTATATTAACATGGAGAGGGGTTTGGGTAACAAATGAAAGAGAGTGAGTGTGGAAAATGGGGCGCATTTTCAGGATAGGAGGTAAAAACAATGACTGCAGATGCTGGAAAGCAAATACTGCTGGAAGAGCACAGCAGTTCAGGCAGCATCCAACGAGCAGCGAAATCGACGTTTCGGGCAAAAGCCCTTCATCAGGAATAAAGGCAGTGAGCCTGAAGCATGGAGAGATAAGCGAGAGGAGGGTGGGGGTGGGGAGAGAGTAGCATAGAGTACAATGGGTGAGTGGGGGAGGAGATGAAGGTGATAGGTCAAGAAGGAGAGGGTGGAGTGGATAGGTGGAAAAGGAGATAGGCAGGTCCGACAAATCCGGACAAGTCAAGGAGACAGTGCTGAGCTGGAAGTTTGAAACTAGGATGAGGTGGGGGAAGGGGAAATGAGGAAACTGTTGAAGTCCACATTGATGCCCTGGGGTTGAAGTGTTCCGAGGCGGAAGATGAGGCGTTCTTCCTCCAGGCGTCTGGTGGTGAGGGAGCGGCGGTGAAGGAGGCCCAGGACCTCCATGTTCTCGGCAGAGTGGGAGGGGGAGTTGAAATGTTGGGCCACGGGGCGGTTTGGTTGATTGGTGTGGGTGTCTCGGAGATGTTCCCTAAAGCGCTCTGCTAGGAGGCGCCCAGTCTCCCCAACGTAGAGGAGACCGCATCGGGAGCAACGGATACAATAAATGATATTAGTGGATGTGCAGGTAAAACTTTGGATGTGGAAGGCTCCTTTAGGGCCTTGGATAGAGGTGAGGGAGGAGGTGTGGGCGCAGGTTTTACAGTTGCTGTGGTGGCAGGGGAAAGTGCCAGAATGGGAGGGTGGGTCGTAGGGGGGTGTGGACCTGACCAGGTAGTCGTGGAGGGAACGGTCTTTGCGGAAGGTGGAAAGGGCTGGGGAGGGAAATATATCCCTGGTGGTGGGGTCTTTTTGGAGGTGGTGGAAATGTCGGTGGATGATTTGGTTTATGCGAAGGTTTGTAGGGTGGAAGGTGAGCACCAGGGGCGTTCTGTCCTTGTTACGGTTGAAGGGGTGGGGTTTGAGGGCAGAGGTGCGGGATGTGGACGAGATGCGTTAGAGGGCATCTTTAACCACGTGGGAAGGGAAATTGCGGTCTCTAAAGAAGGAGGCCATCTGGTGTGTTCTATGGTGGAACTGGTCCTCCTGGGAGCAGATACGGCGGAGGCGGAGAAATTGGGAATACGGGATGGCATTTTTGCAAGAGATAGGGTGGGAAGAGGTGTAATCCAGGTAGCTGTGGGAGTCGGTGGGTTAGTAAAAAATGTCAGTGTCAAGTCGGTCGTCACTAATGGAGATGGAGAGGTCCAGGAAGGGGAGGGAGGTGTCAGAGATGGTCCAGGTAAATTTAAGATCAGGGTGGAATGTGTTGGTGAAGTTGATGAATTGCTCAACCTCCTCGTGGGAGCACGAGGTGGCACCAATGCAGTCATCAATTATCAGTTATCCACCCACCTCCATAACCAGTGCTCCTCAAACATTCCAGAAGCTTCCCCTGGTCTCGGAAACGCCACTAGCCATGCGCCTGATGCAGCTACCACCCCCACGCTGAGTGATGATGTCACTTCCGCCCCCATCATGGCCACTCCCACAGTCACTTCCGGCCCTCACATCATCGCTGATGCCACACGCTCAGTGACTTCCGCCACCCCTACTGCCATGATCACCACCACTTCCGCCCCCATCAATGCCACTCACCTGCATTCTGCTGACATGCCCCCCACAGACCCCACTGTCACTATCCCCACCCCCCAGAACCGCGAGGGGAACATTACCCCTGCTCATGCCTCCACCCCTATTTCCCCCACCATCACACCCACTCCAGGTACTGGCTCCGACCCCACTCCCAGCTCCACACCCACACCAGATCCCAGCTCCCAGCCCTGCCAAGTTTTCACCATCCCCCCAGACCTCCCCCTCACTGAGGACGAATGACCAGTCCTCAGCAAAGGACTCACCTTCATCCCCCTCCGTCCATGCATCAATGAATTTAATACACGCCGTGACACCGAACAATTCGTCCGTCGCCTCCGCCTCCGAGCTTACTTTCACAATCAGGACTCCCGCCCACCTTCCGAGGACCCCTTCGCCCACCTCCAACACACTGCATCCACCTGGACACCCCGCGCTGGCCTATTACCTGCTCTCAACCTCTTCATTTCCAACTGCCGCCGGGACATTAACCGCCTCAACCTGTCGACCCCCCCTCCCCCACTCCAACCTCTCACCCTCACAACGCGCAGCCCTCCAATCCCTCTGCTCCAATCCCAACCTCACCATTAAGCCAGCGGATAAAGGGGGCGCAGTGGTAGTCTGGCGCACTGACCTCTACACTGCTGAAGCCAAACGCCAACTCGAGGACACCTCTTCCTACTGCCCCCTCGACCATGACCCCACCCCCCATCACCAAACCATCATCTCCCAGACCATACAGAACCTCATCACCTCAGGAGATCTCCCACCCACAGCTTCCAACCTCATTGTCCGGGAACCCCGCACTGCCCGTTTCTTCCTCCTTCCCAAGATCCACAAGCCTGACCACCCTGGCCGACCCATTGTCTCAGCATGCTCCTGCCCCACTGAACTCATCTCTACCTACCTCGACACTGTCCTATCCCCCCTAGTCCAGAAACTCCCCGCATACGTTCGAGACACCACCCACGCCCTCCACCTCCTCCAAGATTTCCATTTCCCCGGCCCCCAATGCCTCATCTTCACCATGGATATCCAATCCCTCTACACCTTCATCCGCCATGACCAGGGCCTCCAAGCCCTCCGTTTTTTTTCCTCTCCAGACGTCCCCAACAGTACCCTTCCACTGACACTCTCATTCGTTTGGCCGAACTGGTCCTCACCCTTAACAATTTCACCTTTGAATCCTCCCACTTCCTCCAGACCAAAGACATAGCCATGGGCACACGTATGGGCCCCAGCTATGCCTGTCTCTTTGTTGGCTATGTAGAACAGTTGATCTTCCATAATTACACCGGCACCACTCCCCACCTCTTCCTCCGCTACATTGATGACTGCATTGGCGCCACCTCGTGCTCCCGCGAGGAGGTTGAGCAATTCATCAACTTCACCAACACATTCCACCCTGACCTTAAATTTACCTGGACCATCTCTGACACCTCGCTCCCCTTCCTGGACCTCTCCATCTCCATTAGTGACGACCGACTTGACACTGACATTTTTTACTAACCCACCGACTCCCACAGCTACCTGGATTAAACCTCTTCCCACCCTACCTCTTGCAAAAATGCCATCCTGCATTTTCAGGATGGCAACCAGTAAATACGGGTGTGCCACATGATCAATGCTGAGGACATAATTATTTACAATATATATTAGTGACTTCAATGACGACAATTAATGTACAATAGCCACACTTACAGATGAAATCAAAATACTTCGGAAGGCAGGTGGTAAGGATCTTATAAAGGGTCTGCTGAGGAATTTAGACAGATTAACTGAGCAGGAAAAATTTTGGCAGATACAACATAATATGGGGAAACTTGAGCTTCTGTAGTTTGGTAGGGAGGTTAGAGGAGCAGAATGTTTTAAATAGAGAAAGACTATAGAAAGCTACAGAACGGAAGAATTTGAGAGTCTGCATTGAATTGCAAAAAACTACCATTCAAGCACAGTGGATAAAAGGGCAAGCAAATGTTGGCCTTTATTTCAAAGGGAACGGAGTATAAAAGAAGGGAGGATTTTGGTAAAGATCTCCCTTTTTGCAAGAAAGCTTAGACCATAGCTGGAATATTATGAACTGTTTTAAGTCCCTTATCTGAGGAAAGATATCTGCACTGCATCAAATGCCAGTATAAAGTTCACTCGGTTGATATCGGGTATGGAGCGGCAGTCTTATGAGGAGAGGTTGAGTAGATTGTCCTTGTACTTGTTGAAATATTGAAAAATGAGAGGCATTCTTGTTGAAACATAAGGATTCTATGGGGACTTGATATGGTAGATGCAGAAAGATTATTTCTGTTTGTGGGAGAGTCTAAAACCAGAGGGAATAATCTCAGATTAAGGAATTGAAATTCTCGGAAGGTTGATGAATTCTTTACCACAGAGGGACTTTGAGGTTGGGGCATTAAGTATATTCAAGGCTGATTCAACCAAGGTTTGTCTAATATGTCATTTCAGCTGCATGACACTGCTATAAATTGTGTCTTATGATCACGCTTCACTCCTACCTGATGAAGAAGCAGTGATTTGAAAACTACTGCCTCTTTTCAAGAACTTCTTTCTAGTCACATTCCTGAGATAACTTAAAGTTTTATAAAAAAAAGACACCTCAACTCAGATGATGCATTAAAGGCGTGAGGTTAGAGTCTGTATGTATTCCAATCTAGTCAGACTGGTTCTATTTCAAAAGTAGGAATTTATAAAATATCACATGGATTATAAAAATTATTGGCTGCCTACAGATTGTGCTGCTTGAACGAAATAGAATATATCTGCAAATACAATTCTGCAAATGCAAATTCCCTCCCTAGACTTGTGTGTGTGCATGTGAGGGGGAGAGTGTGTGTGTATGTGTGCATGCTTGATAGTGTGTGTGTGCGCGCAAGTGTGTGATGGAGTATATGCAGAGAGTGTGCGTGTGTGTGTGTGTGTTCGAGAGATCACCTGTAGTGTGACATGAACCCAAGGTGAGAATGAATCGAAATCTGAGGCCATTCTAAAAGACTTCCTATTGGAAAGATGTTGTGAAACTTGAAAGGGTTCAGAAAAGATTTACAAGGATGTTGCCAGTGTTGGAGGTATTGAGCTATAGGGAGAGGTTAAATAGGCTAGGGCTGTTTTCCCTGGAGTGTCGGAGACTGAGGGGTGACATTATAGAGGTTTATAAAATCATGAGGGACATGGAAAGGCAAAGTCTTTTCCCTGGGGTGGGGGAGTCCAGAACTAGAGGGCATAGGTTTAGGGTGAGAAGGGAAAGATATAAAAGAGACCTAAGGAGCAACTTTTTCACAGAGAGGGTGGTACATGTATGGAATGAGCTGCCAGAGGAAGTGGTGAAGGCTAGTACAATTGCAACATTTAAAAGGCATCTGGATGGGTATATGAATAGGAAGGGTCTGGAGGGCTATGGGCCAGGTGCTGGCAGGTGGGACTAGATTGGGTTGGGATATCTGGTCGGCGTGGACGAGTTGGACTGAAGGGTCTGTTTCCATGCTGTACATCTCTGGCTCTGACTCTATTACAGATTTAAGAGCAATCCAGGTTTGTTCAATGTATCACATCAGTTGTATGACAGTATGATCTTTCGCTATAAATTCTGTGTCCTATGATCCTCCTCCACTAGCCTACCTGGTGAAGGAGCAGTGCTCTGAAAGCTTGTACTTGCAAATAAACCTGTTGGACTATAACCTGGTGTTGTGTGATTTTTAACATTATCAGATCCTTCACAACCTCATTGGCAAAGCAAATTCCATGGCCTACTTCTGCTCCTAGGTCATATGGTCTTATGTGACAGTCCTATCAGGATATAGAACAGATTAACCAGAATGAATTTTAGCTACAAGGTTAAGTTGGTGACCCAGAGTGGAGATTCTTGGAGCAAGCTATGTTGATGGGGAGATTTGATTGTTACACAAGGTTATGACAGACATAGATAAGGAAAGAAAGAAAGCTATTCACCTTAGCTGAGAGTACAAGTACTGGGGGGCACATTTAAGTTTTGGGCAAGAGATGCGGAGGAATGTGAGGAAGAAAATGTTTACACTGAGGATGCTAATGACCTAAACTTGCTGCCTATGAGATGACCAGAGATGATCAATTATTTCAAAAAGAAATTTGGTATCCACCTAGAAATAAGCTTGTAGGGCTACAGAAACAGAATGGCCAATGGAACTGACTGGATTGCTCTACAGAAAACCTGCATCTCATCAATAGACCTGTACTGTAGTGAATTCTATGGATCTGATTTGCTACATAGTTTAATACAACATGTTTTTAATTGCAGATTGTCCTTGGCAATTTTCCTTCAATGTAAAATTCTATCCTCCTGATCCTTCACAATTAACTGAAGACATCACAAGGTATAAATGCTTTGTTAGTTGAGCAAGTTCTTGTGAAAATATTTTATAATCTTCTAAAGTTTCAATCTGAAATTCAGCATGAAAAGGAAACTAGAGTGGTGTATTATATAAAATGTTTGTATGCATTACACGAGTGTACTTTGGAATTCATTAACAGAACTACAAAAACAAAACCTAAAATTTGAACTAAAAATGCATTCAAGATATATAAAAAGTAAAGACAATTTAATATCTCAATGTAAAACTAAAACTGTGAGACCTGTTTTTCCTCTATATGGATACCAAGGCAACCTTTTGTTTCCGTTCAGACAGCTCTATTTTCTTTATTAGGGATAAAGCTCAAGTATAATGTGGGTCAGAAATATGGCTATTCCTGGATTGGCAAACTGACTAGATGTGAGATCAGCTATGCAGTTTGATTAGATTACATTACAGTGTAGAAACAGGCCCTTCGGCCCAACAAGTCCACACCGACTCGCCGAAGCGCAGCCCACCCATACCCCTACATTTGCCCCTTACCTAACACTAGGGGCAATTTAGCATGGCCAATTCACCTGACCTGCACATCTTTGGAGTGTGGGAGGAAACCGGAGCACCTGGAGGAAACCCACGCAGACACGGGGAGAATGTGCAAACTCCACACAGTCAGTCGCCTGAGGCGGGAATTGAACCCGGGTCTCTGACGCTGCGAGGCAGCAGTGCTAACCACTGTGCCACCATGCCGCCCACAATTAACCACAAGTTCTTACACCACAAGTTGTATCTCCTAGAGTTTTGGTGGGAAATGTTATGCAAAGTGGTCAATGCTATTGAGAGAAGATTAGAGAAAGTTAAAGATTTACAATCTAGAAATGTGGTGACTGTGAAGTATTGAATTGCTAATTGGCAAATGTGAAGTAAATGTAGATTCTTGTTTCAGGTTAAGAAAGTGAATCCTTTGAGCATGAATTAGTATATATGAAAGGTAATCTTGGAAAGCATATAGGAAAAAAATAATCTCCAAAACTCTCAATTCTTTAAAATTATAGTTGAAGCAAATTGAAGGCAATTATATTCCTCTTTTTTTTAAAAGGAATGAGGTTTATTTGGTGACATAAATAGTTTTCATCTGACTTTCCTTTGATTCTGGAGTTAGAGTAAAGGAGAAAAATCATGGTATCAAATTGACTTCATTCAGCAAGTCCGACATATTTGGTATGAATCTATATGCCATAGTGATTGATTGGGCCTTAGATGGTCAATGGACACAAAACACCTTCCTAAGTAAGAGAAGTCATTGGTTTTTAAACTGGGATTCAGAGGCAGTCCCAAGGCTCTCAGTACACCTGCATGTACTGGAAGGTATATCTGTGAAAATACATGGATATAGATGGAAAGAACATGGACACACACTGCTTGTTTCACTTCAACATTCTCTGGTTCATTTCTCAGGGCTGTTCCTTGAGCAATCAGTGTCAGGTTTAACTGGAACCTGTTGTACTATAACCTGGTGTTGTGTGATTTTTAACTTTGTACACCCCAGTCCAACACCGGTATCTCCAAATCATGCCATATTTAAAATTTTGACCAAGTTCAATGTCAGCTGATGCATTTTCCAGGGCAATACTTCTACCAATCAAAGTCCACTTGCCAAACAATCAGCATTTTCTTCTCATCCAGTATAAATGTTGTTTTCTCTTTACTTTGATGTTCCTTGTGAATTGTCCTAATGAATGCAAGATAAATAGCTTTAACAAAGTGTGTTTTTACAACAATACTCATTGTTTATGTTGTAAACTTAGGCAAATATCGTATTGTTTATTGTAAACTTAGGCAAACATTGTATTGTTATCAAATGTTTTGCTGGTGGGTCTTGCAAGTTCAATCAGCACACATTAAGCTGCATGTTTCATGTTTCTAATGTCATCAGTTCAACAAAAATAAAACTAATAAAATTTAATCAATGACAAAACAAAAAATTGGGGAATGTATAAACCTTTTTTGCTTAAATAAGTAGCATTTTGTAATTTTAGTGATAATTTTTAATGAAGATAGTTCAGAAGAGAAACATTCACTCTGGTTAGATCTTTATGTCAGCACGAAGATTTACTATGTCAGCATAGTAGATTTGAAATCCTTAAAAATAAGACTGTTAATTTTTTTTAAAGCTGTGTTGAATAGTATATCTTTATTACTGTGGTAGTTTGGTTCAGTATCAAGTTGCCTCAACTGAAGTCTTAATCTGATCAGTTTGAAGAATAACTAAATAATTCATTAGAATAAGTTGTAATTTATATTTAAAGTGGGACAATAATAAAATCAATTGTGAGAACTGGTTTATATTGTACTAAAGAGGGTATTTATTTTCTCTAAACTCATTATCACTTCTTCTACCACTGCAGATATTACTTATGCCTTCAACTCCGCCAAGATATCGTAAGCGGTCGTTTGCCATGCTCTTTCGTCACTCATGCCCTTCTTGGTTCTTGCACATTGCAAGCGGAACTTGGGGATTATGATGCAGATGAACATAAAACAGGTTATGTGTCAGAATTACAGTTTGCACCACGCCAGACAAAGGAATTGGAAGAGAAAATCTGTGAACTGCATAAAACACACAGGTAGAATTAATGTTATTTCTTTTTTTTCTTGTGCACATCTATTTATTGCACCTTGGTAACAAGTTAGACACTTGTAGGGAATTGGCACTTTAACAAATGAAGGTAGACTATTTGATTGAAGTATATGATTTTCTGGTCTTTTTGAATAGTACTGTACTTAGAATCTAACAGCATTGTTGAATAAATTACCTGTTAAAAATGCTCCAGTTAAATTATTGAGGCTTAATTTGAGTTTTAGACCATTGAGAAGTGAAATATTGCAACCAGTTGGTACAGAGCTAGGTTCCATAAACCCCACACAACTGAGTTTAGAAACATTCAAATTAGGAGCAGGAGTAGACTATTTGAACTGATCAGCCTGTACTGCCATTTGATGTAATCATGGCTGATCTGATTGCAGCTTCAATTGAACGTTCCCATTTATAACTGGTAACCTTTGGCTCCTTTGTTAATCATTAACTCTGCCTTTGCTGCACTCTGGGTAAGACAGTTCCAAAGAAATGTTCATTTCTATCTTAAATAGGAGACTCCTTATTTTCAAACTGTTCTCTAATCATGGGATTTTCCACATAATTCCTCTCAGGATGACTGACCACTTAAGGTGGTTTTCTTTTGCTTTTGAGCTATACCTGGAATGCCAGAGCTCACTGCTATTTGGAATGATTTTCATAATGGTTTATGCATCCACCTAGACAGGCAGACTGTTTATTCTCTCATCTGAAAGGTAGCCTTTCTGACAATTCCGTCCCTTAACAAATTAGCTCAGATGTAGAAAAACTTATGGTAAAGGTCAACACAGAAGGTTAGTGAACAAAGTAAAAGTGTATTCAGTGCGGGGTAAGATCTGAGCACGGTTTGAAGATTGGCTAATGGGCAGAAAGCAGAGCAGAAGAACAGTTGTGGCAGAATCTTGTTGTCAGGCTGTGACAAATGGAATACTACAAGGGTCAGTACTTAGGTCCCAATTGTTCACAATCTATATCAGCAATTTGAATGTGGGGGCAAATGTAACATTTCTCATATTTGCAGGTGATACAGAACTTGGAGTTTGATTTAAAAGGGCAGCACGGTGGCACAGTGGTTAGCACTGCTGCCTCACAGTGCCAGAGACCCGGGTTCAATTTCCGCCTCAGGCAATTGTCTGTGTGGAGTTTGCACGTTCTCCCTGTGTCTGTGTGGGTTTCCTCCGGGTGCTTTGGTTTCCTCCCACAGTCCAAAAATGTGCAGGTTTGGGCAATTTAGCATGGCCAGTTCACCTTACTGTTAGGTGAAGGGATAAATGTAGGGGAATGGGTCTGGGTGGGTTGCACTTCGGCGGGTCGGTGTGGACTTGTTGGGCCAAAGGGCCTGTTTCTACACTGTAAGTGATCTAATCTAATTAATCGAAAGCAAAGAGGTTTCATGGGGATTGAGATAGTCTGAGCGAGTTGGAAAGAGCACAGCAGATGGAATATAATTTGGCTAGGTTTGAGGTTATCTGCTTTGGTAGGAGGAACAAAAGGACAGTGTATTTCTGAAATGTTGAGAGTTTGGAAAGTGTCCAAAGGGACCTAGGTGCTCAGAAGTCAGAGAAAGCCAGCATGCAAGTGCAGCAAGCAATTTTCAAGGCAAATGGTCTTAAGCAAGAGGTTTTGAGTATAGGAGCAAAGATGTTTTGCTTAAATTGTGTAGAATGTGCCAGGTGTATTGTGTGCAGTTCTGATTCCCTCACAAAAGGAAGAATACACTTGCCAGTGCAGCAGAAGTTCACCATACTGATTCCTGGAATGGTGGGACTGTTCTATCAGGAAAGATCAAGGAGGCTGGGCCTGTACTATATTGAGTTTAGAAAGATGAGTGGCGATTTCATAGAAATGTAGAAAATTGTTCAAGGAATGCAATGTAGCTGTAGAAAGAATGTTTCTCCTGTCTGTGGGTGCTAGAACCATGGTACACAGTCTTGGAATAAGAAGAATACTATTGAAATACTGAGGAGGAACCTTGTCACTCAGTATGGTGAATTTTTGAAAATCTGTGCCGAGAGGGCTAGGGACCTTAATCATTAGTCATTAAGTTAAAAATTTCCAGTTACTAGTGACATCATGGATTATGTGGATAGCACAGGCGTATGATTAGACAGGATCTAGAATGGGAGTTCAGACTTGAGAAGCTGAAAGGCTAAATTCCTGCTTCAGTGTTCCTTCTCATTTTCTTGCAGGCTGCGTAGTCCTCCAAAAATCGTACATGACAGCCACTTCTTCAACGGGCAGCTGTTGCCATGATCGGTGTAGACAAATTAGACAGAACATTGCTGCTGTGTTCCAAAAAGCACTGGATTGGAATGTTTAACCAGTTTTCTGATTCAACTGGGAAACTGAGGCAAAAGCAGATTTTATACAGAATTTCTCAGACTGTACCTAAGTTTTTTTTTAAGTGAGCAGGACCACCACAAGATGGAGTGTTTATTCATCTGACATTTTCTTGTTGATGACTTTTCAGATTTTAAATAGAATTGCAATAAATAAACAACATAAACATTAGATGGTCAGCCTAGCTAGTTGTTTATATTTCACGAGTCTCCTTATTTTCAATTCTAATACATCTGAGCCTTTCATTTAACCATCTCATCGTTGTTTTTATTTAACACCCCCTCTATTTTCCTTTCAAAACCACCTTCAATTATTTGTCTAACTGTTTCAGTAGTAGTAATATCCATGTTTGAAACAACAAATAAAGAAATTTATAAGGATGCTCTTCCAACCGAAAAGTAATTTGTATTCATAGTTTTGGATCGTCTGTTGTGGAAACATTCCACAATCCTTCTGTCAAATCCATTCATAATTTTAAAGATTTCCCTCTTATCAGCTCAACACCTTATTTCTATAGGAAAATAAAACCCTGTTTTGTTCAAAGGTTTGAATACCACTTATCTCTCAATTCTGGTACCATCTGTATGAAGTCATATTTGAACGTTGTCTGGTGTTTTTATATTGATGTTGCAGTATGGCGACAGGACAATGTGCTGTGCTGCCTGACCAGAATCTGACATGATTTAAAATGTTTCAGTACTTTTGAACAAATTTCATTTGTCAACTTTGAAGCATAAAACTGTAGGTAACTTTTCCTTATCCATGTAGCCTCTGTCCCAATGGGATATTATTGTAGTCCTACTAGAGTCTGAAGAAAGTATGCAATACTCCCTTTAGAATACTATTTCTTTTTAAAAATGGGCATCTTGTATGGTGTCATTGTCTGCTGTCATGTTGTATCGTTTTGACAATTTCTGTGGCCGTATTGTTCTGCAGTAAGTAACAAAAAGTTGGGGACTTTGTCATGAAGAAATGTTTGAATTTACTATTCATTAAATCTATTAAATTTGTGATTTTATCCTCCAGTACTCCTAGTATGAAAAGCACTGATGGAGTTTTTCTACTGCATTTCATGTTGCAAAGTTGTCATTTCATAGAAGCCAAGTTGTGTAATGCAAACATTGGCCGTCAGTGAGAATTGGAAGCTGAATGTTTGCAATCCTTCCAACCACAGGAGTGGTCTATCCTTAAGTGATGCCGGTCAGTAATGAATAAGTGAGGAACCCTGAATGACTATCTTTTCCCTCCCTGAACTGTGTACTGAAGCCAGCCTGAGCATTATGACCACCTGCAATGTAACTTCGTTTATATCGTTTGCTGTTTGTTACCTTATCCAGATGAGCCATTTGAGACCTGATCCTGGTACTTGGTAATAAATACTAGCTTTATCCACCGCATCCACAACCTTGTTAAAAATTAAAATATTTTGTATTGTTTGTTATTTTGAAGATGTTTCATTAGCTTTCCAGTCAGTTGTCAGTAACTTCAGAGGTCATAACCGACAGTGCTATGGACTCCAAACTGAAAGGTGGGATTTTGTTTGTACATATATAAATCTTCGTAAATAAAATTCTCCAAAGGCATTCTAGAGTGGTAAGGAAGCCAAAGTTATGTATAAAGAATTACAGTTTGTAAAAGAGCAGTCCGAGGGAAAGAGTTCAATGTGAATAATTTGTAGTGCAGTAGAAGACTATAAGATAGAGGAACAAAATTAGGCCATTCAAGCCATCAAGTTTACTCTGCTCTTCAATCGTGACCATGTTTCTCAACCCCATTCTTCTGCCTTCTTCCTATGACCCTTGATCCTTTTAGTAATCAAGAACCTATCTCTCTGGTTTTTAACTACAGTCTGACTTGGCCTCCTCAGGCTGCTGTAGCAATGAGTTCTGGTGCCACCACTGTCGTCAGAAGCTAGTTGCTGCTCATTGTTGCTCACGGCTGAAGCATGATAGCGGATTGCAATCCAACAGGCACCGTAAGATAGAAGACCATAAGATATAGGAGCAGAATTAGGCCATTTGGTCAATCCAGTCTACAATGCCGTTCTATCGTGTCTATGTTTCAAATCTTTTGGATTTGCACATTAAACTGTGCATTTGCAAACTCTAGATGTTGCCGTCTGTTTTAAAGTTGTAATAGTAACATGCTGACAGTTTCACAATTATTACCATTGAAATGCACACTTGCAACTTTCGATAATTCTAAGATACAAGAATAGGCCATTAGATTCACCACACTCTGGCTGAAGAAATTTGTCCTCATCTCTGTTCTAAAGGGTCATCCTTTCACTCTGAGGCTGTGCCCTCAAGTCCTAGTCTCTTCTACTAGTGGAAGCATCTTCTCCATGTCTACTCTATCCAAATCTCTCAGTATTTTGTAAGTTTCAATGAGAACTCCATTCATCCTTCTAAACTTCATTGAGTATAGATCCAGAGTCCTCAATGATGCCCTTTATCCCCAGGATCATTATTGTATATGTCCCCTGGACCCCCTCCAAATCTAGCACATCCATCCTTTGATTCGGGTCCCAAAATTATGCTCAGTATTCCAAATGCAGTCTGGCCAGTGCCTTCTACAGCCTCAGCAGTGCATCTCTGCTCTTCTATTCTAGCCCTCTTGAAACAAATGCTAACACTGCATCTTCCTTCCCAACTGCCAATTGAACCTGCATATTAACCTTGAGAAAGTCCTTAACTAGGACTCCTAAGTCCTTTCAGATTTCTAAAGCCTTTTCCCACTTAGAAAATAATCTACTCTTCTACCTACCAAAGTGCATAACGTCACATTCCCACATTGCATTCCTTCTTTGCCCACTCTCCTGGCCTGTCCAAGTTCTTTTGCAGCCTTCCCACTTACTCAACACTTCCTGTCCCTCCACCTACCTTTGTGCCATCTATAAACTTTGCAACAATTTCGTCCGTTCCTTCATCCAGATCATTAATGTATAACATGAATAATTGCCACAGCACTGACCCCTGCAAAACTCCACTGGATGATGTCCTGAAAAGGACTCCTTCATCTCCACTTTCTGCCTTCTGCCAGTCAACTAAACCTCTATCCATGCCAATACTTTGTCCCTAACACCATGAGTTCATAGCTTAGTGCTGCACAGGAGGCTGCTAATTATGTCAAAGGCCTTAATCATAGAGCTGTACACGTGGAAACGGAAGCTTTAGACCAAGTTGTCTATGCCGACCAAATGTCATAAAATAATCTACTCCCATTTGCTACCATTTGGCCCATATCTGTCTAAACCCTTGCTTCTCATATACCCATCTAGGTGCCTTTTAAATGTTGTATTGTACCAGCCTCCACCACTTCCTCTGGCAGCTAATTCTGCATTAAAAAGTTGCCCCTTAGGTCTTTTTTACATCTTTCCCTTCTCACCTTAAACCTATGCCTTCTAGTTTTGGACTCCTGTCATTCCAGGGAAAAGATCTTGTCTCTTCACCCTCTCCATGCCCCTCATGATTTTATAAACATCTGTAAGGTCATCCCTCAGCCTTCGAAGCTCCAGGGAAAATAATGCCCCAGCCTTTTCAGCCTCTCCCTGTAACGCAAACCTTCCAACCCTGGCAACATCCTTCTAAATCTTTCCTGAACTCTTTCAAGTTTCACAGCATCCTTCCTGTTGCAGGGAGACCAGAATTGCACACAGTATTCCAAAGTGGCCTAATCGATGTCCTGTATACCTCCCAACTCCTATACTCGGTGCACTGACCAATAAAAGCAAGCATTCCAAATGCCACCTTCACTATCCTGTCTATCTGCGACTCCACTTCCAGCAATTATGAACCTGCAGGTCCAAGGTCTCTTTGTTCAGCAGCACTTCGCAGGACCTTACCATTGTGTATAAGTCCTGCTCTGATTTGCCTTTCCAAAATGCAGCATCTCACATTTATCTAAATTAATCTCCATCTGCCCCCTCATCAGCTCATTGGTCCATCTGATCAATATCCCATTATATTCTGAGGTAACCTCCTTCACTGTCCACCATACCTCCGATTTTGGTGTCATCTGCAAATTTACTAACCATACCTCCTATGTTCCCATTCAAATTATTTATATAAATGACGAAAAGCAGTGGACCCAGCACTGATTCTCATGGCACACCACTGATTCCTCATGGCCTCCAGTCTGAAAAGCAACCCTTCACCACCAAAAACCTCTGTCTTCTATCTTTTTGAGCCGGTTCTGTATCCGAATAGCTAGTTTTCACTGTATTCCATGTGATCTAACCTTGCTAACCAGTCTACCATGAAGAGCCTTGTCAAAAGCTTTACTGAAGTTCATACAGAGCAAGTCCACCACTCTGCCCTCATCAATCCTTTTTGTTACTTCAAAAATCTCAATCAAGTTTGTGAGACATGATTTTCCACACACAAAGCCATGGTGACTATCCCTAATCATCCCTCGCCTTTCTAAATGCATGTACATCCTGTCCCTCAGGACTCCCTCCAACTTGCCCAACATCGATGTCAGTCCATAGTTCCCTGGCTTTTCTTTACCATCTTTCTTAAATAGTGGCATCTCATTAGTCAACCTCCAGTCTTCTGGCATCTCACCTGTGGCTATCGGTGACATAAATATCCCAGCATTCACTTTCCTAGCTTCCCACAGAAATCAAGGTTATGCCTGATCAGGTGCTGGTGATTTATCCACCTTTTTTGCATTTCAAGGCATCCAGTAGCATCACCTGTGTAATATGGGCATTTTTCAAGATATCACTATTTATTTCCCCACTCTTTCCACTGGCTCTCCTTTGTCTAACTTGCAAGTTACCTCCTCAAAGAAGTCTTAGTAAATTTGGCAGGTATGACCTCTTTGAAGCTGACAAATTACAGTGGAGGGATTAATCTAGTCCATGAGGTAACTCAAATGCAATATCATTTAAAGCTTGTATTAAAAGAGCTTTGGTAGCCAAGGTGTATGAACAAAGTTTCTCACTTCTACTTAAAATCCAACAGAGAATGAAATAAGTAATTGTGGACAAGGTAGAAACAAAACTGTCCAAAACAGTTTTTAAAAACATACATTTTTAAAATAGATGTTTCTTTACCTTACTGAAGAAACTTGGAATTTCGCAAATATAAAGTGAGTTTTTCAGGGCCTGTGAAGCAATTCAATATTTATGAATTATTGAGGCTAGATTTATTATAGGATGAGGCCACTTGGCCTATCTAGTTCATAGTACCTTTCGTATAAAGCATTCCAGTCAGTCTCATTTCAATGCTGTCTCTCCCATTGCTCTACAAGTTTATTAGAGAATTAGAATTAAGGTACAGGCTTTAGAGAATGTTGATCACTGCCAATACCTTGGGAGAGTCCTGTCAGCCAGAGCAGCTATTGATGAAGAGATCCAGTACCACCTCCAGTATTCTAGTGCAGTGGTCGGCTGCTTGAGGGAAAGGATGTTTGAGGACAATAATATCAGATCCGGCACCAAGATCACAGTTTACGGAGCTGGGTGGTTCCTACTCTCCTACATGTCTCTGCGATGTGGACTTTCTACAGCAAACACCTCAAGGCACTACAGCAGTACCACCAATGTTGCCTGCACAAGATCCTGCAAATCCTTTTGGAAGAAAGACACGCCAACATTAGTGTCCTTCACCAGGCCAACATCCTCCGTATTGAGGGACTGACTACCCTTGATTGGCTGGCACATCGTCTGTATGAGCGACATGAGACTCCCCAAACAGGTGTCTACTCCCAGCTTCAAAATGGCAGGCAGGGCCCCAAGTGAACAGAGGAAGCACTTCAGTGATACCTTCAAGGCCTCACTGGCCCAAGACCAAAGTTGAGGCGGAGCATCCAGGAAGGCATCAAGCACTTTGAGACTTGCCATCCAGAAAATGTCGAAGCCAGGAGAAAAGAACGCAAAGCACTGCCACACCAATGCCCCATCCACCCCTTCCCATGACCATCACCTGCCCCAAGTTTAACCAAGCCTGCGGGATCCTCATCGGTCTGTACAGCCACGAACAGACTCACCCTGAGAGTGGAAGAGAGTTATCGTCTGTGAGGGACCATCAATAAATGAACACGTTTATTTTACTCCAGCATCCATCTGATTTCCTTTTGAAATCAACGTCTCTGATACCACCACTGTTGTCAGAAGCTTGTTCCTGCTCATTGTTACTCAGTGTAAAAACACAAAACCTGATTGCAATTCAGGAGATACTTCAACAGCACACCCCATGGAGAAGCAAATAGAATAGTGGAATCACTGACAGCACTTTTGGCTTTGCAAATTTCACTGTGCATTTACAAGCTCCCAGATATTGCTGTCTGTTTCAAAGTTTGAATAGTAACAAATGCTGACAGTTTCACAATTATTATCACTGAAACACACACGTACAACTTTCCATAATTACAAGGATACAGGAATAGGCCATTGAGACGCTCGAGGCTTTTCTTTCTTTAAAGTAGATTAAGGCTAATCTATAGTTTAACTCAAATTTTCAATTATTAGCTTAACCTGAACAAAAGAAGTAAATCTCCATCTCACATTTTTAATTGAACCAGTGTCCACAGCATCTTGATTTGTCCCCTATTCCCAGGTTTTGTCTCCTGTTATCTACCGTTTTATATATAGTGCTATTCGCTCTTCAAAGTTGTTAAAAAAGTCTCTGTATCGAATCTAGGCCTCTTAAATTACCCAAATTGTAATCAAAGCACAGAAAGAGGCTAATGGTGTGTTGCACCAGTCCAAATACTTATTCCTCAAGTACAGCGATCTACTTGATAGGTATTTTAAAAAAATAATTTAAGAAATGGTCTGAGCTTCTTCATTAGCCTTCATTATTTAAATTTGGAACTGATAACATAACCTTGTGCCATTTATTATTTTACATTTAACTTCCTTGTCTTTCTATCAGGGGTTTAACTCCAGCCCAGGCTGATGCTCAATTTCTGGAAAATGCCAAGATGCTTTCCATGTATGGTGTTGACTTGCATCATGCTAAGGTAATTGCTTTCTCCTTATTCTCTTGATGTTGTGGAAAATGAGGGTGACATCTTGTTCACAAATCAGTTCAAGATTGTTCTACAGATCGTTTTTGGAAGAATTACTGAACGACTTTGTCAATCTCAGAATTATTCAAATTCTTGAAACAGCAAGAGTTAAGAGGAGCATTCGTCCTCAAGGAAACCATTGATAATTTCATTAATGATTTCTACAGATTAGTGAAGAAATGCAACTAGACAATAGACAATAGGTGCAGGAGTAGGCCATTGTGCCCTTTGAGCCTGCACCACCATTCAATATGATCATGGCTGACTTCAGGTCAGGATTTGTAAGATGAGAATTGTTGTAGGAATTTTGCTGAGTCTTTGTCAGATGCATTACAGTCCAAACAAATCCTGACTCTCGAGAAAGCCACTCAGGTAGTGACTGAAGCAAAAGTCTGAAAGCAGTAGAGATTAACTCTAAGAGATTAATCTTGTCACAGGAGATAAGTAGTGTCCAGTAAAGAACGCAAGGCTCAAAATGTGACTGACGTTCGAAACTAGTACAGTGAATAGGACAAGCACCAGAGATTACAAGTCAGCACTGTGGAGCAAATTAAGCTCTGAGGCATAGGTAATCCCTGTTTTCAAGCAGAATACCCAATAATAGAAAACCTCTCTTATATTCAAGAATTCTCACTCTTGAGTAGGAAGACATGTCTTGACCTCTACCTTCTCCAAATGGCGGAATGACTTAAAGTTAACAATTAACTGGTTGAGGAGCAATTAAAGGACCAACAACAGAAGATAACTTGGACTTAGGAAAGGTTTGGAGGGCTATGAGCCAAATGTGGGTAAGTGGGACTTGCTTTATTTTGGAAACTTGGTTGGCATGGGCAAGTTAGACCAAAAGGTTTATTTCCATCCTGTGTGACTCTATGACTCTACCATACTAGAATATTCAATTTAGGCATAGTTTCTAAAGCATTGCTTTCAAAGAAGTATTGTGCTTTAGGTAAATAACTCTATCTCTGAAGGAGGCCATTCAATTCATTGAGTCCATGCCAACTCCTTACGTAACAGTCCAGTCACGTCTACTCCATAGCATGATCTCTACAGCCTTCCAAGTTGATATCCTTCAAATGCCCATTAAATTTGCTTTTGAAATCATTGACTGTTTCTGTTTCTGCCACATACATAGGCAGAGGGTTCCAGGTCATTACCACTCACTGCAGAAGCTAGTTCTTCTTCAAATGTCCCTTTTCTTGGCCAAAATTTTGAATTTGTCTCCCCTAATGTTTGAACCATGGGCTGATAGGAAAGTTTTTTTCCTTGCCTATCTCGTCGAAGTCTTGAATACTTCAATCTCCATGAGAAGGGGAACAGAAGCGGATGATTTAGCCCATTGAGTCTGCTCTGGCACTAATTGAGATCATGGACGATCTGAAAATCCCCAATTCTACTTCCCTGCTTATTTGCTTTCCATGCTGATTAAAAATATGCCCCCCTAAGCCTGAATATACTTAATAATCCAGCCTGTACAATCCTGTGTAGTAAAGATTTCCACAGATTCACCACCATCTGAGAAAATAAATTCCTCTTCATCTGTCTTCTTTGAGTGACCGCTTACATTCTCCTCAACTCTCCCACAAAGGAAACATTGCTCTAGCCTTTCGTGACTAACTATGAAGCTAAGTGAGTTGAAAGACCTACACGGAATGTTCTTGACCACTGAATGATGTGGACCATGGGAGAACGTTAGATTGGTGCCTAACATTCAGCTTCTCATACCCTACAATCAGGTGACCACCCTAGCCAGCAGACTTACTGTGCCCATGTTCCTTGAATGATATCACATGCTACCTTTGACTTGCTGTGCCAGGATCCCCTACCTAAAGGGTGTTTCTCCTGACTTAGATTTCTCCCCCTAGATTTTGAGACATGGCCATTTAATGGAAGCACATTCAGTGTGTTTGCATCAAGACCTAGTTAACTTTCATGTATGTGCAGGTATGTGGTTTAAGTGTTACTTGCGACTAAAATACCAGGCAATGATACCTGTAACAATTCAGAATCTAACCACATCTCCTCAACATTCAGTGGCACTTGCTACGTACTGTGGCTGTGGGATCAGGTCAGAAGTTAGAAATTCTCCAAGAGTAAAACCACCACCTCATTCTTCAAATTTTGTCCACCGGTTCCAAGATACAAATCAGGACCATAATGGATGGAATATTCTCCAGTTGAATGCATGCAGTCCAAAATGAGTTGCTTGATTGACACTCTACCTGTCACCTTAAACATTCACTTGCTTCACCACTGGTGCTGACGAGACAATACAGCAATTTACGAAGGCTCCTTCAACAGCACCTTCCAAATCATGACCTCAGTCAGTATCAGTGATAGGAACATTTTGAGTCAGTAATCCTGACCAAATTGAATCAAAGTTTGGAGAAGTCTGGATTATATGCAAGTCTGTATAGATTTGTTTTGAAGGTAAATTATATTTGACAAACATGATCCAATTATTTGATTAATGGAGTGGCTCACAACGTGACGGTGTATGGAATTTGAAACGATCTTTAACATACTGTCATCTGAAAATCTATTGGGCACAAATAAACTCCAAAAGATTAAAAAGCATTAACATCATGGATACAAAACTGGTTAAGGTGCACTTTGATGACCCATGTGTTTCTGGAGAAAAATGTACATTGCATGTTATGGTGATGTTCCCTTTAAGAATTAGATTTTTCAAGAGAGACATATCTGGTAAAACACCTTACTTCTAGGAACTAATCATGTGACCAAGTTACCTTTGAGATAAATAATAGAAAAAGGGTTGAGGGAAGCTAATTACAGTTGAGGTCACTTGTGTATGGTTCTGGTCTCCAGTGGTTTTTTATTTTAGTTTTGATACAGCTTACTGCAGGAACATCCCTTTTAAGCCAAATTCGATTGAAATTCTGTGTGCTGACTAAAAGCATTTTAAACTCGTGAGCCATTAGTTGAACATCTAAGGATAGCCTAGCTGAAAAGAACGGGAGAGTTTTAAATGCAGGACTCCAGTATTTGCGTATTGGAAACAGGAGAGTTCTGACCCAACATGTCCACACTTAAGATGCTAGTGATGCCTGTGTTGAATCAGAAACCTTCAACCATGGAGTGATTGAAGGAAATTTGAAGACAAAGCCTTTTCTGAAATAAGCAGAATGTTCAAAGAAACATCAGCCTTTATTTGGATCTTTAAAGCAGCCTTCTGAAGTGGTTGACCTTCCAATTTTTGAGAAGTGTACTTAGGATACACTTCAAATGGATGTAGAATGAAACGTGAGCTAAGAAATTTGGTTGAGAGTATAAGTAACTGTGTTCATTTAATTTTATATCTTTTAAATCACATCCTAATGAAGATAACATGTAGTTATTATATTCATGACTTTTTTTGTATAGTAAAGTTATTGTGTTCTAAACAGTGAACCTTGTGACTTCATTGGTTGGCATTATAATCAGTACTATGCTGATACATATTAAAGACCTGGATAGATAGGGCTTAATTTCAATATTTGCAAATGATATGCAATTCAAATGTTGCATGTATTTATGATAATTGACTTGAAAAGGACTTAGGCTGCAAAACAGGTGGAAGATGAATTTTAGTACAGAGATGTGGGCAGAGTTATGTTTTGGCAGAAGAATGCAGAGAGGCAGAAAGAAAATTTACAAGGAATTTAGTGAAAGTGGAATGGAATTAATCCAATGGCTCAAAAACCTGCACCAACACATTGGGCTGAATGGCCTCCTTCTGGCTAATCTATTTCAATGATACCTATCTGTCAGAAGTAAATTCTATCCAAGTCCATACTTTCACAGAAATTTTACATGAGATTAGTTTTGAATTGTCTGGGCAGTAGCCTTAATTTACTTGTGTAAATAAAATTCCAGCTATAAAACTGTAGGACAATATAGAGATTAGGCAGCATGTGTCTGAATTGTTAATTAAATTGCCCAGTTTGAGGGAGTTCCATCTTTAGTGTTATTTAAGTAATTGGCTTCTCCACATTATATTATATAGGACTACACAATCTTGACTGAGACAGACTTGATGCTGCAGTTATTATACAATATCCCTTTTGAAATTTATTGACAATTAACTTTGGTTCTGCATTTGTGGCTACTGTGCTCAATTTCAAGACCTGGAGTGCTTGCAGTTATTAGACATCAGTTGAAAAACCACCACTGCCTTTTGTCATTGCATGACATTCTGAAGTATAAGATCTGCCCCAGTCTCACTTTGGGTCTTGTTAATCACACTTTCAGTATTTGAAACACATTTTGTTGTCAAACATGTCCAACTCATTCCCTCACTAATCAAGGAGGTCTCTGGATCCGCTCATTGTGTACACTTAACTCAGGTCAGCAATGAAATGTGAGCGTTTTTGATTTTAATTATGACTATGGGACGTGAGTGTAATTTGTAAGGCCAGTGAGTATTGCATCCTATGTTTTCATATCATGAGAGGTATGTTTTGCAAGGGAGCCTGTAGATGGTAGTGTTCCCATGCACCTTCTACTCTTGTCCTTCTAAATGCTGCAATTGCAGATTTGCATGCTGCTGATGAAGGAACCTTGAAGTGTTAACATAGAACATTACAGCACAGTACGGGCCCTTCAACCCTCGATGTTGCGCTGCCCTGTCATACTAATCTGAAACCCATCCCACCTACACTATTCCATGTACGTCCATTTGCCTGTCCAATGACGACTTAAATGGACTTAAACTTAGCGAATCTACTATCGTTGCAGGAAAAGCATTCCATACCCTTACTACTCTCTGAGTAAAGAAACTACCTCTGACATCCTATCTCCCCTCACTTTAAAGTTGTGTCCCCTCGTGTTTGCTGTCCCCATACTTGGAGAAAGGCTCTCTCTGTCCACCCTATCTAACCCTCTGATTATCTTATATGTCTTTATTAAGTCACCTCTCAACCTTCTTCTCTCTAACGAGAACAGCCTCAAGGCCCTCAGCCTTTCCTCGTAAGACATTCCTTCCATACCAGGCAACATCCTAGTAAATCTCCTCTGCACCCTTTCCAAAGCTTCCACATCCTTCTTATGCGGTGACCAGAACTGTACACAATACTCCAAGTGTGGCCGTACCAGAGCATTGTACAGTTGCAGCATAACCTCATGGTTCCGGAACTCAATCCCCCTATTAATAAAGGCCAAAACACTGTATGCCTTCTTAACAACCCTGTCAATCTGGGTGGCAACTTTCCGGGATCTGTGTACATACATGTACATGGACACCGAGATCTCTCTGCTCATCTGCACTCCTAAGAATCTTACCATTAGCCCAGTCCTTTGCTGCAATGCAACCTTGTAAATGATGCAACTGCCGTGCCAGTGAAAATTAAACACCTTATGTTTTGGAAAATGTGTCAATCAAGTGCTTTGGTCTGTACATTATTGAACTTGGTGAGCCTACACTCCCAACTGTTACATTCTTCTCTTAGACATAAACGTATCAATCACCATAAGAACAGAACAGAGAGAAGTATTCAGCTCATTGAGTCTGTTTTGCTATTCAGTCGTGGCTAATATGTTTCAATTCTCCTACCTTCTCCCTGTAACCTTTGATCCCCTATTTATTTCTGTCTTACTCCACTCAATGACTTGACCTCCACAGCCTTCTATTGCAACGAGCTCCACAAATTCATCATCCTCTAGCCAAAGAAATTCCTACTCCTCTCGGTTCCAAAGGATCGTCACTCTGAAACTGTGCCCTTGGGTCCTAGTCTCTTCTAGCGGAAACATCTTCTCCACGTCCACTTTATCCTGGCCTCTCAGTATTTTGTAAAGTTCAATGAGATGTTCCCTCACCATTCTAAATCCATCAAATACACACTGCACACCTCGTACGACCAAGCTCTTCATCCCAGGATGATTCTTGTAAACATCTTTTTAACCCCCTTCAAGGCCAGCGCATTCTTCCTTAGATACAGGGCCCAAAACTTTTCACAATATTCCAAATGTGGTCTTACCAGAGCCTTATACAGCCAATGCAATGCATCTTTGCTGTTGTATTCTAGCCCTCTTGAAATGAATGCAAACGTTGCATTTGTCTTCCTAATTGCCAGCTGAATCTGCATGTTAACCTTAGGAGAATCCTGAACTAAGACTCCTAAACCTTCTGTAGTTCAGATTTCCCCATTTAGAAAATATTTTTCGTCTCTGTTTTTCCTACCAAAATGCATAATGTTATACATTCCCACACTGCATTCTGTCTGCCACTCCTTTGCCTACTGTCCTTGCCTGTCCAAGTCCTCCTAACAGCCTTCCATTTCTTCAACATTACCTGTCCCTCCAGCTATCTTTGTTGCTAAGTTTATAGATAACACAATGTTCTCACTTCCTTCATCCTGTTTGTTAACATATAATGTGAATAATTGTGGTTCCAACATTGACCCCTGTGAAACTCCACGAGTCACCGACTGCCATCCTGAAAAAGACGCTTTTATCCCCACTGTCTGCCTTTTGTTAGAGAGCCAATCCTCTTTCCTGCCAGTGCCTTACCCTAACACCAAGGACTCTTATTTAGCAGCCTCCTGTCCGGCACTTTGTTAGAGGCCCTCTGGAAATACAAATAGAGTGCATCCATTGGCTCATCTTTGTCTAACTTGTTAAATCCATAAAGAATTGTAACAGTTTTGTCAGGTTAGACCTCCCCTTGATGAAGCCATGCTGCCTATTTTAACCATGCATTTCCAAGTACTCAGCAATCTCATCCTTGACGATGGTCTTGGATCTTACCAATGAGTGAGGTGAGGCTATTATGCTATAATTACCTGTTTTCTGGCCCCCTCTTTTAAACAGAGGTGTAATATGAGACATTTTCCAGTCCTTTTGGACCCTCCCTGACCTCATTCTTTCCTGAAAGATCATCACCTCTGCTCAATCTCTGCAGCTACCTCCTTCAGAAGTCTGGGATATAGTCCAACCAATCTGGGTGATCTTTCCACCTTCAAACCTTTCAGCTTACCCAGCACCTTCTCCTTAGTGGTGGCCATGATTCTCTCCTCTGTCCCTTGACTCAAGGATTGGTGAAATTGAAATAATCTGAGCATTTTATTTGAAGATTGTGATGCCAAGGCAGACAGGGCTATGGGCCAAGTGCTTAAAAATGGGATTAGACTAGTGTTGTGCATTCTTTGTTTGGATGATAATTTAATTCCCACTTGAATGCGTTGATTAAACCTGCTTCCACCACACTCTCAGGCACTGCATTCCAGATCCTAACCACTTGCTATGCAGATTTTTCCAATGTCTGCATTGCTTCTTTTAACAATTATCTTAAGTCTGTGTGCTCTGATTCTCAATCTTTCCATTAATGGAGACAGTTTCTTCATGCCTACGCTGTCCAGCCTCCCCATCATTTTTCACAGCCCCGTTAAACATCTGCTCCACCTTCTTTTCTCCAAAGAGTATTGTCCTAATTTATGTAATCTGTCTGCAATCCTTTTATGTCATTGGAATTCCTTATTCTTGGAACCATTCTCATTAACCCAGCCTGGGCCGGGTTTTACTCCTTGATTGTTTTGGATTAAGCTAGGTGTGGTCAGCAGTATTCCATTCCATGATATAGTCAGTTTCTTTTCATTGCTGGTTTGCAATGTGGAGTGATGTGAATGGCTTGGGTTCAATTCCTGTACTGTCAGAGGTTACCATGAAGGACTGTCCTTGTCAATCACCACCAGCTGTCTCTCTCTCTCTCTCTCTCTCTCTCTCTCTCAGAGAGCAGCCCTATGACTTGAAAAGACGGTGGTCACTTTTATTGCAATGCACTCCTGACTTGTCTCGTGTAGATGGTGGGTGGGTTTTGCAGAATCAGGTGGTGTCAGTATTTATGTAGCTACTCTAGTTACATTTCTGGTCAATGATGCCTCCAGGATGTTGAATGTTAGGCTACTAGGAGATTCTCCCTTGTTGGAGATAGTTAATACCTGGCAGCTGTGTTTAGGTTTGGAATTCTATTTGCTTTGTTGATTGCAACTCAGGCTTAGTCAGGCTTACTAAATGTCAAACCCCTAGTAAAACTCCTCAATCCCTTTGTACTTTCATTCACAGGTATAGGTAGTTCTTCTATAATGCAATGGCTGTGTTGTTGTGCAACCCTGCATTATAGAGAAACAGCGCTTAAAGTGTTGGCGATGTAATTGCGTTGCAGCCAACACATGTTTTAAAAGTTTGTGCTTCAGAAACAATGTCCCCAATTTGTCAATCGCATTAATGAATTTGCATTAATGAAATAAGCAATTTAGCGGAATGACCTGTATGTTAAAAACATAAAGCTATCTACTTTGTCAATTCTTTTCCTCAGTGCACAGTTCCCTTCTCCATATTAAATGCAGTATATAATTATTTTGTCTAATTAAGTGTCTTTAATTCAGTTTAGCTTTTTAAGCTGTTCAGAATCAATTGCTCATGCTTGGTGTCTGTGTAAAGTTAACTATTTAATATTGATGGAACTTTAATGGTTATGCCTTTCCATAGTTTACTTGTGATTTTAACATATTGGAAAAATATAGGCATATTAGATTTGTCAATAACCTTCCTCTTTTTTATTAAGTTTTAAGTCAATCCAAACTAAATGGATTGCATTCTTTAGCATGGTATTATAGCAAGACTCCTGTTGATGTTTGCTCTAGCTTTTTGTACAATAATCGCTTGTTTCAGTCCACAGATATTTGTACTACCTCACAAATAGTCTTTTAGGTGCTGGATTAAATATCCATTTATCACTGGTGAATTAGTTGCTTGGAACCTGTATAACCTTTCCAGGGTTTCCATTCTATTTATTTCTGTTTAGATTATCACTGCCATTTAATCCGGCACATTTTGCTGATGCTAAATCAAGGCATGCACTACCTGTGCTGACTTTGCTGAGTTACAAATTACTGATCCACTATATTGCTCTGAGTCTTAATTCTGTATTCACAGTACATATCAGCTTGTTTCTATTTTAAATAAGTATTCAACAGTGTCACTGTTGGACTTGAAAGTTCAGATTAAGCCAAGTTTATTTTTGTTGTATGAGCGTTTTTGAGTTTTACAATACAGATTTCAGAAGTTGCACTGAATCTCATTAGTAAAGACCGCTGTTACTGAAACATTGTTCCCAAAGGACAGATGGAGCAAATTTACAAATTACTTTTTCATGCTTATCTGATAATTAAAACAAAAGATTGAGGCAAAGTGTATGAAGTGTATTTGCATCACAAATATTGCAATGAATCCAGTAATAATACTGCAACTTTTTTTTGCTATGGTGCATTTAATTTCAAATGTATGAAGCCACATGAAGTTGGAAATTCGTGTTTAAATGTGATAGCATATTTATTTACATTCATGTTGTTAGCAGTTTAGCAGATATCACCATTAAATCTTATTACAAATACTTACATATTCAGTGATTGGAGATATATTTGTGCTTGGGGCACTTACGCAGCTGATGGCAAGCCTGTCTTTTTAGTGCAGTATGAGTAGACACTAAGCATGAGTTGATAACTAAAGTATTTTTTTTAAAAAGGGTCTTGGCTGTTACTGTTAATTGTTGAGTTTGATACTGTATAATTTTTCTTTGATACTGTATAACAATCTTTTATTTCTTTATACAATACAATATTTTGAATAAAGCTGAAATATTAATGTGAGCCCTGATGTACAGTTTCTTTTTACAAATAGTGCAGCCATGGCATTCTGCATCATTTAGATATTTATGCCTGACATGCCAGCAAAGATCGCTGGCAAAAGAATCATAGGTCATAAGAGGGAAAATGATTTTTACATAGCAAGTTGTTAGCATCTGGATTTCCCTCGCTGGGGCCATGGTGGAGAGAAATTCAATTAATGTTTCCAAATGGGATTTGGATAATTATCTAAAAGCGGAAAAAACAATTGACAAGCCTTTAATGAGAAGGCCAGGGAGTGAGCCTTGTTAAATAGCTCTTAGAGCTGGCAAGATGGAGCGAATGGCCTCTTCCTGTACTATAATGTAACGATTCTATAATTAGTTTTATACATTATAATTTGATTAATTTAATAAGTAAAGCTGATGTGACAAAGCTAACAAAGTAGGCATCGGCAAGAAGAAGGGTTATGATTCAGCAAAGTCTGGAAGAATGCTTGAAACCTAATGGAAGTAGAGAAGAGATGATGAATAGTTTAATTGGTGAGAACTCCATTTATAAAAATGGTAAGCACAGTTATTGGAATCTGTACTGTATGAGCTAGAAATTAAATTCTGACTGGAGGTGTACATGACTGGACTCTGTTCATATTGGAAGCAGAAGATGGTGAGTTGTTTGTAAGTGAAGAATTGAAAACTAAGCAGTCTTCTAACCCAAGAGTAATTACGAGAAAACTGTAAAAAAGATATCTGAATCTTAATGTAAAGATGATTTATGAACTGCTTATGAAGCATGGTCAAGTTTTGACAAATTTAGATCGAATGAAGGTTAAATAGAAAATTACATGATGGAAACCAGTAAGATACATATAAGACTCCAGAAATTCCAGCTAGAAATTCTTCCAGCTGGCACTTAATTTATTAAAACTGTGCAGAAGTATCAAATACAGATGCATTTCTAGTTTTGATAGGAGTTAATTTTGGAGATAAGCACACACTGCTTGAGCAAATGTTGGAACATTAAAAAATTCTTTGGAAAACACTCAGCCATGTGTCATACAGCATAGAAACAGACCTTTCGGTCCAACTCATCTGTGCCGGCTAGAAATCCCAGTCTGACTTGGTTCCATTTGCCAGCATTTGGCCCAAACCCCTCTCAACGCTTCCTATTCATAAATCCATCCATGTGCCATGTAAATATTGTAATAGTACCTGCCTCCACTACTTCCTCTGGCAGCTCATTCCATACATGCACCACCCTCTGTGTGAAAAAGTTATCCCTTAGGTTCTTTCTAAATCTTTTCCTTCTCAACTTAAGCTTATGCCTTCTAGTTTTCATGGTGAAATTAGGATAATCAATTAAAAGACAGAAAATGGAGAACACAATGATGCGATACCCTCTAGATCCAGGTCACAGGAGACAGTATAAAATAACTTTAGAAGAATTGAGAACAGAACTGTTTTTGACAACCTTGAAGAGCAAAAAACAATTTGAGACTTAGCATAAAAGATTTAATGGGTGGCACAGTGGTTAGCACTGCTGCCTCACAGCGCCAGAGACCCGGGTTCAATTTCCGCCTCAGGCGACTGACTGTGTGGAGTTTGCACATTCTCCCCGTGTCTGCGTGGGTTTCCTCCGGGTGCTCCGGTTTCCTCCCACAGTCCAAAGATGTACAGGTCAGGTGAATTGGTCATGTTAAATTGCCCGTAGTGTTAGGTGCAGGGGTAAATGTAGGGAATGGGTCGGGGTGGGTTGCGCTTCGGTAGGTCGGTGTGGACTTGTTGAGCCGAAGGGCCTGTTTCCACACTGTAGGTAATCTAATCTAATCTAAAAATGTCCAGGTTGTTTAAGATGTGATTTAAAAAAAAATACCATTATGCCATGAATTTCCGAATCAGTACAACAGAATGTTTGTAACACAACATGAAGCAGAGGATTTGGAGGAAGAAACTGGTGACATGGTTCAAAGAGAGGCATTTGTATTGATTACAAGAAGATTACCCGTTGATGAATATGTTGGTGGCAGAATCCTTTAATTGTGTGACATTAGACAGGGGGCAGTGACCATATGTGGAATGAATTGACTAAATGCCACTGGGACTCTGAATAATAAGGATTGGAGCAAAGTTAAGGAATTTGAGAGTTCCAGCTTCAGGACCAGGTTAGCACACTAAAATCTTTTTTTTAAAAAAAGGAGTAGTCAGTCCTTGGAAAATATCTTGAGACAATTATTTTGTTAGTAAGGATGCAGATTGTTTAATTGCAGGTGTAATTGTTAGAGGTAATTGCAGAAATTACAGATGAAATTGGATGTGGAAAATATCAATGCTCGTATTTGGAAAATCAGTGAAATTGCAATTTACACAAATGAGACACTTATTTATTTAATGGAATATAACCTCTCCACTATTTTAAAAAAAATGTGTTCTTGATATCAGGGGTGAGGAACTTAGAAAACAAAAAGGCAATTGTGTTAATACAGCATAGGCAATTTATCCATCTATCCTACAAAAGGTTAAAAATGTTATTAAAGGATGCATAAAAAGGGGACGAGAAATACAATATGCTTATGCAAGAGATAAGTGATAAGTGTTAGATTTGTAAGAAATATTGAAGAACAGTGACCCAGTCTGATAATTCGACCCTGGGGATTTCAACAGAGTGGTGGTATGGGATCTAAAGATGTGGAATAAATCATGGAATCCTTACAATTAGCCCATCGAGTCCACACGGACCCTCTGATGAGCATCCCACCCAGGCCTCCATCCCTGTAACCCTGCATTTCCCATGGCTCATCTCCCTAACATGATGGCATGGCCAGTCCACCTAACCCCCACACGTTTGGATTGTGGGAGAAAACTGGAGCACCTGGAGGAAATCCACACAGACACAGGGAGAATATCCACACAGCCCAGTTGCCAGAGGACAGAATTGGACCTGGGTCCCTGGCACTGTGAGGCAGCAGTGCTAACCATTGAGCCACCATGCTGCCCCAAAAGAAGAAAAATTTTCATTCTACATTTAGTTTATATGGCTCCTGGATTTAAGGAGTCAAACAATACAGTAAAGTTAATGTTTCATATGACCATTGCTGGAGCCTTTAATCTTAGTTTGAATCACAAGATTTGTTTTGAATGATTCCCTCTGGTTTGTCATAAGACTGAGACCTAATTGTCAGCTTTACAGAGCAGCCTCTCTCTCCCTCTTCCTCCAACTGACCTCTTTCCATGCCTGAAACTTCACCTTGCAGCATCTTTACATTCCTGAATCTCTGACCTGCAACCTTTTCCCATACCAGACTCTATCTCACCACTTCTCTCTCCTAACCTGCACTCCTTTTTGAAATTCAGGTCTAATTCAAATCTACAGTTCTAATATTGTGTCCCCTGTGGTGCAGAATTGCTGAGCTGGGGCTGTTTGAATCCTGATTTTTTTTTTTAAAAATGACTGCATCCCCTTTATTGTTTATATACATAGTCCTTGCTCAAGCAGAGATTCAAGAAAGGGAAGGAGTGAATGGCAGCAATTTAAAAATGCATAGATCTTGAATGAATTGTAGGTTCAGGAGATGAGAAGGGTCAGAGTGAGGTCAGAAGCTGGAGGTTCAGAGAGTAATTTGGAACGTAAAGGGGGATATCAATTTTCAGCAACCATGAAAGTCAGTGTGGAAGGTTTGGGAAACAGGATTAATTATGAGCAGGAGGCATTCTAATTAGAAGTTTTTCTTTTCAAGAAGA
Source organism: Chiloscyllium punctatum (assembly GCF_047496795.1). Classification (NCBI taxonomy): domain Eukaryota; kingdom Metazoa; phylum Chordata; class Chondrichthyes; order Orectolobiformes; family Hemiscylliidae; genus Chiloscyllium; species Chiloscyllium punctatum. Next base: position 91,327,587 of record NC_092741.1, on the reverse strand, counting down.
CAGGTATCAAAGCCATTTCATTTATCAGTAGAAGGAATTCGGAAGTAGATTGGCAAGGGGATTGGAATCTAAGATGGAGCTCAGATTCAAGAGAAAAATGTTGAACTCACAAAAATGTTGATGAATTCAATGCACAAATTGAGGAAAATCGATATGATTTTAATTGCCTTCACAGAAAAGGGGCTACTGGGTGACCAAGATTGGAAATTGAATATCCATGGATGATGATTTGTTTGGAGATATGTGAAAAGGAATGCAATGTGGGCAGTACTCCTAAGAAGAGATGATCTTAGTTTATTTGGAAGAGAGAATCTTCTATCTAAAGATCAAAATGTAGGGTGTTTTTCTTTTCCCAGCAACCTAAAGGCATGGGTAATGGTTTCAATGTCCAGATGAGAATCTTGCTTGTAAGTGATGAGAGCCTGATTTTCAAACATTGACGCTTTATTATGTAATGCTGCCTCATTTATATTCAGGATGCTATTTTTCCAAGTTCCAGTGAGAAACCAGATGGTGAAAGTCAGAGTGGTTATCTGGCAGCTGCAGCTCACTGGTGTTTTCTCCAGGCCACCAAGTTGTCCAACATTCGCCAGTATCATAGATCCTGTTGGATGACAACACTCCCTGAACCCTCCATTCCAAGAAGTCACTATCCACAATGCATCAGCATACCACGTTGTCATGATATATCTGAGATTTTGGAGCTCAAAGCTTACACTCCCACCCAGACTTACATTCTCAGTAAACTTGGATATGTTAGTAGAATAAAACAAAGAACTGCAGCTGCTGAAAATCTGAAACAAAAACAGAAAGTGCTGGAGAAACTCAGAAGGTCAGGAGCATCTGTGGAGACAAAAACAGAGTTAATGTTTTGAGTCCAGTGGCCCTTTTATCAGAACTGTTAGATAGTCTAAATCATTGATGTAGATTGTAAATAGCTGAGGCCACCAAAGTTGGTCTTTGCAGCAATCCACTAATAGGCTGCTAACTTGAAATGCCAAGTTTATCCCCAGTATCTGGCATTGGACATTAAACATTTGCGTCCAGACTTCATTGAGCAGACCCAATTGGCCAAATAGCCTCTTTCTGCTCCTTTGTCTTGTGACTTTGTGCCCTGCCAGTTATCCAGTAATGAACCATAAATAATTTGAAAGGATGTGTAAAATTAATTGTCCCCTACCAGTCCGCCAAGGACGTGCAAGTTCTGGGCCACCTCCAGCACCAAATCCCCAAGCCACCTGACGACTGGAGGAAGTACACCTCATCTTACATCTTGGGACCCTCAAAGCACTCAGCATCAACATCGACTTCACCAGTTTCCTTATCTGCACTCCCCCACCTCATCCCAGATCCAAACCTCCAACTCGGCACTGCCCTCTTGACCTGTCCTACCTGTCCATCTTCCTTCCCACCTATCTGCTCCACCCTCTCCTCCAACCTATCATTATCACACATCACCTGCATCTACCTAGTGCCTTCCCATCTAACTCCTGATTGAAGGGCCTATGCCCGGAACATCAACTCTCCTGCTCCTCGGATGCCGCCTGACCTGTTGTGCTTTTCCAGCGCCACACCTTTGGTTATCACTATCTGCCAATTTACCTTGAAAATTAGTCTTTAGTATTCTCAAGACTTAGCGATGCTATGTTGACTTTTAAAAATTCATTATTTTTCTGTTTTTTTTTAAATAGGATTCTGAAGGAGTGGATATTATGTTGGGCATATGTGCAAATGGGCTGCTCATCTACAAGGATCGTCTCCGAATTAACCGTTTTGCTTGGCCAAAAATTCTTAAAATTTCCTATAAACGAAGCAATTTTTATATTAAAATTCGACCTGGAGAGGTAAGATGTTGTCCAAACATCATTTTATATATATTTAGAGTTAGCTTTAACTTATTTAAAACTAACGGTGCATATTAAAAGCAGATTAATAAGCTTTAGCATTTGTGTACCCTGATTTTAAAAACAAAAACTTCATAAAATGTTTGAAATGCTCAGGCAACTGACAAAAGAAAAGTGGTTGGCAAAATGACCACTTGATCTCTGGTTTTCCCATTATTAGAGGAGACTACCCTACAGCAGAGAATAAGATGTATTAGAGTACAAGAAAAGCCTGTCACTTTCATCTCATCCGGAATTGGAATGTGTCAAAGTGTTGTAGATCCTGCTACTACATAGGAAATTGGACGGTAGAAGAGTAGATAAAGGTATTATAGAGGCATTCCTAATGAGGTATAGAGATATTAGTTGTAGATGGTTATTTGCAAAATACGAAGGAGTTACAGAAGATGGGTTCAAGAGAGGATTCTGATATAATTGAGTCAGATGGGATGGACTAAGAACAGAGGCTAAGATTTGAAAGTCAAGGGTCCTCTTGACTACTGTGGATGACAAGTTCTTAGGGAAACTGACATCTCAGGAAATATTGTGATTAAAGTGGAAATCAACCCTGTAAATGTATCAAAGAGGAATGGAACTTTGTGAAAACGCAGTGGAAAGAAGCTTAATTCAAATAGTTCTGAAAGCAGATTTGTATGAAAAGCCCGTTTCTTGACAGAAAAACAAGTAAAGTCCAGAAAGAGAGAGTCAGAGATGGCCTGAAGGACGGAGGAAAATTAGAAATATAGTAAATTAAGCTATCTGAATCAAAGTGAGAGCACAAAGTTGGATGTAAATAATTGTACTTCTAGAAAGCTTTGTAAGGCCCAGAGTAGATTCTGGAGACAATTTGGCTGGAAGTGGTTTGATAGTTGGTGGGAACTCAGTTAGTTTTTGAGATGGGTTATGCTTATTTTGGAATTTGATGGAATCTGAGAAATGGAAGCCATTTGCAATGTCAGCTAGCATGTAAACTTGAAAGGAGATTTCAGAGGGAGTGAAGTTTAAAGTAACAGGAAATGTATTCAAAACAAAATATTGTGGATGCTGGAACTTTGAAATAAAAATGTTGGAGTCAGTCTAAGTCAAACAGCATTTGTGAATACCATTGCTGAGGTTGCATCACCAGGCAGAGAATGCCTCAATAGTAGCGCTTCCTTGATACAAATCACTGCTTGGGGGACCAGACCCATGCAAGCAGGATCTGACAGTTGGCTAGTGCACCTGCAGCACTGTTGCTGTGAGATGGCCATTACCACTAGGTGGCACCCCTTATCTGGTTTGGAGTATGCCTTAATGCTGGGTCTAAAATAAACAAGAACAAAAATTGCTGGAGAAACTCAGGTATGGCAGCATCTATGAAAAGAAAATGGTTAACTTTTCAAGTCCAGTGACTCTCCTTCAGACCTGAAAACAGCTAAGAAAAGGTAATACTTATGCTGGTAACAAGGATTAGAGGATGGGAGACTGAGTGAGCAGGTAAGTGGAGAGGGAGCCCAGAGAGAGAGAAACACAGGAGAAGAAGACAAAGGGATTGGTGAACGTAAGTCAAGGATGAAGAGAAGCTAAGTAGATGATAATGGGGACTATGTGCTGTTGGAAATGGGTTGGCTATTCTGAAAGCAACCCATTTTCATAAAGAGTCACTGGACTCAAACTGTTAACTCTATTTTCTTTTCACAGATGCTTCTGAGTTTCTCTAGCAATTTCTGACTTTTTTTGTTTCAGATCTCCTGTATCCGCAGGTCTTTATTTTATTAAACTCTGGGTCTGTATTGTCTTGATAGGTATGAGTAAATCAGATTCTTCAGTCATTTGATTTGAGTGCTTCAGCATGCCAACTTTACAGTCTTCCCACTATAGCACCTGGTTATATCTTGCATGAGTCCAGTAGCCTGATCTTAAACACTCATGACAAATTAGGACACGACCTTGTCGCAATAAAGAGTAAAATTCTTGTGGCAACATTGTCAATTCAAGTACTGACCTGTGCATAACTGCATCATCATCAGAGTGAGCGATCACCTGTATGTGTTAGTTGTGTCAAGACCAATATTGACAACTGCTGAACTGTTCATTATATAATCTTGCCTATTTAATTCCATCAACCTACCTCTTAAACAATAATTGAAACACTGCAGCAGGAAAATTTACATTGAATGTCTCCAGCATCCTGCAGACAGATCTTCTCAGCTGGCATTTCAAATGCAGTCTCATTAATCCCAGCCAATAGGAGCTGATGTGTATCCACATTGCCTGGTCCACTCTAAATTTCATTGCGATTAACACCTGGAAATACAGAGATTAGCATGATGGTAGAGGAGCTATTCGAATGTAAACGCAAGATGTTCACATACTGAAAGCATCACCACACTGCAACAGAAAAGTAAACGTATCAACAGTTCATCAAACAACTGGATCTCTTGTGAACAAATGGTGGGTGGAAAGAGTACAGGAAATCAAATCACTTGTGGTCAACCGTGATATGCATAGGTATTTCATCACTGTTAAGACTGTCTGCACCCCAAATATTCAAGGGATGCACCTTGCTAAGGACAAAGGACAGAGGCATTCTCTGTCCTTTGGATGAACGTTTCTAAGAGCATCCCCAACTGAGATTCGTTCTTGACCTGAGCATCCTCCAACCCATCCCTAAACTATCCAGTCTGACCATACTGCAATGAAGTTTGAACTTAGATTCTGTACTCGAGCGGTATACTGATGGGCTGAAAACTCTGCAGAACCCGTTGGACTGCATAACTGGCAAAGATATGTCCTTATTGTTTGGCAGAGCAGGCTTGAGGGGCCAAATAGCCTATCCATGCTTTGAATTGATATGTCCATATCCCAACACTATCCATCCTTGAATAAATGTCATTCATCAGTTGAAAAGCAACAAGGCTTATGGAATAGATAAATCTATTGAATTTCAGAATCACAGTTGATTGTAAGAGCTCCCCATCCCTCACCTGGGGAGAGGAGCTCATGACATGAGATCTTGAGTTACTGTAATCATGTTCATCTCCAAGAAATGAGTTAAATCTGCTGTAAAAACGTAGGAGTCTCCCTGATTTTTTTTCAATAAGGAACAGCATTGCAAGAATCCTCAAATTCCAAACCCAGAAACCAATAATGACCATTTTACATAATGTTTTGATCTCATGAAAGCCTTTGACTCTGTCTTCCTCAAATTTGTTTGTACTCAAAAATTTGTCACCATCCTTTGCTTATTAATTTTTGACATGCAAATCTGACCCTTATTAACTGGACCATTTCAATTTTCAAATGCAGCTGTGTCATTAAGACAACATTTTTTTTCATTCTGCATCACTATAATTCAACACTGTTCTTCCAGCAAGTTCCCCATAGAGAGAATCAGGATGGATGTAAAATTATTCAATCTTTATTGCCTCTATTCCAAAACTAAATTACTTCACTCTCCGTCATCAAGCTTCAGTACACAGACAAAGCTTCTGTGTATGTAGTAAACTGCAAGTTATTATTGTTTTTTTCACTGAGGCATTAAAGGCGATGGACCTTAATTTAAACATCTTGATAACTAAGATCCTTTTGAACTCACTCCTGAAGCATAACATTATTCTCTTCTTTGATTAAGATCCAAAGTGAAAAATTGAACTACTTTGCACACTTGCTAAATTATTCTCACTATGAAGAATGACAACCAATTTAGGACTGTCAGACTTACAATGGAGTGCCTTTGTGTACTGTGAGCTACCTATATAAATATAGAAGGCTCTGTTCTTTGCAGCCACAAAGATGCTGTATGTTTATACTTTCTGTTCCCACTCAACATTCAGTTACATTGCATGTTGTAAGTGTCTGCAGCACACACATGGTTAGCCATCTCTGAGTGCATAGAACTAGAGTGGAACCAAGGCATCCTTGGTCCTGAAGGACTGCTTCAGTCATCCTGTTTTACATTTGAAAAAGTTGAAATTTAATTGCTTTTGTTCTTATGTTTTATCGTCTTAGAAAAAAGTGTGTTTCTTTTGTGGGTTCGCAAAGAGTTTTTTTTCAAAGAAGCTTTTATGTTTAAACAAAAGTGCAAAATATTATTTCTTGTAGAAGCAAATGCTTATTTTGTTGGGAGCCCCCTTTTAAAGTTGGAAATTTTTAATTATATTCCTTTCTAGACAGAACAGTTTGAAAGTACTATTGGTTTCAAGTTGCCTAATCACCGAGCAGCAAAGCGATTGTGGAAGGTTTGTGTGGAGCATCATACTTTCTTCAGGTAAGGCTGTTCTGTATTTGTCGGATCAGCCAAAGTAATGAATGGTAACCTTTAGCAATTCAAATGTAGGCAGTCCTAACAAAATGGTATTTATGGTAGTAATAGAAAGTGCTCGCTTTGCTTTCATTTTTTTGTCTTTTTACAATTTCCAGAAAACATCTTTATCCATGGTCCTTTTAAAAATTGCTTTATACATAGATCTATACTATAAAGAAAGAAAAATAGTTGCATATTTTTAAAATGAAGTACTCCCTTCAACAAATTCATGTCTGATATGGATAGTTTCTAAATGAAATGAATTACATTTATGTCTGTACTCAAAATGCAGTACAGTGTAAAAGCTTCCCCATGACATTCCTTGTTAAATTCCTTTAATTTAGAGGATTTCAGAACATTTTTCTTAATAGTTGCTTCCTAAATTTGAACCAATGCATGAAAGTGTTGTAATATTATATAAATATTTCAAAGCAGTTAATTCTGTTATACATGAAATCATTTTTTTTTTCAGGCTGCTATCCCCTGAACAAACTCCAAAAAGTAAATTCTTGACTTTAGGCTCAAAGTTTCGTTACAGTGGCCGCACACAGGCTCAAACACGGGAGGCCAGTACACTCATAGATAGACCTGCACCTTATTTTGAGCGTACATCAAGTAAGCGACTATCCAGAAGTCTTGATGGAGGTAGGTGGCCCGTGAATTTCAATAAACCATCAAACTTTAATCTGTCCTCAGAAGAAACATCTAGAGAAATCACTTTCTCTTAAGTAATCACTAACACACCTTTTGCTAAAAAAAAGAATTTTAGATTTAAATGTCCACTATACTCAGTTCTTTTTTGCTCCAGAACGTGTGCAGTTAAGTGGTCCACCAGGCCATAAATGGATATTACTTTGTATTAAACTGATCTGTAGAAAACTGTCCCTATAATCTCTATCAATGGAGCGAGCAACAATACCTGGACAATTATTTTTCAGGCTGTGTGATTTATGGCATTGTTCTGACTTGATTTTGATTCCAGTTCTTTGTCTGGCATAACTTCTTTCCTGGACACACACAACGCAAAAAAGAAATTGGGTGGAGAGAGATGTCCATTTTCTTCCCTGTGCTATATCAACTGTTATGTCACAAATTATGTCCTTTCTCAGCACTGATCTCTCTATTGGATAAGTGTATATTTAACAGATAGCCTACAATATTAGTGTGACCTCTAGACTTTTATGTGTGAAGTTAACCATGGTCCACAATAGACCTTGAGTACATCTATCCATTTGAAAGACAGAATTGATTACTTGTATCTTAATGGGCACCACTCCACAAACCTAGGGCAAGGAGGGAAGGCAAACCTCTGTGAATTAATATAGGCAGAATTGGAATTGAATCCACATTGATGGTTACTTTTTGCATCATGTTCTAACTGAACTAATGATTACAAATGTAAGCAAAAAGGTTTCTTTCCTCTAACAGGCCCAGTAGATGGCATTAATGAAGTGGGCCTGTTGCAAGATTCATCTTCTCTAGATGTTCCTCAGAGTTCAACAGCAGAGGTGACTGCCACCAAAGTTGGTGTCGTTAAAGTAGAAGCAACTGATGAAAAGATAGAAGTAAAAGGCAAAACTACTCCTTCAAAAGAATCACAACTAGAAATGCCAATGGAAATGAAGGTATTGTACATTTTTATTAGAAATTACAGGCAACAAGTTTTTGAGTTAGTGCACAATAGTAACTAATGTTGTACCACGCAAGTGATACATGACTTATTTTTCCCACTCACTTCAAGTATCAGAGGAGTATTTCTGGGAAAAGGGTAGGAATAATTGCAGTAAAATCTAGCTGTGTGTAATATATTTTGTGACTAAATCAATAATTTTCTTGCATATTCTAACAGAGAAAAAAAGCATAGTGTCTATTTATTGATTCTTAGGGGAGGTTGATGAAAGAGATTGAATACAGTGGGACTGATTCAAAAATGTCTTTTAGTTTGAGAGGAAAGGGGAATGGAAGGAAATGTAATATGAGCATTGTCTATCACCAGTGAGGTACATTTTATTTTCTCTTTTTGACCTAGATGAAAGGAAGTGTAATTTCTCTCTTTAAATTATGTGCAGTCACTTATTCGAACAATAAAGGTAGCAAAATTATTTGTGGTTCGATATATTTACTGAACAAATGAGAGAAAAGATTAAAGGCATACTCATGAAGAAACCACAATGTCATCTTTCACCATTTTATTTTAATGTCACACAAATTAATTGCGCTCTCTTATCAGCTTAACCTTTTGATATTTGTTGATCTTGGGTAATCTGATGTGGTCGCACAGGAATTATGTAAAGCAGCAAAATGTTTTGAATTATATTACAAGTGTCACTATTCGAAGCACTGTATTCTTAATAGCTAAGGTTAACACAAAATAAAGGAATGCAAAGGGCCATGTCTTATAAAATGTAGCTAGGCTATTTGTAGAAAGAAAACTGCGCAATTTTACTATTGATGAACAATTTTCCCGTGTTTTGAATTTCAAGGCATTTAGGATCAAGCAATTAAAGGCTGGTTCAACCAGCAAAGTCCACATCCTTTGAATAAGTAAAAAGGAAAATTATAAAAGGAGAAAACTGGGTAGTAACCAAGCTGGAGTTTAGTAATCATTATGCAAAAGATGTACGGTGTTTGCTTGTTCTTCCTTGTTGTGTTTTCCCTATCCATCTTGCAAGAGCTAAAGTTGTCTGCATCCATTTGTTTGAATTTGTGGCACATCTGGAGTGACTTTCTGACTAATATTGTTTCTCTTTTCTTTTTTATTTCCTTCTATTCTCTCTATACTTTCTGCTACATAAACATGTGTCGACTGGGTTTAATTTAGTTCCATAACACACATCCCCCATCTCCTACCTGTTCCAGTTATTCTCCCTCTCTAAGTCTCTTTCCTATTCCTGAGACAGATTTTCTCTCTGATATTTCAGAGGATAGTGCTTTTTCAGCTGGTGAATTAGACAAAGAATGTGTGTTTGAAACTCTTTCTTCCGATCCTAGTCCACATGTAACGATTCCAGAGCACGAAGCAGCATTATTAACTAAGCCTCTTCAACCTGATCCTGTATTGACCACAACTGTTCAATGTAATCATTTTGTACAACAGGATCTGAAGGAAATAGAAATTGGCTCTAATCCTGGAAGAAAGACATTGACGTTCGCATTTTTAAATCTTTACAAGTGTTTTCCTCCCAAATTACCTTCGTTGCTTGATGAGGATGGATATATAAGCTTTCCCAGCCTTCCTGATGACTGTTCAGCTTTAATTCCACCAAGCTTTCAAAAGTACATTCCTATTACGTCTCCGTCACTCATTCCATCTATCATCATTATCTTTGTGTTGCTTTTGTCTGCATCCCAGTCTGTCCCTTTCTCACTCACCCTTTCCCTTCCTCTTGCTCTGTCTCTCTGCTACCTGGAGCCTAAGGCGACAACATTATACGCCTCTTATGACAATGACCTGAATGAGAAAGCAGAGGAAGAGGAGGTGTGTAAATTTGTCGCTAAATGTGTGGCATTTGAAAATAGATTTTTTTTTTGGGTGGATAGTTTAAAATAAATTAAAAATGATCTTTTTGGCAGAAACCAGGACTGAATATTTTGACCAATGTTGAATCTTGACCTACTCGTCTGAACCTCCAGCCTATTCTATCTACTCTAATGATTCCAAACTTCTGTTTCAATCTTGAACTATCTGGACATGCACGTGTATTGTAGCATGCTTCTGACAAATTTAGAAACAAAGATGTTCAATGACGCTGCCATGTAATTTGCAGTTAGTTTCCATTTTATTACACTCAAACTGAACTTGAATAGATGTATTTGAGTTACTAAAATTTCATGGTCTGTCGTTTTTAAAAAAAAATGAAATTTAATACAAAAGCTTTCTTTTCCGAGTACAGTATTTTACTTTCTCAAGAAATTATTTTGCAGCAGCTGCAAGGCAGGTGGCACTATTCCACTACAAAACAGATAAATTTGTGCTGGTAATCAGGGCATTCGATAAAATTACTTCCCATTGTCCCAAAATCCTTCCTCTCTTCTCCACTCAATTCTGACAATTTGGTTGCTCATTTGAAACACAGCAACAAAATGGATGAAAGTAAGTGTTTAGGATCCCTCTTAGTCCTACTGAAGACATGACAGAGGTGGGAAAATGTTGCATATCTGTATCTAGGCAAAGTGACATCACAAGGAACTGCTTTCAAACATAAATTCCCTTGGTCCTCATTTTCCCAGCAAAAAAAATTGAATGTATATATCGTTGTCAAAAAGGAATGCTTTTAACTAATAATTGTAAAAGGCATTGGGCAAACCACATCTGAAGTACTGTATAAAGATTTGGTCTCTGCTTCAGAAGCATATGTTTGTAATTAAAATGGTTCACTGGGCTGACTTCCAGGATGAAGAAGTTGCATTTTGAGGAAAGGTAAACTCATTAGAGTTCAGAAGATTAAAAGGGGATCTTAATGTAAGATTCTGAGTAAACTTGACAGCTTAGATACTGAGAGGGTATTTCCCTCAGAACTGGAAAAAGCAGATTAAAAGTAAGTGATTTCCCCTCCTTATGGAAGTGAAGTGAAATTTCTTCTTTCGTAGGGTCTTTCAAGTCTGGTATGTGCTGGCACTTGTTGGTTGTAGGACCTATGTCATAGTCTTCCTGTAGACGGGTAGTAGGCTGTGTCCATGCATGGTTCCAATACCGCAACAAGGTGGAGGACCAGATGTTGACAATTGTGAAGACTCCTTAAAATGCAGGTGCCAGTAAAAGCGATAACATACTTAATTCAGGTGAGGAAAAAATGGTTGTTACTTCTCCAGAAAGATGATTTGATCAATTAATTGCAGTTTGAGGTCTTAACTGTATAAGTTGTCTGCCTCTGAGCGTCAGGCTGCATTGCACTTCCCAGGTTGCAACAGGAAGGTTCCTCAACAACAGGAGTGCATTAGGGAGCCAGACCTGTGTTGCGCGTGTCCCTGGCCTTCCACCCTGATCCTTCATCACACGAAGCTCACACCAGAGGGCTGGGAAAACAGTGCATAGCTTAAGTTTCCCAAAACTCGAGCATAAAATGATAAACCAATAGAAATAGTATGTTTAATAAATCATGCAATTAATTAATGCAAATTTGTAGACGGCATATCTAAATGTCTGAAATTTCTAACTGTTCTAGCCCTGTTAATGTAGCACTGAAATTTTGAAAATTTTCAAAGAACAATTGTGGAAAGTTAAAGTGGAGTAGGGCAAAAATATACTGGAAGTACAGACATAGCTGCAGTATGAGAATTGTGGTTGAGATATTATTTGTTGCATATCGTTGCTTTTTCTCATTGATTAGTTTTTTAAAAGCAAAGAAATAATTAATATTTTCTTTTGCAATTTGCTGAATACATTCAGTTGGAGCAACAAGAAGAAAAAATGCAGCCGCAAAAGGTTGATTCAACTTAAATTGCATTCTTTTCCATTTTGGCTATTAGGTTTTAGTGCTCTAAGATGTCATATGGGGTGTTGTGGTATGCGTTCTCCATTCTTTTGATTTTTTTTTTGTTTTAGTGTCTGCATGTCCCATGTGAGATTTTTATGTTGGAATTTTCTTCCCGTTTTCTTTCTCTCAATTTTACAGAATAAATCATTGAGCATAGAAGGAGAAAATATTTATATCAGACATAGCAATTTAATGTTGGAGGTTTGTATAAAATCCAAGTATATAGATGGGCTGATGATTTGCACTGGATGATTCCTTTCACTAGCCGCCTGTTGTAATGGATCTTGCATGTGATGCATGAGAGTGCAAAGCAGAATGCACGCTTCACATCCCAAAGTTGTATTTTTCAAAATCTGTGCTGTGATTGATTTAGCTTGGTATATTAGCATGCAGTATCAACCACATACCAAGTAGAACCCAAAGTATTTTTGCTGCAGTTACTTCAAGACGAATGAGCACATTTACTAACCAGGATCACTGCAGACTAGTAACTGAGCTAACTGATATTCAGATATAATTTTGAGATTTTATTAAGAAATATGTATAATCTGTACTAAAATCAAACAGACCTCTGCAGGGTTTCACACTAAGTGTGCAATTACATATGCCTTGCCTCACTGAATATCTAATGTTAAATCTTGAAAGGAACTGTCATTTACTTTTGTTCTTTTTCTAAAGCTTATATCATCTTTGTTTTTAGCACAGTTCCTAAAATTTACAGCAAGTGAAAGAGACCTAATTCTGTCAATCATGATTCTTCTTTAGGCAAAGATGCATCTGAAGTTATTTTTGTCACTGAAATTAATATTTCACATTCCAAATTGCTAATGTGTTTAATGCAACATCTAAGTTGTACTATTAGTAAATAGGCATCACTAGGCAAGTAATATCTGGTAATACTTATTTAAGTGAGTTCTAAGCAATTATGGTTTACAAAAACTAAACAAGCCACTTTTCTTCAATCAGTAAAGAACAGATTTTCAGTGAGCCTAGGCATTCCTGTGTATTATTCATTTTTTTGACTAATTTAGTTCTAATCCGTTGTGTCTCATTCTAATTGTGTACATATGCGGAAATTAGGACCTTGATAAGACGCAGGAGGATCTATTGAAACATCAAGCTAGCATTAGCGAGCTAAAACGCAGTTTCATGGAATCCACACCTGAACCGCGTCCAAATGAATGGGAAAATCGACTAACCAAACCCTTATCACTGCAAACAGAAGGGGTATGTGTCAGTAGCAGAATCTGAGGATAAAATTGAAAGCTTAATCCAACATGATGGATGTTTGTGTTTGTGCAGCTTGTAATGCTTTCATATATATTAGAAAACTATTTACAATGCTAGTTTGGATTAGCACCTTTGTGTTTGAGTGTATTAACAAATTATGATGTTGGCAACCTACCAATCATTCCTAATTTATTCTTCCTATTACATAATTGCATTTCTCTATGTTGAAATCTAAATTATTATTTCAAGCCCACCACTTTTATTCACAATAACTAATTTTAAAGAACATGCAGTAAGAACTCCTTTACAATTTAACATTCATACGTTTAATTTACAACTTAACTTGGAAGCATTGTCAAAAGAATAATGAGATCAAATATTGTACAGGATTTATCTTTCTCAATTACAGGAATGAGAGGTTTCCAGTTTGGGTTATGCTAGCAACTGTAGGAAACCTGACCATAGTTTCACCACGGGCAAACTGATGTAATGTCATGTGCAATTTAGGAGAATTTGCCAATTCTACCTCTAGCAGCAACTCCATGCCAATTATTTGTTGTACACAATGATGCATGTAAGAATTTTTCCATCCCAGTGCTATCATGTCTCCTGTAAGATGTGTACATTTGTGTTTCTTCTTGTAAATCTTTGATCTGTCACTATGACAATCCTTTCTTCTGGTGATGCACTATTTATGTCTGTTTCCATTGCTAAAGTTGAAAAGCATTTTGTTCTCATCGAAGACGAAGGGTGGTTAGTGTTTGAAAATAAAGCATTTCTCCTTTGATTAACTATTGTAACTAAGCAACTGCCAATTCAGGAGTCGCATTCAGCTACAAAATGAAATTCTCCCTCTCTCCTGTTTCAGCCTTGTATCAATACCCTGTGCCACACTTGCATGCTGCTTCCTTTCTCCCCCACACTAACTGTCCTTATGGTTTCTCTAGTATTATCATTGTCAAATTAGGAGTGAAGCTGACTAAGAATTAATTATAATTTTGTAAAATTATTCATACCATCAGTGTGGTTGGGCCTCTTTATGGGTGAGATTTAACCTTCAAATTCCAGATCAAAAGGATATTTTGCTCTCATAGCACACAATCCAGGTCCAATAAGCAATTCTTAAAATTGTTTCATTAGTTTTGAGTCCCCATAAACCATTTTATTTTTTGCTGCAGTTTGGTTCTGATTTTTTTTAATGATTGACTTTAATTTCTCCTTTTCCACCTCTATGGTGTTGTTGCTTTGGAACAATCTTGCTCTGGCCAGTTTCTGACATTTGTTCACACCAATAGATAGAATCTTTAGCTTAGCAATGATAATGATTTGGTGCAAAAATTGTTTATTGGGGTATGTTTGTAGATTTGTGTTTTGAGTTGTGCATTCCTTCACAAAATTGTCAACTTATAATTTTCTAACGCTTCCAGTCAGAGGCATTTTCAACACACCTCTGGGAACACTGGTGTTAAGTGAAGTTAAGTGAAGTTAATAATTCTCTAAACTCTGAGGCTTTGAACATCAAAATACCACATGTTTATAATTCTGAAATTCTATTATGTGGATTGAGAGCTTGCTATTTTGAAAATATGTTTGAGATGTACAGTCATATTGCCTTAAAACCTGTTTGCTTGTTATGTTTAGTCGAGTGCATGGATATGAAGATATGGTGTTTGAATATGCTGTAAAAATACTGCATGTTTTGTTACTTACAACCAATAATATATAGATGCGTGATATGATGTAACTTCTGTCTCTTTTTTTTCTTCTGTAAGACTTTGTTATCTTTGTTAATCTTTATTCTCAATTTTCTAACTGCGTAGAGCTTAGAAGAGGAGATAACATCGCTTTTACTTAGTAAAGAGAGCTTCTCACCAGGCTTGATGACTTCCTTCTCGTCTGCTATTTCTCAGGCATCAGAGGGTGATGGGTTCAAAGAAAAAGCTGCTGCTGAATCTGTTTCTCTCATATGCTCCAAGCAGTTGTCTGAGGTGCTTTTAGAATGGAATTTATGATCGGTAGTTTTAAAAGTCACAGTATGTCCGACGTTGCTATGAATTTTGTGTTTTGTTCCGGTCATTATTTGTACATCCTGTTGAATTTTTAAAAACCAATTGCTCTGCTTTCATGTTGTGTGTAGCTGTATGGTAATTTTTCACAGTTCTGCATTCTATATATATTTACATGTGGGGAGTACTTTTTAATCTCTCATAGTTGATTTCTTCCCATCAATTATTGGTAAAGACTACTCATTCTATGTTGTTGTGACTGCTTACTGTCCTCCAGGATCATGCTTCAAGAGCAGAAAGGTTTCCAGCAGGGGCCGGAAATAATGGCAAGGTGGTTTTTATTAAGTAATTCCACCAGCGCATAGCCACTGTAACATCACTAATCATTTATTGTCTTGGTTTCAGTGATCATCCTTTTAAGTTTGCATGGTTGTATTTCATGCTTCTTGCCTCATCCTTTATTTTTTGCATTCATTTCCTTATGTAGAGTTCAGATGAGAAACAGAAATCCGAGACGGAGGAGCAGGCAGAGGTTGTAGTGGAAGAAACAATAGTGATTGAAGAGGTAAAGAGAGCACCCAGCCATTCAAAAGTAAAACTTGAAAAAGCTGTTGAAAACAGCACAGTTGTACCCGCCTCTAAAGTGTCATCAAAAGAGGGTCATGCCTCATCCTCCGATAGCCATAGTGAGAGTGAGGAAGAGGCAGAGTACCACCCACAGATCAAGGAAGGAGAAAATGTAAAGAGAGAAAAAAATGAATTTAAGACACTTACTACAGTAGGAATGGAGTCCAAGGTTTCGGTAACAGAATTTGACAAAGTACGTTTTCCTATGGTACATAAAATGCAGGATGTCCCGGAAGAAAGTTTGCAAGAAATGCAGAATGGAGAGCTTCAGGAAGCAAAGCAAAAGCAAGAAGACACAAGACCCAAACTAAATGGAGATGTTTCCTATGTTGATAGTGATGCTGTGCCAGAAGTTGTGTGTTGCTCAGAGGTAAATGTTCGCAGCATTTGAGTTAGAAGTAAACGTTCATGTGTGGAGTCCTCTCCAGTGTATAAAGCCTCTCTCTTGGTCTGTTATGGTTTTCTGGAGCAACCTCCATTCACTTAGATTCAACAAGTTTTTTCTCTTCTGCAAAATGGACAGAAATAGTTATCAGCCGACCCTCTGCCTGCTTCAGTCTTGGTTTCTGGCTGCCTTGCTTGCATTGGAGGTCTGAGCAGCCACTAAATTATTTTTGTGAAGTTGTATTTACTTTAGTTTAATGTTTGTGTCCTAGTGTCATGCTGTCTGTTTGAAAATAAATGTTTTTAATTTTTCCATTAGCCCACTTCTGGTTTGAATATTTTCCATTCTTTTAATTTCACTTTATTCTTGCTATGGGTTTTCAGTAAAATCTGTTTTTAACTTATTCTCAGTTTATGCATGGTTTTTACTTATTTAACTTTTTTATTAATAGCCTCCTGTGGTAAAGACAGAAATGGTCACAATCTCTGATGCAGTGAGCCCTGACAAGACTGAAATTGCAACGAAAGAAGTTCCAATTGTTCAAACAGAGACTAAAACTATTACATATGAAGCTGCCCAGGTAGACCCTAATCTTCCTAACAAAGCAATGAAGTTTCATTTATCATTATTACCATACAGTGAGGAATGCAATATTTGTATACTATGTAAATTGTAAGTGGCACTTTATGTACTTATTATTTTCCAAATCTTTCCTCCACAATTTTTAAAGTTGTAAAACTGTTCTGTTAACCTACAGCATTTTGAAAAATTGTAATTTAAAATTTATCACTATTGTACATTTTTAAAGTTAAAAATCACACACTTGGCTATAGTCCAACAGGTTTATTTGGAAGCACTAGCTTTCGGAGCGCTGCTCCTTCATCAGGTGGTTGTGGAGTGTAAGATTGGAAGATGCAGAATTTACAGCAAAAGCTTACAGTGTGATGCAACTGAAATGATATATTGAAAAAAAACCTGGATTGCTTGTTAAGTCTCTCCTCTTTTAGAATGACTGTTGGTTTCAATTTGTTCTTATGTAAATCCCAGAACTTTTTTAAAGTCACTTTCTCAAGTGAACTTTAAGAGGTGCCATGTCAACTCAGATAATACATTGAAGGTGTGAGGTGCCCTGTGTGAGGCTGTGTCCCAATGTTCAGACTGATTCTATTTCTAAAAAATCGAATTTACAGAATCTTGCATGGATTCATGCAGTTTTTGAGCAAACTAAAACATAATTCTGCAAGTACAAATTCACCCCGCGCGCGCATATTTGTGTATGTTGACAGTGGAGGTATGAGCCTTTGAGAGGGGGTGTGAGTGTGGGTGTGTATGAGAGAGGGTCTGCGTGAGTATATGGGTCTGTAGGAGTGTGTGAGTATGTAGTGCAGTGGGGTCACCTATAGTATGACATGAACCCAAGGTTCCGGTTGATGCTATCACCATGGGTACCAAACTTGGCTATCAGCCTCTGCTTGGCCACTTTGCATTGTTGCCTGTCCCGAAGTCCACCTTGGCAGATGGTCACCCAAAGCTCTGAGGTCAAAGGTCCAGGACCACTGAAGTGCTGTCCGACTGGGAGGGAACACTCCTGTCTGGTGATTGTTGTGCAGTGTCCATTCATCCATTGCTGTAGACACAGCTCAGTCTCGCCAATATACCATGCCTCAGGGCATCCTTGCCTGTAATGTATAAGATAGACAATGTTAGCAGAGACACGAGTATCTGCTGTGCACATGGTGGATGGTGTCCTCGACCACAATGTTTTCACCTTTGACAACCAGTTCTTCATCCGGATACATGGAACAGCCAAGGGGACCAAATTTGCACACCTATGTCAACATTTTCATGCACAGGTTCGAACCAGACTTCTCTACACAAGACCACCAACCAACACTACACACCAGGCACATTGATGACATTTTCTTCCGCTGGACCCATGGTGAGGAGTCACTGCAACAACTACACAGTGATATCAACAAGTTTCATCCCACCATCAAACTCACCATGGAATACTCTCTCTAGTATCTGTCTCATTCTTGGACCTCCGTCAAGGAGGTGCACCTCAGCACCTCATTGTAAGGCAAACCTCATGATGCTACACGTCTTCAGCTTCCATCCGAAGCATATTAAACCAGCCATCCCCTAAGGACAAGCCCTACGTATACACAGGATCTGATCAGAAGAGGAGGAATGTGACGGGCATTTGAGTGGTATCCGTGTCAACACTCTGACACATCTTGCAATGTCTGCCATGACAGGCTTATAGAGTGCTGTCCTGAAAGCCGGATAGTTTGCTGCAAGCAATGATCTCTTTGAGATTTGGTGGTTGTTTAAAGGTGAGAGGTGGAGGTGTGGGCGTGGTCTTGGCGAGGTGCTTATCCTCAGTGATCATGTGTTGCAGGCTGCAAAGAACATGGTGTAGTTTTTCAGCTCCTAGAAATTACTGGACAACGAAGGATACCTGTCGGTTGCAGCACCTGTCTGTATCCTGAGGAGGTCATTAGGGTTTCTCGCTGTGGCACGTTGGAACTGGCAGTCGATGAGTTGAACATCATGTCCCATTCTTATGAGGGTATCCTTGAGTACTCCCAAATGCCTGTCACATTCCTCCTCATCTGATCAGATCCTGTGTATACGTAGGGCTTGTCCTTAGGGGATGGCTGTTTTAATATGTTTTGGGTGGAAGCTGGAAAAGTGTAGCATCGTGAGGTTATCTGTGGGTTTGCAGTAGAGTGAGCTGCTGAGGTGCCCATCCTTGATGGAGGTGTAAGAATGAGACAGATACTAGAGAGTAGTCCATGGTGAGTTTGATGGTGGGATGAAACTTGTTGATATCACTGTGTAGTTGTTTCAGTGACTCCTCACCATGGGTCCAGAGGAAGAAAATGTCATCAATGTGCCTGGTGTGTAGTGTTGGTTGGTGGTCCTGTGTAGAGAAGTCTTGTTCGAACCTGTGCATGAAAATGTTGACATAGGTGTGCAAATTTGGTTCCCTTGGCTGTTCCATGTATCTGGATAAAGGACTGGTTGTCAAAGGTGAAAACATTGTGTGGTTGAGGATAAAGCAGATGAGTTGTAGGACAGTGCTTGGCGATTGGCAGTTGTTGGTGTTGAGTACTGAGGCTGTTGCCACGATGCTGTCATTGTATGGTATGCTGGTGTAGAGTGCTGAAACATACATTGTGACAAAGAATGTTCCCGGTTCGACTGGTCCATAGGTGCGGAGTTTCTGTAAGAAATCTGTAGTGTCGCAACAGAAGCTGGGGGTCCCCTGTACAATGGGTTTCAAGATGCCTTTGACAGGGCACCTCACATCTTCAATGCATTATCTGAGCCGACACTGCACCTATTGTTAAAGTACACTTGAGAATGTAACTTCTAAAAAAAAGTTCTAGGATTTACACATGAAAGAACAGAAACCAACATGGTCATTCTAAAAGATGAGACTTAACAAACAATCCAGGTCTTTTTCAATATGTAATTTCAGTTGCATCACACTGTAGACTTTTGCTATGAATTCTGTGTCTTACAATCTTATACTCCATAACCACCTAATGAAGGAGCAGCGCTCCGAAAGCTAGAGCTTCCAAATAAACCTGTTTAAACTGTGTACACCCCAGTCCAACACCGGCATCTCAGAATCATGACAACATCTTTAAGTGTATTTTAAAGCTAGATTCCTGCTTTTTGCTATCACTGTCCCTGGTGATACATATTCATTCTTTCTCAATGGAAGGAACATGGGTGATCTTTTGCCCACCAGTCTTTTTAACTATCCTGCTGGATAGAAATTTGGGTAAAAATAAGTTCTCTAACTCTTTCATAAAGCAGCTCACTACTATCTTCTCAAGGTCAACTAACTTCTGTTCTCAAGGTAATAAATGCTGGTCAACTAGCAATGTCCATATCCCACAAATGAATTTTTAAAAATGACAGTCATTTAATCTCCAGTTAAATACTCCGATATATTTGCTGAGAGGTTGCTGCACTTTGTCGACGTGTGTCTCCTCAATTCAAAGTGACGTTCAGAATTTCGATGTATGTCCTAAAACACTGCACCTGTATACAGAACAACTTGGGTTATCCAAATTTTGGATTATCCAGACAAGATCTCAAGGTCCCGTAAATCCTTCCTTTGTTTATGATCAGATCAGTTATCCGAACAATCAGTTGTCCGAGCAAAATATTCCCTGTCCATCTCGTTCGGATAATTGAGGTTGTTCTGTAGTTGTATCAATTCTTGTTGTATAGTGAATTTTAACACGCAATACTGCACTGTTATATGCTTTTCATTGTGGGTAGGTACCCTGCCACAGTAAGTCTGTATTTTAAATCTATCAAATGTGCAATTGAGTGAGTGAGATTTGAAGCATTCTTATTTTCTAGAGATGGAGTAGTTATAATATAGATATAATATTCAGTTTATGCTACACTTCAGCTGCATTTGTCAATTTTCATCTGGTATCCTGAGAAATCAGGGACACACCACTTGATATATTAATATTTGTACCCATTATTGGCTCTCCCTGCATTGTCACTTATTTACTCAACATTCAGGTGGTGAATCAGATGTTAATAGCTTGAAGACAATGTTAGTTGATGACTTCTGTTATTGTTTAGCTCCATCAAGCAATTATGTTAAAGTGTTTGTGTTAGTGCTGATGCTTAAATAAAATTTAAGCAATTGAATATTTTTAAACAATGCATTTGCTTTAACAGACTTATTAATGTAGGATGGGTATTCTATACATTCAACAGCACAATATTGTTATTTCTGGCCAAACTGATTGGACTTCCTCATTTTGTTGTATTTTAAGGGTGATGGCAGTGGAGACAATGATCCTGGTGTCCTGATGAGTGCTCAGACTATAACTTCTGAATCTATTTGTACAACAATGACAACCCAGATTACCAAGGTGTGCAATCGGTAGTAGACCATTACGTCAGAGTTTGGCCTGGATAATTAAATAAGTACAGTTCTGTTTGCATGCTGTCATTGAAATTTACTATTGAATTTAAGCTTCTTTTCTTTCCAAATCCCTATTCATCTTGCTAACAAAACCTTTACTGTTGTTCGTAGCATTACAGCTTAATTATAATGATTTACTTTGACTGCAACTAGCGAACTATCACTTCCTATTATAATCAATTGGAATTCCTATCATTGAATACTGTACATTTAAAAGAAAGTAGGTCTGTTATTATGAATTTCTAGTGTATTTAATATTTTTACTATAATAACCTAAAAACAACATTATTTGAAACACTAAGCACTAAAGTAAGCATCTCGCTCTCTAAAGTTCCCCTATTTAATTTTTCAACATCTATTAGCTATTGGCATCCTAGGGGGTTACTATTGATCAGAAACTGAACTGAACTAGCCATATAAATAGAGTAGATACAAGAGCAGTTACAAGAGCAGGTGAGAGGGTAGAATAGAATAAAAATTAGAATTAGCTTTATTGTCACATGTACTCAAATGAGCACAGTGAAAAGTTTACAAATCCCTGCTTATGGGGCCATCTTAGGTACAAAGGTATCTAGGTACAGATTCTTAATTACAAATTCTTCGGGGGGATGGAGGAAATTCAAAAAATAAATAGGAAAACTGCAAGAAGTAACTCATCTCCTGACTTCCCAAAGCCTGTCCTCCAACTACAAAGCACAAGTCAGAAGTGTGACTGAATATTTCCCACATGTCTGGATGAGTGTATCTGCAATCACACTAAAGGAGCTTGACACCATCTAGAATGAAGCAGCTCACTTGTTTGGTGTCACCTCCATAAGCATTCAATCACTCCTCCACTGATGCTCAGTAGCCGCTATGTACATGTCTAGATGATGCACTGTAGAAATTCACCAAGCT
This sequence comes from Chiloscyllium punctatum, assembly GCF_047496795.1. NCBI lineage: Eukaryota > Metazoa > Chordata > Chondrichthyes > Orectolobiformes > Hemiscylliidae > Chiloscyllium > Chiloscyllium punctatum. Next base: position 91,305,828 of record NC_092741.1, on the reverse strand, counting down.
TCTTACAGTATCTTCCAAATCCATGACTATTACCAACTAGAAGGACAAAGCAGCAGGTACCTGGAAAAACCATGACCTGCAAGCCACTCCCTATCCTGATTTGAAGTATATTACTGTTCCTTCAGTGCTGAGTCAAAATCCTGGAATTCTTTCATGAACAAAATTGTAGGTGTATCTGTGACACCTGGAACTCAGTGATTCAAGGAGGCAGCTTGTCACCACCTCAAGGGCAATTAGAGATGGGAATTTGGTATGCCCATATCCAATGAGCGAACTTAAAAAAACGCTCTGTTTGGCAGCAAGTATATGACACCAGTGCCTGGTCCAACTTCAAACCATTCCTGGAAAAGTCAGTAGCTCGGAAACAGTTGTATGAGAATCAAAGACATTGCTTCTGTCTTTCCAGTATTTAATTGGAGGAAAGTTTTGTTCATCTAATATCGATCATGAAATAAATGGGCAGAAGATTTAGTAACATTGGAGGATTTAAGAGATGGTAGTGAAGTAGATCTGGGGTGTTAGAACATAGAACAGTAATGTCCCTTTAGCTCTTGATGTTGTGTCGACCTGTGAAATGAATCTGCTGCCCATCTAACCTACACAGTTCCATTATTATCCACATGTATGTCCAATGCCCATTTAAATTCCCTTAACGTTGGCGAGTCTACTACTGTTGCAGGCAGGCTGTTCCACGCCCTACTAATCTGAGTAAAGAAACTACCCCTGATATCTGTCCTAAGACTATTACCCCTCAATTTAAAGCTATGTCCCCTCATGTTAGCCTTCACTATCCTCGGAAAAAGGGTCTCACTGTCCACCCTATCTAACCTTCTGATTATCTTATACTCTTGATTAAGTCACCTCTCAATCATCTTCTCTCCAACGAAAACAGCCTCCGTTTCCTCAGCCTTTCCTCATATGACCTTCCTTCCATACCAGGCAACACTATAGTAAATCTCCTCTGAACCCTTTTCAAAGCTTCCACGTCCTTCCTGTAATGCGGTGTCCAGAACTGTACGCAATACTCCAGCTGTGGCCTCAGCAGTGTCTTGTACAGCTGAAGCATGACCTCGTGGCTCCAAAACTCAATCCCCCACACCAAAAAAACGCCAACACACCATATACATTCTGAACAACAGTATCAACCTGGGTGGCAATTTTCAGGGATTTATGCACCTGGACACAGAGATCTCTCTGTTCATCTACACTGCCACTAACTTTACTATTAGCCCAGTACTCTGCATTCCTGTTACTACCACTGAATTTAGCTACCTCACATTTTTCCGCATTAAACTCCATTTGCCACTTCTCAGCCCAGCTCTGCCTCTTATCTATGTCCCTCTGTAACCCATAACATCATTCGGCACTATCCACAACTCTGCCTACCTTTTGTGTCAATCCGCAAATTTACAAATCCATCCTTCTACGCCTACATCCATTTATAAAAATAGCAAACATCAGTGGCCCCAAAACCGATCCTTGTGGCATACCACTGGTAACTGGGCTCCAGGATGAACATTTCACATTAACCACCAATGTCTGTCTTCTTTCAGCTAGCCAATTTCTGATCCAAACTGCTAAATCAACTCCAATCAGAATGAAAACTAATGCTGTATTTTTAGATTTTATTTCCCAGGTTTAGCAGTGAAATAAGAAATAGGGCTAAGGATATAGCTGTGAGAGATCTGAGGTCATGATGCAGCAGCTGAAAGAACCTAACAACATAAGCAATATCAGGAGAAGATTATATTGGCATGTGTGCCAGCTCTGTCATTCAGTATGATCATGGCTGATCAGCCTGAACTCCTCATCCCTGTGCCCTTGATTGCCTGAGACACTCAATCTCTCTATTTGAGCCTTTAATCATGGAACACCCACAATTCATTGGGGAAGAGAATTTCAAGGATTCCAGCTCTGAGTGAAGAAATTTGCTTTCTTCGCTGTAAAGTCTATCTCACCCTTGCTTGCCCAAACCCTTTCACACTCCCGCCTCCCCTTGTCTGAGCATAATGAATGGCTTGGCTACTGTATTCATTACTGAGAGCAAAATCCAGCCTACTGAAACTGGCTACGAAAGTGACTTCAATTTTATATCATCATAATCATGGGGAGGGGGATAAAAAACAACACTGACATACTCTGAATTTATCCTCAGACTGTGAAAGGTGGAGTCTCTGAAACAAGAATTGAAAAGCGAATTGTTATCACAGGGGATACAGACATTGACCATGATCAGGTCAGTTTTATTTTACCTTTTATATGTATTTTACAAATTAGCTTGTATTTCAAATATTTTTGAAGTAACCTAGCAGTGGATCAGTAATAAATTGCAAGTAGAATAAAAGTTATGTATCTTGAATTAATATATGGGAGCAGATTAATGTTGACTAATTTAATGCAGAATTTTAAGCTTTTTGATGGAATTTTCAATATTTGCAATCCGAGATACTTTTGAATTTTCTGTACTTAGAATTTTTATTTGTGAAATATTTAAGTGAGTTAAACAAGTTATGCAATATTTTCTCATCTAAATGTTAGAGTTCAGTTTGGGTTAAATGAGTTTATTGGAAAGATTCATGTTGGAGTGATTTTGGAGTGATTCATGTTGATGTCAATACTTATTGCCTGTAATTCTATGTCAAAGTATTAAAAAGTAAATAAACCTATAATTCCATGTAATCCTTGTCACTACTATTAAAGTGAAAAACTAAATACTTGTGTCTTTGAGCCAATGAGTACTTTTGAACTATAGTAAAACATCTTCAGGTTAGTTAATCTATATTCGTGGGAGTTTTGCTTTAAAACTTAAATATTACAAAAGCCTGAGCATTGTATGAGTTGATCAATTTTGACTTTGAATTTTGGATCTGCAGCAGTAGATGAATCTGTATAATGCTTGTAGTCCAAGTGAAGACTTGTTTTTTCGCATTATTTTCTCTACAGCTGCTGTATTCTGAGATGATAAGATTTCTTATTGCCACCAGTTAATTTTCCTACTTTGTGTTCTGCTGCTCAAAACCAACTGCTGGAATATAGTTCAGTTTATATTGTTCAGGTTAGCTCCAAAGTCTTTCTAAGTCAGAGAATTGATGAGTGAGTCTTTAAATTCCTAATGTGTGAAATTTATACATGTATATTAAACTAGGGTTGCAAATTTCTTAATTTGTTTGCCAGGTGAAAATGGTAATTTATCTTCAGGATAGTTTAGTTTGTTCCACATGGGTCTTTCTAGGCTTGCCCTAATCTGTGGTCAAGTGACCACTGCAGCCATTTTAGTTCATGTTTCTTGCCATTTGGAAGGTTTGGTGTATAATAGTTAGATAATGGGAGTTAAAATTTAATTGTCCATATGAACCACAACCATAACTTTCTAATTTTTGTTTAAACTGTACATTATTTCTGTGCTATTTGTAACTTTTTTATTATTTTTGAAGAATTTTGAAGAAATTCAATGACTGTTTTGTATGCTTAGAGGATGTTTTTCCAGGATTGATGTGTGAACTGTTCAATTGAGTACTAATCCTCGTCAGTGGGAAAAAAAATCTCAATGTGCTTTAAATGGTTTTGCTAATTTAAATTCACAATGCAAATTCATAAGACATAGAAAAATGTTCCAAATGTTTGAAGTTTTGGTGGATTGCCATCCCCAGTCTGAAATTTGTGCAAATGTTAGAAAGAATTCACAAGCTAATCAGACAGTCAGTGCCTCCTCTCTCAGAATCACACAATTGTTGCAGTGCAGAAGGAAACCACTAGGTCCATCATGTCCACCCCAGCTCTCTGAGCATTTTAACTTTGTCCTGCCTTTTCCCTAGAACCCCTGCATCATTTATATATAAATGGTAGATAAAGAGTGGAGCTTGAAAAAGCAGGTCAAGCAGCATCCGAGGAGAAGGGGAGTCAAGGTTTCAGGTCTAAACCTTCTGCAGTAATAGAGTCATAGAGATGTACAGCAGGGAAACAGATCCTCTGGTCCAATTTGTCGATGCCGACCAGATATCCCAAACCAATCTAGTCCCACCTGCAAGCACCCAGCCCATATCCCTCCAAACTCTTCCTATTCATTTACCCATCCAGATGCCTTTTAAGTGTTGCAATTGTACTAGCCTCCACCACTTCCTCTGGCAACTCACTCCGTATACGCACTACCCTCTGAGTGAAAACATTGCCCCTTGGTTCTCTTTTATATCTTTCCCCTCTCACCCTAAACCTATGCCCTCTAGTTCTGAACTCCTCCACCCCAGGGAAAAGAGTTTGTCTATTTATTTGATCCATGCCCCTCAAGCTCCAGGGAAAACAGCCCTAGCCTATTCAACCTCTCCCTATAGCTCAAATCCTCCAACATCGGCAACATCCTTGTAAATCTTTTCTGAGCCCTTTCAAGTTTCACAACATCCTTCCAATAGGAAGGAGACCAGAATTGCACACAATATTCCAAAAGTGGCCTAACCAATGTCCTGTACAGCTGCAACATGACCTCCCAACACCTGTACTCAATACTCTGACCAGTAAAGGAAAGCATACCAAATGCTGCCTTCACTATCCTATCTACCTGTGACTCCACTTTCAAGGAACTATGAACCTGCACCCCAAGGTCTCTTTGTTCAGCAACACACCCTAGGACGTTACCATGAAGTGTATAAGTTCTGCTAAGATTTGCTTTCCCATAATTGCAGCACCTCTCATTTATCTAAATTAAACTCCATCTGCCACTTCGCAGCCCATTTGATCAAGATCCCATTGTAATCTGAGGTAACCTTCTTGGCTGTCCACTACACCTCCAATTTTGGTGTCATCTGCAAACCTACTAACTATACCTCTTATGCTCACATCAAAATCCTTACTAACTCATGTAAATAGTCATCCAAACCCTCTTTTAATGCATCACTTGAACTAGCATCCAGCACACTCACAGGCAGTGTATTTCTGACCCAATCACTTGCTGTGTGAAATAACTCTGCTCTCTGGTTCTTGATCCGTTTGTGAGCAAGAACAGTTTGAATTGAATTGAATTGAATTTATCGTCACATGTACCGAGGCACAGTGAAAAACATTGTCTTGTGAACAATGCAGGCAGATCACATAGTTAAGTAGCATAGATGGTAAATAATAGGTAAAGAGCGGCAAAATCAAAAACACAGGTATAGGCGAATGTTCAGGGTTTGTGAGTGTATTCAGTATCCTAACAACAGTAGGGTAGAAACTGTTACGAAACCAGCTGGTGCATGTGTTCAGGCTTCTGTACCTTCTCCCCAGTGGTAGAGATTGTAGAAAAACATTGCCAAGGTGGGGTGGATCTTTGAGAATGTTGGTGGCCTTTCCTTGACAGCGGGCCTGGTAGATGGATTCTATAGATGGGAAGTTGGCCTTTGTGATTGTCCGGTCCAGGCTCACCACTCTCTGTAGCTGTCTCCAATCTGGAATGGTACAGTTGCCATAGTAGGTAGTGATACATTCAGACAGAATGCTCTCGATGGCGCACCTATAAAAATTGACAAGGGTATTCGCCGTCATGCCAAATTTCCTCAGCTGCCTGAGGAAGAAGAGATGTTGGGCGTTTGTAACCAGTGCATCCACATGAAGAGTCCAAGGAAGCTTGTTGTGGATGACCACTCCCAGAAGCTCGACACACTCTACTCATTCCACCTCTGTGCTGTTAATGTGTAGGGGGGCATGAGTAACATCCCCCAAAAGTCAATAATGAGATCCTTGGTTTTGCCGGCTTGAGAGCTAGGTTGTTCTTAGTGCACCATTTTCCCAGGTCTTTCACTGCCCGTCTGTAGTCTGTTTTGTTGCCATCTGAGATTCGACCGACAATGGTGGTGTCATTAGCGAACTTGTAAATGGCATTAGTCTGGTATTTGGTGACGCAGTCATAGGTATATAGTGAGTACAGTAGAGGGCTGAGTACACACCCCTCAGGGGCTCCAGTGTTGAGTGTTAGTGAGAACAAAATATTGTCCCCAATCTTCACTGATTGTAGCCTGTGGATCAGGAAACTGAGGATCCAGTTGCAGAGAGTGGGGCTTAGTCCGAGATCACTAAGTTTAATAATCAATCTTGAGGGGATAATAGTGTTGAAGGCTGAACTGTCGTCAATGGGTAGGATTCTTATGTAGCTGCTCTTGGTGTCAAGATGAGTGAAGGGCACGTGATATGGCATCTGATGTGGATCTGTTCGTCCGATAGGCAAATTGGAGTGGGTCAAGAGTAGTGGGGAAGCTGGAGTTGATTAATGCAATGACCAGCCTTTCAGTTTCTCACTGGTTTATCCATTCCCCTCATGATTTTGACAGCTTCTGTTAAATCTCCTCTCCAAGGAAAACAATTTCTCAATTTCTCCAGTCTATCCACGTAACTGAAGTGTTTTATCCCTGTAATCATTCTTTAAATCTCTTCTGCACTCTCTTCAAAGCATTCACATTCTTCCTTTAATGTGGCAGCTAAATGTACTCAAAATACTCATCTGAGGCTAACTAATGGTTTATGTAAGTTCATTTGAATCTTTCTGCTCTTGTACTCTGTGTACCTATTAATAAATCCTTGACTACTGTATGATTTATTAACAGTTCCCTTTACTTGTCCTGCCACCTTTAATGACTTGCGTGCATGTATGCACAGGGTTTTTTCTGCTCCTGTCCCTTTAGAATAGCACCTTTTATTTTATGTTGTTTCTCCATGTTCTTTGTATCAAAGTGCATCACCCCACATTTGTTCTGCATTGTACTTCTTCAACTTGTCAATGTCGTTCAGGAGTTCTACACTATTCTACACTACACTGTAAACTATTCAGTTTATAATTCTCCCAGGTTTTGTGTCATCTGTAAAGTTTGAAATTGTCCCATGCACACTGCGATTTAGATTTCAGGAGAAAACAAAGGAATCTCAATACCAGTCTTTGGGCAACTCCACTGCAAACCTCCTTTCAGTCCAAAAGGTATCTATTAACTATTGCTCCCTGTTTCTTATCCCTCAGCCAATTTTTGTCCACATTGCTCATTTTATTCTATGATCTATAACTCTTCCTACAAGTCTATTTTATGGCATTGTAACAAACATCTTTTAGAATTCATATATACCACATCATTAGTCTTATTAAACTTCTCTTCAAAAAAAAGTCTCAAGTTAGTGAGGTATGGTTTTCTCTTCTCAAATCAACCCACATTTTTCCACATAACAATTTTGTACAAAGTCAATGTTTCTAGAAATTTCCTTGGCTTTGATGTTAAACTTACTGATCTGCAATTGCTGGGCCAATCTTTACAAGCTTTTTTGAACAAGAGCAGAATGTTTGTAATTCTCCAATTCTCCAATTCTCCAATCTCCAATGTACCATTCCAAATCCAGGGAAGATTGAAAGACCCTTACCAGTACTTCTGCAATTTCTATTTCCACTTCCTTCAATATTTGGTCCCATTTCTTAAGTGTAGTGTTGGATTATTGCAATTTTTTTTTTCTTGGTGTGGTCGAAGTAAACAGTTTCACTTAGGGCTCAGCCTTATGTTTTGCATTTAGAGAAATGCTAAAGAAAAGCCTAACAGTAGCATTGTGTCTTGGACGCATGTATTACTTCAATCTCACAGTTGAATTGTTGAAAAAACATTTGATAAAGCCTCAAATAAACAGTTGATTATCTGCTTTATTTCACAATGTGAAGGTACAATATGTCGCTCGATCATACTGTCTATCTTCTTCCGCTTTCCTGTATTGTTTAATTAAATGGGACTGTCCTCATACAGCATAGAAGCAGTCCCTTCAATCCAACGTATCCATGCCGATCAAGTTTCCCAAACTAATCAAGTCTCATTTTCTTGCATTTGGCCTATATACTTCTTAAATGGTATGAAGATATCTGCCTCTACCAACCTTATAAGCAGTGAGTTCCAGATTCCCTCTGAGTGAAAATAATCTTCCTTACATCACCTCTAAATCTCCTGCCCCTTCCCTTAAAATGTATGCTTACTGTTCATTTATCCCTACATCAAGGGAAAAAGTTCATTTCTGTAGTAAAGCATTGTTCAGGATTGACAGCATACATAAACATTCATGTGACATTCCAGCTTTGTTTCACCTTTCCCTGGGAGGAAGTGAGCACTGCAGATGCTGGAGATCAAAGTCGAAGAGTGTACTGCTAGAAAGGCACGGCTGGACAGGCAGCATCCGAGGAGCAGGAGAATCGACGTTTCGAGCACGAGCTCTTCATCAGGAATCACCTTTCCCTGACCTATTGCAATCAGAGAATCTCCTGCAGTTACTTACCTTCCTGACCCTGCAACATTACTTAAAATGTCATTCCTTTTCCCCTTTTCATTGCAGTTGAGGCCACTCACAACTAAATCACAAGATTCTGAGTCCTGGTTCTGGTCCTGCACTTGAGTTTCAGCAAAAAACAAATCAGAGCCTGACAATTATTTGCATTTTTCAGGGTTTGTTGCTCTGTTTGAGAGAAACAGTCTTTCAGATGAGTTGTTAAATACAAGCCCTATCTACCTGCTCAGACAGATGTTAAAGATCCTACAAGTCTACATTGAAGAAGAGAAGGGTAGTTATTCCTGGTGTCCTGACCAATATTTATCTCTCATTCTACATTATAGTAATCATTTTATCACCATCTAGTCTAATTAAGACTATCACTGTTTATAGGAGTTTGTTGAGTGCAATTTACTGTCACATTTCTTACATTACATAATGACCGCATTTCAAAAAAAGTTGCTTCATAGCTATAAAACACTTTGCAAGATGTGAAAGTACTCTTTGAATACTATTTATCATTGACATTCTGTTCCTCAGTAAAATTATCCAAAAATTGTCACATCAATTTTCACGTATGCTGTCAATCCTGAACAATACTTTACTACAGAAATGAGCTTTACCCCTTGACATAGGGATCAGTGAACAGTAAGCATAGATTTAAGGGAAGGGACAAGAGATTTAGAGGTGATATAAGGAAGATTATTTTCACTCAGAGGGTGGTGGGAATCTGGAACTCACTGCCTGTAATGGTGATAGAGGCAGAAACCTTCAAAACAGCCAAGAAACATTTAGATGTGAACTTGCAAAGCCAAAGCATAATTCATGGGCCAACTGCTGGAAATTGGGATTAGAACAAATAGTGCTTGATGTTGACCAGTTCAGATTTGAAGGGACACAAAGCATGTCTTTCAAAGCTGTAGACCCCTGTGACTCCATGTTCACTGATCCCTACCATAGGAAATGTTTGTTCCTGTAGTGAAGCATTGTTGGGAATTGATAGCAAACATGTGAAACTTGATGTGATATTTTTAGATGATTTTACTAAGGGGCAGAATGTTGATGATAAATGGTATTATACAATATTTTCACAACTACATGATCTCACAAAGAGCTGTAGACTTCTGTTTACTCTACGACTACCACTGGTCTCCTTTTCCCCAGGCAGATTTTTATGCAGTCTGGCCTTCATAATATTAGCCATTGGTGAACACCAATGACCATCCCTAAATGTGCTGAAACTGTCACCCATGCTTTTGTTAGCACTAGACATAGTATTCTGGCCAGGCTTCTATTTTGTATCTTTCATATACCTGATCTCATCTAAAACTCTGCACGCCTAATTCAGCTTTATACTCACTGCATTGGCACCTGAAATTTTCTGCCTCCTTTAAAATCCCTCCAAGGTCTCACCCCCTTCCCTATGTCTCTGTTCTCGTGCAACCTTATAACATCTCAGATAGCTACACTTATCCAGTTCTGACCACATTTGCATCCCAATTTTAAATGTTCCACCATTTATGTGGCTGTGACTAAGGTGCCAAGTTCTGGAATTTCCTTCCTCAACCTCCCTGCCTTTCTTCTACTTCAGCAAACTTATGGATGCCTCCTAAAAACTATCCCTCTGACCAAACATCTGGTCATTCAACTAATATATATCTCTTTAAGGTATGGATCTGAGGAACTACTTTGAAAGAAGTCCAGCCGAACCCCTCTGGTCCATATTTCTTAAGGTGGAATATTGATCTTTAAATGAGCTCATCATTGGGCCAAGTTTGTAAATGTATGTTTTTTTCAAGATGTGTGACGAAACTGTTATATCACTCCAGAAACATGTTCTGATAGGGGCAAGCACACTGGTTTTAAATGGACATTTGTGCAATAGCTGATTTATGAAAGACGCTTTTATTTGGAAATTGGTTAGTTCATTATCAGTAATTTTTAAAAAATTGTTTTCCGATTTTAAGATCTTTCATACAAAATTAAATTGTATTTAATAAATACTGTTTATTTTACCGTATAAATGTTGTAAGTTTAACTTAGTTTAATTATGCCATTGTTTGTTGCATATTTTGACTTGTTTTCTTTCCCCAATGCATTAATATTGTTTGTAATTCTGGTAGGCCTTGGCCCAGGCAATAAAAGAAGCCAAAGAGCAGCATCCAGACATGTCAGTCACCAGGGTAGTGGTACATAAAGAAACAGAGCTCACTGAGGATGGGGATGAATGAGTTAAGGTAAGGGACCATAGCATCTACTGAGACAGCAAACTTCGTACATAATGAGAGCAAATATAATGTTATTTACAACATGTCGTTCTTTTTCTAGACAAGACTTTCTTTTTCTATGCAGGTTATGATCATGTTTTCATCCTTAATTGCTTCCTAGCCAGCAATGTCTGGCAGTAAGTCCACCTTTTTTTTACATTTTGTCTGATCAAAGTCATAATGCTACAGTTGGCCTTGATATGCTTCAAATGGTTGAATCTAAATTATAGCAAACTATTAACTGAACACTGGATTTAACTAGGTCTCAATAAACATTCCAAAGCAAACAGAGAAACATTTAAAATTACTGGTCAGAAATTTGGCTAGCACAATTTTGTGTGTATTTTATCTGAAAAGTCAGGAGTAAATTGTTAACTGAAATGCAGCAGAAAATAATGACTGCAATTTTATATCATAATTCTCAAATTATAATAACATTTTAACAAACCAGGTAGTTTTCGCATCTTCGCTAGTTAAATCAGTGGCCTTTACCAAAATTGGCCCAATTTCCACCCTTTTGGCTTCCCTCTTGCAATTAATTGGCTACCTTCAAGTTAAATGAGAAATACTGCAGTATGTATTTAATGAGTTTCAGTTACATTAGATTTCATATTTAAGTTGTATGATTTCTGTTTTTGCAATTCATTACAAAATCCTTGGCTGTAAATGCTGTAGTTTTCTTCTTAGAACATCTGTCGTTAGAAGTGTGTTTAAGTCACAGTGATAACATATAGATGAATAGAGTTCTCAGACTAAAGGATTGCGTCCCAAAATTTTTAAAAAAGCAGTCTTATTTAACTATCACCCTATTGCAAATTGCAGAAATTTGTATTAGAGATTTAATGCTTTATTTAAAAAAAAACTGGGTTGTCTCCAAAGCTTCCTTTTTAAATTACTTATTGCTAGCAAACATCTCTTTCTTCAGTGGATTGATTACAAATGTGTGATACTGCTACTGTCAATAATGTTAACAATGTTGAAAAACACAATGCACTGTTTTAAGGAAGTATTGCTTTCAAGAAAGCTACTGATCTAACACATTGACTCTATGGCAAGTGAAAATGTATACCGAAGTGGCAACAGAGTTCTTGCTAGTGGGAAGGAGAAAAATGTTTTGGTGTCACTTGAGTTTTATTTCAGAAATATTTACAGTTTACTAAGGGCCTCCTCAGTGGAACCACTGATGGTTTTGATTCTTTAAAATGAAATCAACTGAAAATAGGAATAAGAACATTATTTTACAAAAAAAAAGACAAATACACAAAATTACAATTAGCCAATTTTGAGAAGATTTGTAGCTCAGGTTGAGGTTTTGGATGTAGGTTTGCTAACTGAGCTGGAAGGTTCATTTCCAGATATTTTGTAACCCTACTGGGTAATATCTTCAGTGGGTCTCAACCAAAGCAATGCTGAAAATTCCTGCTTTCTATTTATTTGTTTGGGTTTCTTTGGGTTGGTGATGTCATTTCCTGTGGTGAAGTCACTTCCTGTGCCTTTTCTCAGGGGATGGTAGATGGGGTCTAACTCAGTGTTTGTTGATAGAAATCTGGTTGGAATGTCATGCTTCTAGGAATTCTTGTGCATGTCTTTGTTTGACTTGTCCTAGGATGGATGTGTTGTCCCAGTCAAAGTGGTGTCCTTCCTCATCCGTATGTGGGGATACTAGTGAGGGAGGGTCATGTCTTTTTGTGGCTAGTTGGTGTTCATGCATCCTGGTGGCTAGTTTTCTGCCTGTTAGTCCAATGTAGTGTTTGTTACAGCCCTTGCATGGTATTTTGTAAATGACATTAGTTTTGCTCATTGTCTGTATAGGGTCTTTTAAGTTCATTAGCTGCTGTTTTAGTGTGTTGGTAGATTTGTGGGCTACCATGATGCCAAGGGGTCTGAGTAGTCTGGCAGTAGTTTCAGAGATGCCTTTGATGTAGGGGAGAGTGGCTAGGGTTTCTGGACGTGTTTTGTCTGCTTGTTTGGGTTTGTTGCTGAGAAATCGGCGGACTGTGTTCATTGGGTACCCATTCTTTTTGAATACACAGTATAGGTGATTTTCCTCTGCTCTGCGTAGTTCCTCTGTGCTGCAATGTGCGTTGTTTCAATGAGCCAATGTTCTGATACAGCTTCATTTGTGGGTGTTGGGGTGATTGCTTTTGTAGTTCAATATTTGGTCCGTATGTGTTGTTTTCCTACAGGAAAACACATACGGATGAGGAAGGACACCACTTTGACTGGGACAACACATCCATCCTAGGACAAGCCAAACAAAGACACGCACGAGAATTCCTAGAAGCATGGCATTCCAACCGGAACTCTATCAACAAACACATCGAGTTAGACCCCATCTACCACCCCTTGAGAAAAGGAATAGGAAGTGATTTCACCACAGGAAATAACGTCACCAACCCAAACATATAAATAGAAAGCAGGAATTTTCAGCATTGCTTCTCCTGAGGCCCACTGAAGATGTTACCTAGTAGGGTAACAAAATGTCTGGAAATAAACGTTCCAGCTCAGCGAGCAAACCTACATCCAAAATTACAATTGCTGAGCAATTTCTAGGAAGTTTTGATAATGGATGTATGACGCTATTTCTATGGTATATTAAGTATTGAAACTTTGCAGTGGTACAGATTCAAAGCAATTCAATATAGCTGACAAGTTTAAACTAAGGAGAAACACAGCATAAGAAGATTCTGGGAAGGGAAGACATTTGTGTAGTCTGACATGGTTTAGTTAAAAGAAGTGGCAACAGGGGTTTTAGGCTAAACTATTTTCAAAGTCAGTTTGGGAAATTAGGTATCATATAAAAGACTGGTCTAATTCGGAAGTAATTTATTTTGTACATTTGAAGAGAGCGCTTCAGATCTGCGGGTTACCTCTTGGACAAAAGGAATCTACATTCATAATAGGCTTTATCTAATTTAACTAACTATGTTAATCTTACTATTCTATTGCGATAGATCACTGGGGAAGATCTAAGTAGTAAGCTCAAGACTAGAATATGGAGCAAGTATGAGAAGTTAAAGAAAAGCATATACAAGGGAAGAACAAATAATAGCTAAATATTATCAGATAAATCAGAGGATTGAGAAAGCCTTAAAATCCAACAAAAGATCATCAAAAAAGGAGAAAATTAAACAGAGCAAACTAGCAATATAAAAACAGACAGTAAGAGCTTGTTTAAATATATGAAAGTAAACAAGGGAAAACTATGAACATGGGGGGCCCTGACAGAATAAGCTGAGGAAATAATAACAAGGAGCCAGAAAATGGCAGAAGAGTTGAACAATTACTTTGCATCAGTTTTCATGGAGATGGACTCTAATGGCATTCCAAAAATACTCTATAATCAAGGGGCTAAGGTTGGAGGTTAGTAAAGGAGCAAATATCACATAATAGTTATCAGTAGAGAAACAACACTTGGGAAACAAATGGGGTTATAGGCCAATAAATACTCTGGACCTACTGGAGTGCATTCTAGGATTTTAAAAGAAAGAGCTGAGAAGTAGTGGATGTATTGGTAGTAATCTTGTAATTGTGAGATTTTACATTTTGACAGAAAGAATAGAGGAGCTGAATGTTTTTAAATAGGAAAAGAGCACAACATGCTGCAAGTCAAAATGATTGAGTCTTAGTGTGTGAATCACAAAAACACCAGCATCCAAGTTCAGCGGCTAAAAAGGGAGACAAATGGAATGTCTGCTTTTTTTCCAAAGAGAATAGAGTATAAGAATAGTGAAGTCTTGCTAAAACTATAAAATGCTGCAGTCATACCAAAACTGGAATACACTGAGCACTTTTGGGCCCCTTACCTAAAAATATGCAGGCATTGGAGGCAGTCCAGAGAAGTTGTTCCTGGAACGGATGGATTTTCTTGTGGGTGTTGGGCTTCTTCTCATTGGATTTTAGAAGAATGCAAAGAGACAAGATTGAAACATACGTGATACTTGGGGACCTTGATGCAATAGATGCAGAGAGGTGTTTTGCCTATGGGAGAGACTAGGACATAATCTCAGAGTACTCAGTTGCCTATTTAGGACAGAGATGAGAAATTCCTTCTCTGAGGGTAGTCAATCTGGAATTCTTTACGACAGAGCGCAGTCATGTCATTTATGTATATTCAAGGCTAAGGTAGTGAGATTTTTAATTAGTAAGGGAATCGAAGGTTATGGGGTAAAAGCAGGAAAGTGGAGTTGAAGGTTATCAGATAAGCCAGGATCTCATTTAAACAGTGGAGCAAACCGAGTGGGTTGATTGGCCTACTTCTGCTCCGAAGTCTTATGGCCTTATCAGTATTTTTTAACTTTTCATTCCTACATAAATTTAATGTCAAAGGTTTCAGCACAGTTTTTTTAAAAATCTTAAAACTGAAGTTACATATATTGGAGTGGTTGTAACATTTTGCAGTTTCTGTTTAATGTATAGTACAAATCAGCAGCACTTGACTACATGTTGAAGATGAGTCATTATACACTACTCATCTGGTAGGACAGTCATTCTGAATTTTTCCTTAGCAACTGACGGATATCGGGAACAAATGCAGAAATGTGCTTTCACTGAACAACCTGTGAATGCTGATATTTTCAGTTTTTGTAGGTTATCTTAGATGCTACATCACTAATGTTGTGTTCTTTACTTCCAGAAATGAATATTGCCTGAAATCAAATGATGATCTTTACTATCAGAGTGACCACTGCCATGAACAATAGCACAAAATGTCCTCTGAGCATTAGCAAATAGCATCCTACATAAAAGTCGCACATAGTGTGAATATTGGATGATGCCAGCAACCTTCTAAAAAGCATAATTGGAGTTAGTTATTTAAAATCATTAGTCTGTAATTTGATCATTTACTCTTTAGTAATTTGATGGCTTATTAACGTATCACTTCTGTATACCATTAGAATTTAATAACTGCAAGTAAATAATACAAAAATGGCTAAAAGTAGATATCTTTTTAGACAAGTTTTGTACAGGATGTCATGATTAACTTAGTAAGTGGTTCACTTTCAAAACAATGAATAAGTATGTGTAATCCTGTTGCAGAAGCATTTTTAGCATGATCAAGTAGTTACCAAATATTGTGGAAAAGAGAAATATGGAAAGACTTTGTTCAAACTTTTCCAGTGTCACTTCAAACTCTTAACATGTCAGTTCAAAATAATTACGTGTGTTTATAAAGAATCTCCTAGCCTACCTATTACTGAAAAAAAGATTAAAGAGGACCTAATGCTAATTAAAACATCATTCCATTTTTAAAAAAATCACTATATTGCATTTACTATATAATATTTTTTTAAGTCATCCATGAAACTGGGAGATCCATATTGAAAAGGGGTACTTTTCTAATTACTTATCAGTTCTATAACATAACTTGGTTATCAGCTTAAAATTTAATGCTTTTAAATCATTTTTCCTTAAATGGAAAAAAAAACACTATATTAAATACATTTCTATAAATTCTTTTTCATTCTGGATCTTGATGTGAAAACATGATCTTTATAGTTAATGGGCAAATTATATTGCATTTTGAATGGCTTTGTCTAATGTTTGAGGAAGGTTTTGGAAAAAAATCTGTTTAATATTTGATCTTTTCTGTAGATATTATTGCAGAATTTTTTGTTCAGCATTTGTTTGAAAACTGTACTAAATCTTGACTGTCAATTGCTTTTGACCCATACATAGAGATAAGCAAGCAAAATAATATTTTAGCAGCTTCAAAGTTGTGTTGAATGATATTCTTGCTCCATGTAATGCTGTTGAAAATAAATTTCGCTTAAAAATGATGTTCTGACTATTCTATTTTCCTATGTTTGATTTCATTATTGAACTCCTTAAATGGTACAAATGGCACTAATGATTTGAGGAAACCAAAGTTTTCACAGCTAATGGGCAATCATTTCAATTGCTATACTTGCCTGTAATGCTACAAAAATAAATTTTTAAGTAGTAATTTATTTTTAAAAAGTTCAGATGTGTTTCTTTGCTTGTTGATTCCCTTTGCTTGTTCTATGCACACTTTAAATCTGCTACTGACAGTCCCTCTCTACCTGACATACTGTTCCACTTTCTCTTTCAATCTATTATGCATTAATTTTTCCATACCCTAGGCTTTGATGCTGAGTAACTCAGTGCGCCACTTGGGGAATATGACAGAACTACATTGTGACTTTGGAGATATTGAAAAGTAAAAGGGCTAATATAGTGAAACACAAGCAATGAAAATGAAATCATTAAATTATATGGACACCTCCATGGAAAAGATGTCACAATCTTGTGAGAGAGAGAGAAAGCAAAGTAGCCAAAAACATGACACAAAATTTTGAAAAAGCAAAGGAGCAGTTACATAGAGATATTTGGTTAGCGAAAAACATTGTTTACCTCTATCGTGATTGGGTTTTATACAAGTGTTGTTACAAATTGGTCTGTTCACTTTGAACAATGCTTTGTGAGAACTACTGTAGATGCCTCAAGCATTTACTGAACATCTAACTTAAAACCCATAAATACTTTAATACAAATTAATATGGATACATTTTTAAAATGTTTAACTTTTTGCTCAGGTAATTTTCAGTTACATCATGATCTGTAGAGGCAGGGCAACTATAAAGTATACTATGATTCAGAATGGTTTGAACACTACATTCTTTACACAAAATGTTTACAATTCTTTAAAATTTTAAAACTTTCTTTAAACACTACTTTCCTGCAAGCCCTCCCCCTGCCCCCATCCTGAGACCTTGGAAGATCTGCTGCTTGAGAATTTTGATCATGAGTGGCCTTTGTGAAGAGGAAAATGCCATGTCAGTGAGGTTATTGTATTGCTAGTTTCTTTTGCTTTGGATTTGGGTCATTCACAAAGGCAGAGACAGTACTGCACTTGCTAGATTTCAATCCTCATGATTTTTATTAAACTTCCTGACCGAAAATCCAAGTATTTCTTTACAGGCATAGATGATAATTAGCTTAAGGACGTCCCAAGGACTGTGGTCACATTTTCTATCTTTGATTGAAGTTTCATAGTTTTCATTCCGAAAACATTGTTGAAATTGGTTGCTTTTGATTGATCTTTCAGAACCTTGACATTGATCTTTCATAGATCTTCTTCTGTTGTGTCTGTCGTTTAGAGACAGTTTGATAGACATGATTGGATTAGTAAGTTGATGACCATTTTTTGACTGAACAAAGACCTTTGCCTCTGTAAACTGTGCAAAGCTCTGGACGATTCTGAAGTATGGATATCCTCAAATTCTTCCTCATCTGCTTCATGGTAATATGCAAGTGGTGATCTTGAACAATGGGACTTCTTACAGAGCTAATTCTAGATTAAATCAGGATCATTCTCCATATGACCAGACATAATCTCCCAGTTGGGCAGCAGCTTATTTAGTAATGAATTGTCAACTATTAAACTTCAGATGACTCCAATCAAAAATTAAGACTACCTCAACTTCAGCTGTTGAATACAATGATGATGCTGCAGTTAGTGACGTCAGAAACTGGACTTCGGAGAATCATTAACATATTGAGGCACAAGAGAAAATTGGGTTCATGGTCAACATTCAGAAGGTCAAAATCTTCAATCATCAAGCTGTTCGCACCCCAGCTCCATTGACTCGGATTCATGATGAGTATCTGGAAAGTGTGGAATAGTTTCTAGCATCTTGCAGACTATCTTTTGCAAAAGACTAACATTGACAGAGAAATCCAGTATTGACTGAAATATGCTGGTGCAGCCTTCCATTGTCGGAGGAAATAGGTGTGTGAAAATCTTAATATTAAATCTGAAATCAAGCTCATGATCTTCCATTCATTCACGATCCCTCACTTATGGTATAGCCCCTAAAACATGGACTATATACCGGAGGCTCCTCGAAATATTAACCATCATACCATCAAAGTTGACTGCAAAAGATTTTACACGTCAAATGGACCTATACAGCAACACTAATATCTGTTTGTGTTATCTCTCAAGCAGGCATCACAAGCATTGAGACTATGATAATTTGCCATCAATTTCATTGGGTTGGTCGTATTTTGATTTGTTTTTAATTGAAGGAACGTACAACTGTGATAGTACAATAAGTTCTAATGTGACAACAGTCTACTTATGAAAATAAGCATCTGTCTTTGTTGAGATTCACTTGCTACAAATTGTAGTTCGTGCTCTATTTTCAGTTGAACGGTGATGAATGCGTTTTTTAATGTCCTTAATGTCTTTAGAATCTTGATTGATGGCCAGCTCATTGTTCACTGTTGAGAAAACAGATTATTACAGATCATGAAAATAAATTAGTTTGTTGTATGTTGACAGAAGCATGATTTGGAAGTTTCCTGACAATGTTGAACTGAAGTTATTTATGTACAAGTTAAAACATGGAACTATCATTTCTGGTCATTTGTTTATGATTAGTAAGTAATGTGGTGAGAGTTACATCAGCTTTAAATTGATATTGTATTTAATTTCCCCCTTTATGCATTAAGGAGATGACCCATGCTCTGTTCAAGATGGTGTACTTCTGATTTGGCCCTGGGTTGTGTAGATCAGATATTTGCTCATGCACCGTATCTAGAATTTCCCGGGTACAAGATGTCATCAGGTGCGCACACATGCCATCAAGATTCCCAAGGGCGAGTCAATGACCTCCATCAATAGGAAGAGATTCCATTTCCATGATCTGAGATTACTGAAAGTGGGTCCTTCAGCTATGTGCATAGTTCCCAAGAAACAGACCCTTCGGTACAACCCGTCCATGCCGAACAGATTTCCCAACCCAATCTAGTCCCATCTGCCAGAACCTGACCCATATCCTCCAAACCCTTCCTATTCATATACCCATCAAGATGCCTTTTAAATGTTGCAATTGTTCTAGCCTCCACCACTTCCTCTGGTAGTTCACTCCATACATGCACCACCCTCTGCGTGAAAAAGTTGCCCCAAGGTATCTTTTCTATCTTTCCCCTCTTACCCTAAACCCATGCCCTCTAGTTCTGGACTCCCCACCCCAGATAAAAGACTTTGTCTATTTATCCTAGCCTTGCCCTTCATGATTTTATAAACCTTTATAAGGTCACCTCTCAGCCTCCGAAAGTCCAGGGAAAACAGCCCCAGACTATTCAATCTCTTCCTATAGCTCAAATCCTCCAACCCCAGCAACATCCTTGTAAATCTTTTTGGTACCATTTCAAGTTTCACAACATCCTTCCGATAGGAAGGAGACCAGAATTGCATGCAATATTCCAAAAGTGACCTAACCAATGTCCTGTACAGCTGCAACATGACCTCCTAACTCCTGTACTCAATACTCTGACCAATAAAGGAAAGCATACCAAACACCACCTTCACTATCCTATCTACTTGCAACTGTACTTTCAAGGAGCACTGAACCTGCACTCCAAGGTGTCTCTGTTCAGCATCACTCCCTAGGACCTTACCATTAAGTGTATAAATCCTGCTAAGATTTGCTTTCCCAAAATGTAGGACCTCCGTTTATCTAAATTAAACTCCATCTGCCTCGCCCCAGCCCATTTGCCCATCTGATCAAGATCCCATTGTAATCTGAGGTAACCTTCTTCGCTGTCCACTACACCTCCAATTTTGGTGTCATCTGCAAACTTACTAACTATACCTCTTATGCTCGCATCCAAATCATTTATATAAATTTTGAAAAGTAGTGGTCCCAACACTGACCCTCTACCACCCTCTGTCTACCTTTGAGCCAGTTCTGTATCCAACTGACTAGTTCTCCCTGAATTCCATGAGATCTAACTTTGCTAACCAGTGTCCCATGGGTAACCTTGTTGAACGCCCTACTGAAGTCCATATAGATAATGGCCACCACTCTGCCTTTATCAATCCTCTTTGCTAATTCTTCATAAAAACTCTATCAAGTTTGTGAGACATGATTTCCCACGCATAAAGCCATGTTGACTGTCCCTAATCTGTCCTTGCCTTTCCAACTACGTGTACATCCTGTCCCTTATGATTCCCTCCAACAACTTGCCCACCACCAACATCAGGCTCACTGATCTATAGTTCCCTGGCTTGTCCTTACCATCTTTCTTAAACAGTGGCACCATGTTAGCCAACCTCCAGTCTTCTGGCACCTCACCTGTGACTATCAATGATCCAAATATCTCAACAAGGGGTCCAGCAACCACTTCCCTAGCTTCTCACAGAGTTTATGGGTACACCTGATCAGATCCTGGGGATTTATCCATCTTTATGTATTTCAAGGCATCCAGCAGTTCTTCCTCTGTAGTATGGACATTTTTTATGATGTCACCATCTCTTTCCCTACATTCTATGACTTCCATGTCCTTTTCCACAGTAAACACTGATGCAGAATACTCGTTTAGTATCTCTCCAATCTCCTGCGGCGCCACACAAAGGCCACCTTGCCAATCTTTGAGGGACCCTATTTTCTCCCTAGTTACCCTTTTGTCCTTAATATATTTGTAAACACCCTTTGGATTCTCCTTAATTCTATTTGCCAAAGCTATCTCATGTCACCTTTTTGCCCTCCTGATTTCCCTCTTAAGTATACTCTTACTTCCTTTATACTCTTCTAAGGGTTCACTCGATTTATCCTGTCTATATGTGACACGTGCTACCTTCTTTTTCTTAACCAAACCTTCAATTTCTTTAGTCATCCACCATTCCCTACACCTACCAGCC
Organism: Chiloscyllium punctatum; assembly: GCF_047496795.1. Lineage (NCBI taxonomy): Eukaryota > Metazoa > Chordata > Chondrichthyes > Orectolobiformes > Hemiscylliidae > Chiloscyllium > Chiloscyllium punctatum. The sequence continues at coordinate 91,284,639 of NC_092741.1, read as the reverse complement.
TTTCCTTTCACCCTAACAGGAATATACTTTCTCTGGATACTCATTATCTCATTTCTGGAGGCTTCCCATTTTCCAGTGGTCCCTTTACCTGCGAACATTTGCCCCCAATCAGCTTTTGAAAGTTCTTGCCTTATACCATCAAAATTGGCCTTCCTCCAATTTAGAACTTCAACTTTTAGATCTGGTTTATCCTTTTCCATCACTATTTTAAAACTAATAGAATTTTTGTCGCTGGCCCTAATGTGCTCCCCCACTGACACCTCAGTCACCTGCCCTGCCGTATTTCCCAAGAGTAGATCAAGTTTTGCACCTCCTCTAGTAGGTACATCCACATACTGAATCAGAAAATTTTCTCGTATACACTTAACAATTTCCTCTCCATCTAAACCCTTAACACTATGGCAGTTTCCGTCTATGTTTGGAAAGTTAAAATCCCCTACCATAACCACCCTATTATTCTTAGAGATAACTGAGATCTCCTTATAAATTTGTTTCTCGATTTCCCTCTGACCATTAGGGGGTCTATAATACAATCCCAATAAGGTTATCATCCCTTTCTTATTTCTCAGTTCAACCCAAATAACTTCCCTGGATGTATTTCCGGGAATATCCTCCCTCAGCACAGCTGTAATGCTATCCTTTGTCAAAAACTCCACTCCCCCTCCTCTCTTGCCTTCTTTTCTGTCCTTCCTGTAGCATTTGTATCCTGGAACATTAAGCTGCCAATCCTGCCCAGCCCTGAGCCATGTTTCTGTAATTGCTATGATATCCCAGTCCCATGTTCCTAACCATACCCTGAGTTCATCTGCCTTCCCTGTTAGGCCCCTTGCATTGAAATAAATGCAGTTTAATTTATCAGTCCTACCTTGTTCTCTGCTTTGTACCTGCCTGCCCCTGACTGTTTGAGTCGGTTCTTTTCTCAACTGTTCCGGTCTCAGATTGATCTCTTACCTCGATATCTCCCTGGATCCCACCTCTTTCCCCCTCATCTTAATAGTTTAAATCCTCCCAAGCAGCTCTAGCAAATCTCCCTGCTCGTATATTAGTCCCTTACCAATTTAGGTGCAATCTATCCTTCTTGTACAGGTCACTTCTATCCCAGGAGAGATTCCAATGATCAAAAAATGTGAATCCTTCTCCCATACACCACCTCCTCAGCCATGCATTAATCTGCTCTATCCTCCTGTTCTACCCTCACTAGCTCACAGCACCAGGAGTAATCCAGATATTACTTCTTTTAAGGATCTCATTTTTAAATTCCTGTCTAACTTTCTCTCCCTTCAGAATCTCATCTTTTTCCCTTCCTCCACCCTCTCTGAGACATCCTTGATCTGGTACCAGGGAAGCAACACACTATTCTGATTTTTCGCTGCTGGCCACAGAAACATCTGTCTGTGCCTCAGGTTAGAGAGTCACCTAACACAATAGATCTCTTGAAACCCGACGTACCCCTCATTACGTTAGAGCCAGTCTCAATACCAAAATCCTGGCTGTTCGTGCTACATTCCCCTGAGAATCCATCACCCCCTACATTTTCCAAATCAGCATCACTTGTTTGAAATGGGGATAGCCACAGAAGACTCCTGCACTACCTGCCTACCTCTCTTACCTTTCCTGGAGTTAACCCATCTATGTGACTGTGACTGTATCTGCAACTTTTTTCCCTTCCTTTAACTGCCATTCGTCACATCCCCTTGTTCTTGTAAATTCCTCATTGCCTCTAACTGTCTCCCAAACCAGTCCATTCGATCTGATAGGGTTCGCAACCAACATTTATTGCAGATATAATCCTCAGTAACAAGTAAACTCTCCCTAAACTCCCACATCTGACAAGAAGAGCATATCCCTCTACTATCGGCCATTTTTGCTTCTTTCAATCTACAGACCCAGAAAATAACACTGCCTTATTCCTCTACAAAATACCGCTCCAGGCTAACTTAATGCTTCTGGCCTATATGTTTAAGTTTAATCGAGAGACATATTCCAATAAAACATATCAAGAAAGAACTCATGTACTTACTACTTCCTACTTACTGTAAGATCACAGTTAACAATATTCCTTTATCTGTTTCTGTGCTGTGACCTCTCCCAAACAGGTTCCTCCAAGATCAGTTGTGAATTTCACTGTTTGTTAATTTTCCCAGATGCACTCCGACGTCCAGTGACACAAGAATTCAAACAGCAAAAGCAGTAACTGCACAGTTTCATTGCTGAGTCAGTTAGCAGTGTGGGCCTCCCTCCCCCTCTCTCCCCTGCAGTGACCTCAGTATGTGCTGCTTTTGTCCATATAAAACAGTAATTGTTGCTCCTGGAATTCAAGAAAATCACCTCCAACACCTAAAATACCTCAAAAAAGGAGCAGCCTGTTACAACCAGAAATGTTTCCCATCCTCCAATCTAGAATACCCAGATGATGCCTAAATGATGGGCCTGACATCCTCACACCTTTTATGGTTCCCCATGTGCCTTCAATGAGATTCTTGGAGACAGAGGCACTGGGACCATAACCTCAATAGGCAACCTGGAGAAGCCTCACTCTAGCAGGGGAGAGTTACAGTACTTACTATGGGTACATCTGAGTGGGTGGGTTATCTGCTGTTGAAGTTGAGTTCCAATTCAATTCAATTGAACAATCTGTACACCCTTGTAATGGTCTTGGGCATAATGGTTGTTTGCTTGTTCTGGATAATTTAGCACCACAGGACATGGGGACAAAGGGAGAAGAGTGAGGTCTTTAAATCATTGAGCACTCCCAATCCACTGATAAAGATGAGGAGGAGCCTGAGCAGGAAGCACAGGATAAGCAACCTCTTTCATCAGAGGTGAGGGGAATTGAGACACATAGGGGAGGTTCAGGACAATCTCTCACATGTCCAGTACCAGTGACAATGGTCTTTCGCAATTGCAATCAAAATACATCTGTATTCCATCCTGCTGCTATCACCTTATGTCACGTTTCATTGCCAAGTGCTAAGTGCTGTCCACAGTGTTTGCTGACAAAGTTTAGGGACTGATCAAATATATCTGAGTTCAATATGAAATGTCCATTAAGAGAACAAAACTGTAGATGAGATCTAATAAGGCAAAATGAAATGAACAGATGACCAGTAGATGCATCCTAACATTTGTGTATTGCCATTAAATTAAAAAGCCTCAATATGTACAAAGTCTGTATAACACATGAACCCCAAGCATATCTGCATATTCTTCATACCTCACTTATGAGTGTTCCTACATGGTGCAATCTCTGTAACTGAGGTGGAGGCAGTGCTGTTCCATGGCTATCCTTTGGTTGCCTGAGGCCTGGAGAATCCTAGCACTCTGAGGGGCAAATACAAGCAGAGCCCACTTACGTCGACTTGGGGTGCTGGGGCTACTGGCAAAGAGCCAGAGAAACTGCTAAGATTGCCCTGAGTGGAGCCCCCAGCTGTTCTCCTTCACCTGCAAGGTTTATGAAATGCTCCTAACTGAGCTGAGAAGAACATGGATGTGATGGAAACTCCAGATGCTTTGCCCCCCTCCCACTGTCATGGCTGCATTGACCTCATGGATAATGTAGTGTGGCATGGGTTTGTGTACATCTCCCATAGCCGTTGGCAGGAGCTGGCGCTCCATGACAGTCACCAGTCTTTCAACTGAAGTAGTTTACATGCACAAAGCTGAGACAGAGCAACTTACGAGTTGGAGTGATTCCTCCATTGTCCACACAACAATGCACATAGCCTCTGGCAGCTTTGCCAAATGTCGTCTTATTCTGTTGCAGTGATGGTAGTTTCCGTGTTACCCAATAACTCTAGAGTCTCACCATCAGTCTGGGCCTCAGCACAGACTCGGCCTCCCATCTGTCTGACTCTCTGTGCTCATGGCTGTTATCACTTCTATCAGGCACAACTGTGATGGGCACACGATCTTATGACCCTCAATCTAAATATGATTGGACACGCTGCTGTGGAAGTATCTGACTGGTGGAAGATGGGCTGGAGATTGGTATGACGATACACCTCCTGAGGATCTGCCCCCCCCCCCCCCCCCCACCAAACTCAGAAGTAAATGGATAGCCTATGCTCTCTCCAGATGTGCACGAAAGACTTCTCTGTAGGAACACAAACCCATCTCCTCATCCTAACTCTATCGAATGTGGAATTCAATGTCTTGTAATGGACATATGAGCACATAGAGTCATAGAGATGTACAGCATGGAAACAGACCCTTCGGTCCAACCCGTCCACGCCGACCAGATATCCCAACCCAATCTAGTTCCACCTGCCAGCACCCGGCCCATATCCCTCCAAACCCTTCCTATTCATATACCCATCCAAATGCCTCTTAAATGTTTCAGTTGGACCAGCCTCCTCCATTTCCTCTGGCAGCTCATTCCATACACGTACCACCCTCTGTGTGAAAAATGTTGCCCCTTAGGTCTCTTTTATACCTTTCCCTTCTCACCCTAAACCTATGCCCTCTAGTTCTGGACTCCCTGACCCCAGGGAAAAGACTTTGTCTATTTACCCTATCCATGCCCCTCATAATTTTGTAAACCTCTATAAGGTCACCCCTCAGCTTCCGATGCTGCAGGGAAAACAGCCCCGGCCTGTTCAGCCTCTCCCTGTAGCTCAAATCTTCCAACGCTGGCAACATCCTTGTAAATCTTTTCTGAGCCCTTTCAATTTTCACAACATCTTTCTGACAGGAAGGAGACCAGAATTGCACACAATATTCCAACAGCGGTCCAACCAATATCCTGTACAGCCGCAACATGACCTCCCAACTCCTGTACCCAATACTCTGACCAATAAAGGAAAGCATACCAAACGCCTTCTTCACTAAACTATCTACCTACAACTCCACTTTCAAGGAGCTATGAACCTGCACTCCAAGGTATCTTTGTTCAGCAACACTCCCTAGGGCCTTACCACGAAGTGTATATGTCCTGCTAAGATCTGCTTTTCCAAAATGCAGCACCTCGCATTTATCTGAATTAAACTCCATCTGCCACTTCTCTGCCCATCGGCCCATCTGATCCAGATCCTGTTGTAATTTTCGCTGTCCACTACACCTCCAACTTTGGTGTTATCTGCAAACTTACTAACCGTACCTCTTATGCGCACCTCAAATCATTTATGTAAATGACAAAAAGTAGAGGGCCCAGCATCGATCCTTGTGGCACTCCACTGGTCACAGGCGTCCAGTCTGAAAAACTACCCTCCACCACCACCTTTGAGCCAGTTCTGTATCCAAATAGCTAGTTCTCCCTTTATTCCGTGAGATCTAACCTTGCTAATCAGTCTCCCATGGGGAACCTGGACGAACGCCTTACTGAAGTCCACATAGATCACATCTACCGCTCTGCCCTCATCAATCCTCTTTGTTACTTCTTCAAAAACTCAATCAAATTTGTGAGACACAATTTCCCACGCACAAAGCCATGTTGACTATCCCTAATCAATCCTTGCCTTTCCAAATACGTGTACATCCCTGACCCTCAGGATTCCCTCCAACAACTTGCCCACCACCAACGTCAGGCTCACTGATCTATAGTTCCCTGGCTTGTCCTTACCAACCTTCTTAAACAGTGGCACCACGTTAGCCAACCTCCAGTCTTCCAGCACCTCACCTGTGACTATCGATGATACAAATATCTTAGCAAGAGGCTCAGCAATCACTTCTCTAGCTTCCCATAGAGTTCTAGGGTACACCTCATAGAGTCATAGAGATGTACAGCATGGAAACAGACCCTTCAGTCCAACTCATCCATGCTGACCAGATATCCCAACCCAATCTAGTCTCACCTGCCAGCACCCGGCCCATATCCCTCCAAACCCTTCCTATTCATTAACCTATCCAAATGCCTCTTAATGTTTCAATTGGACCAGCCTCCACCACTTCCTCTGGAAGCTCATTCCATACACATATCACCCTCTGCGTGAAAAAGTTGCCCTGTAGGTCTCTTTTATATCTTTCTCCTCTCACCCTAAACTTATGCCCTCTAGTTCTGGACTCCCTAACCCCAGGGAAAAGACTTTGCCTATTTACCCTATCCATGCCCCTCATAATTTTGTAAATCTCTATAAGGTCACCCCTCAGCCTCTGACGTTCCAGGAAAACAGCCCCAGCCTGTTCTGCCTCTCCCTGTAGCTCAGATCCTCCAAACCTGGCAACATCCTTGTAAATCTTTTCTGAACCCTTTCAAGTTTCACAACACCTTTCCAATGGGAAGGAGACCAGAATTGCACGCAATATTCCGATGTCCTGTACAGCCGCAACATGACCTCCCAACTCCTGTACTCAATACTCTGACCAATAAAGGAAAGCATACCAGATGGTTTCTTCACTATCCTATCCACCTGTGACTCCACTTTCAATGAGCTATGAACCTGCACTCCAAGGTCTCTTTGTTCAGCAACACTCCCTAGGACCTTACCATTAAGTATATATGTCCTGATAAGATCTGCTTTCCCAAAATTCAGTGCCTTGCATTTATCTGAATTAAACTCCATTAGTCACTTCTCTTGCCCATTGGCCCATCTAGTCAAGATCCTGTTGTGACCTGAGGTAACCCTCTTCGCTGTCCACTACACTTCCAATTTTGGTGTCATCTGCAAACTTACTAACTGTATCTCTTATGCTCACATCCAAATCATTTATGTAAATGATAAAAAGTAGAGGACCCAGCACCGATCCTTGTGGCACTCCACTGGTCACAGGCCTCCAGTTTGAAAAACAACCCTCCACCACCACCCTCTGTCTTCTACCTTTGAGCCAGTTCTGTATCCAAATGGGTAGTTCTCCCTATATTCCGTGAGATCTAACCTTGCTAATCAGTCTCCCATGGGGAACCTTGTCGAACACCTTACTGAAGTCCATATAGATCACATCTACCGTTCTGCCCTCATCAATCCTTTTTGTTACTTCTTCAAAAACTCAATCAAGTTTGTGAGACATGATTTCCCATGTACAAAGCCATGTTGACTATCCCTAATCAGTCCTTGCCTTTCCAAATACATGTACATTCTGTCCCTCAGGATTCCCTCCAACAACTTGCCCACCACCGAGGTCAGGCTCACTGGTCTATAGTTCCCTGGCTTGTCCTTACCGCCCTTCTTAAACAGCGGCACCACGTTTGCCAATCTCCAGTCTTCCGGCACCTCAACCGTGACTATCGATGATACAAATATTTCAGCAAGAGGCCCAGCAATCACTTCTCTAGCTTCCCACAGAGTTCTAGGGTACACCTGATCAGGTCCTGGGGATTTATCCACCTTTACCTGTTTCAAGTCATCCAGCACTTCCTCCTCTGTAATCTGGACATTTTGCAAGATGTCACCATCTATTTCCCTACAGTCTGTATCTTCCATACCCTTTTCCACAGTAAATACTGATGTAAAATACTCATTTCGTATCTCCCCCATTTTCTGCGGCTCCACCCAAAGGCCACCTTGCTGATCTTTGACAGGCTGAAAATGTGTTGCTGGAAAAGCGCAGCAGGTCAGGCAGCATCCAAGGAGCAGGAGAATCGACGTTTCAGGCATGAGCCCTTCTGAGGAAGGGCTCATGCCTGAAACGTCGATTCTCCTGCTCCTTGGATGCTGCCTGACCTGCTGCGCTTTTCCAGCAACACATTTTCAGCTCTGATCTCCAGCATCTGCAGTCCTCACTTTCTCCTGGCTGATCTTTTATGGGCCCTATTTTCTCCCTAGTTACCATTTTGTCCTTAATATATTTGTAAAAACCCTTTGGATTCTCCTTAATTCTATTTACCAAAGCTATCTCATGTCCCCGTTTTGCCCTCCTGATTTCCCTCTTAAGTATACTCCTACTCCCTTTATACTCTTCTAAGGATTCACTCGATCTATCCTGTCTATACCTGACATATGCTTCCTTCTTTTTCTTAACCAAACCCTCAATTTCTTTAGTCATCCAGCATTCCCTATACCTACCAGCCTTCCCTTTCACCCTGACAGGAATATACTTTCTCTGGATTCTCATTATCTCATTTCTGAAGGCTTCCCATTTTCCAGCCGTCCCTTTACCTGTGAACATCTGCCTCCAATCAACTTTCAAAAGTTCTTGCCGAATACCGTCAAAATTGGCCTTTCTCCAATTTAGAACTTCAACTTTTAGATCTGGTTTATCCTTTTCCATCACTATTTTAAAACTAATAGAAGTATGGTCGCTGGCCCCAAAGTGCTCCCCCACTGACACCTCAGTCACCTACCCTGCCATTTTTCCCAAGAGTAGGTCAAGTTTTGGACCTTATCTGGTATGTACATCCCCATACTGAATCAGAAAATTGTCTTGTAGGCACTTATCAAATTATTCTCCATCTAAACCTTTAACACTATGGCAGTCCCAGTCTATGTGTAGTTTAGAATCACCCTCGTACTCTGCACGTGTTCACTCACCCCCTTGGATTGACGATTGCGTTTGACTGTCCTGTGACCCATCTGGTTTCCTTCCCCAGAGTCCGAGTGTTAATTTCAGGGACACACGCACTGCTCTTGGATTTTCTTTATTGATATGTACCCATTTCCCTACAAGCAATAGGAAGAACCCTGTTCGCTTCCCCATAAAGTCTAGCACAATTCCTATCTTTGTGGTGGCCAACTCATCCAGGAAGCAGTTCACAAATTCCTGCCCTCCAGGTTCCTTCCACCAAAGACTGAAAGGTAAGCAGCTGCAGCAGTGCTGCTGAAAGGGAAGTTTGCTGCTTTGCACCCTGCTCAGTGAACTGGGTGGTCATTCCCTGCCCATCAGTGCACACTTTCATATTGCCACGTGCAAGCCCCAAACACTGAAAATTCATTTTCATGGCATATAGCATATCATTGACCCTTTTTAAAACTGCAACAGTATTGATGTGTAACCCCATATATGCTATGACCCTTTGTAAAACTGCACCAGTATTGATGTGTAACCCTGTGGCTGTTGGACACCTTTACAATCTTCATGCGCTCCTGATTGGTCAGACTGGTTTGTCTCTTCTTGCTCTCCCTCAGGAAGAGAAACTCCTGCCTTTTCCATGCAGTCTGAAGGTGAACATGAAGGGTGGAAACTGTAACCACTCAGCATCTTCCCTCTGCCATGGACTGCCTCTCTCTATTCTTTGGGTCTTCTGATTTGGTGGAGGGGTTCTCTACGTTGTTACTGATGTAAACAATTTGAAGAAAATTGAGTGCAAACAGGGCTGTGACAGTCCTTTAATATGGTGCCAGAGCCTTCCTTTGAATTAGCTAGTGCGACCATCTGAGCCTTGTTGCCCTGTCCACCCCACCCCATCCTACCCCACCTCAATCTTTAATGGATGGGGCCCTCCCCATTAATTAATTGCTGTGTGATTGGGAATTAGTGAACCGCATGATACTCAAGGCACAGCCGCTTCTAGTGTCATCGTCATGACCTGAGACATCAGGTCATGATTTGAGTGGGAGCAGCGGCCGAGGAAAAGCGAACCCGGGAGACTACAGCTAAGGTAAGACAGTTTGTTTCAAAATTACTTACCTGTAGCGGGCGGCGGTGTTTTTTTTCTCTCTCTTCACAAAAAGAGCGGGAGCAGCAGAGGAAGTGACGGCAAACTGAGGGGCAGCCGGGAAGGAGAACAGTGAGTATAAATACTCACCCTTTAATCACCAACGGTCATTTGAGTGGGAGCAGCGGCCGAGGAAAAGCGAACCCGGGAGACTACAGCTAAGGTAAGACAGTTTGTTTCAAAATTACTTACCTGTAGCGGGCAGCGGAAGTGAGGTTGGAGCGCATAGCTGGGCGGGAAGGCAAGTGATTAGTATTTGAGTGGGTGTGTTCTAGACCCCAGGTCCTACTTTCGTAGGGCCTCCTCTAACCTAACTTTAAAGTCCACAGGTTATTGACTCAGTGTTCTTGTTTTTTGGAGACAAAGTGTACAGTCATGGCAGCGCAGGCGGTGGAATGTTCCTCCTGCAGGATGTTTGAGGTAGGGGTGACCACCGATACTCCTGCCGACTTCGTCTGCAGGAAATGCAGTCAGATCCTGATCCTCACCGAACGAGTTAGGGAACTGGAACTGGAGCTGGATGAGCTGAGGATTATTCGAGAGGCTGAGACGGTGATCGATAGAAGCTACTGGGACATAGTTACGCCGGAGAACAGAGGTAGCTGGGTAACAGTTAGAGGTGGGAAGGGGAGGAAGCAGGCAGTGCAGGGTTCCCCTGTGGTCGTTCCCCTCAACAATAAGTATACAGCTTTGGAAACTGTTGGGGGGGACAGCCTTGCAGGTGTAAGCTGCAGTGAAGGGGTCTGTGGCTCTGAGACTCAGAAGGGAAAGGGGGAGAAGAGGAGAGCGCTAGTTATAGGGGACTCTCTAGTTAGAGGAACGAACAGGCGGTTCTGTGGACAGGGGCGAGACTCTCGGATGGTTTGTTGCCTCCCGGGTGCTAGGGTCCGAGACGTCTCGGACCGTGTCTTCAGAATCCTTAAGGGGGAGGGTGTGCAGCCAGAAGTCGTGGTACACATTGGCACCAACGACATAGGTAGGAAGAGGGGTGGGGAGGTCATTCAAGAGCTCAAGGAGTTAGGCTGGAAGCTAAAAGCTAGGACAGACAGAGTCGTCATCTCTGGGTTGTTGCCGGTGCCACGTGACAGAGAGGCAAAGAATAGGGAGAGAGTGCAGTTGAACACATGGCTGCAAGGATGGTGTAGGAAGGAGGGCTTCCAATATTTGGACAATTGGACTGCATTCTGGGGAAGGTGGGACCTGTATAAACAGGACGGGTTGCACCTGAACCAGAAGGGCACCAATATCCTGGGGGGTAGGTTTGCTAGCACTCTTCGGGGGGGGTTTAAACTAATTTGGCAGGGGGATGGGATCCGGACTTGTAGTCCAGCAAGTAAGCTAGCTGTGTGTCAGGATGCCCAAGACTGTAGGGAGGCTGTGGAGAAGGTAGCACTGACAGGGACTACTTGCGGACACAGAGATGGGCTCAAGTGCGTATACTTCAACGCAAGGAGTATCAGAAATAAGGTGGGTGAACTTAAGGCGTGGATCGGTACCTGGGACTATGATGTTGTGGCCATCACGGAAACATGGATAGATGAGGGACAGGAATGGCTATTGGAGGTTCCTGGTTACAGATGTTTCAGTAAGATTAGGGAGGGTGGTAAAAAAGGAGGGGGGTGGCATTGCTAATTAGAAATGGTATAACGGCTGCAGAAAGGAAGTTTGAGGGGGATCTGCCTTTGGAGGTAGTATGGGCTGAAGTCAGAAATAGGAAAGGTGCAGTCACCTTGTTGGGTGTTTACTATAGGCCCCCCAATAGCAGCAGAGATGTGGAGAAACAGATTGGGAAACAGATTTTGAAAAGGTGCAGAAGCCACAGGGTCGTAGTCATGGGCGACTTCAACTTCCCAATTATTGATTGGAAGCTCTTTAGATCAAGTAGATTGGATGGGGCGGTGTTTGTGCAGTGTGTCCAGGAAGCTTTTCTAACGCAGTATGTAGAGTGTCCAACCAGAGGGGAGGCCATATTGGATTTGGTACTCGGTAATGAACCGGGACAAGTGGTGGGCTTGTTAGTGGGTGAACATTTTGGTGATGGTGACCACAATTCTGTGACTTTCACCTTGGTTATGGAGAGAGATAGGTGCGCACAACAAGGAAGATTTTACAATTGGGGGAAGGGAAATTACGATGCTGTAAGACAGGATTTGAGGAGCATACGTTGGGAGCATAGGCTGTCAGGGAAGGATGTGGTGGAAATGTGGAACTTTTTCAAGGAGCAGATACGACGTGTCCTTGATATGTATGTACCGATCAGGTAGGAAAGAAATGGTCGTGTGAGGGAGCCTTGGTTGACGAGGGAGGTTGAATGTCTAGTAAAGAGGAAGAAGGAGGCTTACATAAGGTTGAGGAAACAGGGTTCAGACAGAGCAGTGGAGGGATACAGGATAGCCAGAAGGGACCTGAAGAAAGGGATTAGGAGAGCTAAGAGAGGGCATGAAAAATCCTTGGCGGATAGGATCAAGGATAACCCCAAGGCATTCTATGCGTATGTGAGAAACCTGAGTATGACAAGAACGAGGGTAGGTCCGATCAAGGACAGTAGTGGGAGACTGTGTACTGAGTCGGAAGAGATAGGAGAGGTCTTGAACAAGTACTTCTCTTCAGTATTTACGAACGAGAGGGACCGTATTGTTGAAGACGAGAGTGTGAAACGGACTGATAAGCTAGAAGAGATACCTGTTAGGAAGGAAGATTTTGAACAACTTGAGGATAGACAAGTCCCCCGGGCCTGACGGGATATATCCTAGGATTATGTGGGAAGCAAGAGAGGAAATTGCAGTACCGTTGGCAATGATCTTCTCGTCTTCACTGGCAACGGGGGTGGTACCAGGGGACTGGAGAGTAGCGAATGTTGTGCCCCTGTTCAAAAAAGGGAATAGGGATAACCCCGGGAATTACAGGCCAGTTAGTCTTACTTCTGTGGTAGGCAAAGTAATGGAAAGTGTACTGAGGGATAGGATTTACGAGTATCTGGAAAGACACTGCTTGATTAGGGACAGCCAGCACGGATTTGTGAAGGGTAGGTCTTGCCTTACAAGTCTTATTGAATTCTTCGAGGAGGTGACCAAGCATGTGGATGAGGGTAGAGCAGTGGATGTAGTGTACATGGATTTTAGTAAGGCATTTGATAAGGTTCCCCATGGTAGGCTTATGCAGAAAGTCAGGAGGCATGGGATAGAGGGAAATTTGGCCAATTGGATAGAAAACTGGCTAACCGGTCAAAGGCAGAGAGTGGTGGTAGATGGTAAATATTCAGCCTGGAGCCCAGTTACAAGTGGAGTTCCGCAGGGATCAGTTCTGGGTCCTCTGCTGTTTGTAATTTTTATTAATGACTTAGATGAGGGAGTCGAAGGGTGGGTCAGTAAATTTGCAGATGATACAAAGATAGGTGGAGTTGTGGACAGTGAGGAGGGCTGTTGTCGGCTGCAGAGGGACTTAGATATGATGCAGAGCTGGGCTGAGGAGTGGCAGATGGAGTTCAACCCTGCCAAGTGTGAGGTTGTCCATTTTGGAAGAACAAATAAGAATGCGGAATACAGGGTTAATGGTAGGGTTCTTAGTCAGGTGGAGGAACAGAGGGATCTTGGGGTCTATGTACATAGATCTTTGAAGGTTGCCACTCAGGTGGATAGAGTTTGTAAGAAGGCCTATGGAGTATTATCGTTCATTAGCAGAGGGATTGAATTCAAGAGTCGTGAAGTGATGTTGCAGCTGTACAGGACTTTGGTTAGGCCACAGTTGGAGTACTGTGTGCAGTTCTGGTCGCCTCACTTTAGGAAAGATGTGGAAGCTTTGGAGAGAGTGCAGAGAAGATTTACCAGGATGTTGCCTGGAATGGAGAGTAGGTCGTACGAGGATAGGTTGAGAGTTCTCGGCCTTTTCTCGTTGGAACGGCGAAGGATGAGGGGTGACTTGATAGAGGTTTATAAGATGATCAGAGGAATAGATAGAGTAGACAGTCAGAAACTTTTTCCCCGGGTACAACAGAGTGTTACAAGGGGACATAAATTTAAGGTGAAGGGTGGAAGGTATAGGGGAGATGTCAGGGGTGGGTTCTTTACCCAGAGAGTGGTGGGGGCATGGAATGCGCTGCCCGTGGGAGTGGTAGAGTCAGAATCATTGGCGACCTTTAAGCGGCATTTGGATAGGTACATGGATGGGTGCTTAATCTAGGTTAGAAGTTCGGCACAACATCATGGGCCGAAGGGCCTGTTCTGTGCTGTATTGTTCTATGTTCTATGTTCTATCAATGCAATCAAACCCTTGGTCTCCTGGTATTATATCTAAAAAATAGGACTTCACCATGAATTGTAGGCATTGAAATGTTAGTAGGAGAACACATACTGTGATATACGTTCCTCTGTCCTATTGAATCTTTGGCTACAGAATAGTTTTCAGAAAATTTTCAATGTTTCCTTTCAAAGAAATTGTCAGGTGAATTACTCATTTCAATGTCCTAAGTATAATAAAGTTCATGTATTTTCCATCTGAATAATAATCTTTCTCTTGAAATGTTACCTGGAGAGATTGTGTATAAAGTTAATTCTTAGACATCAGCCTCAATACTAGAACAAGTTTTATATTCTAATATTTGCTCTGATGAAATCTGAGAAGTTAATAACATACTTTGTGCTTTTTTTATGGGTACAGTAAATGAAATGTAGATTATTAATATGCATACCTTCCATTAGTTTCAATCTGAGGTAAGCGATTATCAGCAACAAGAGCAAAAAAACTGGGATAAATATTCCAAATATAAGAAACCACTGCGGCAGAACTTGAAACACCTGCACGAATGCTGAGAGTCTGTACACCATGATATCGTCTTCAGTCTTCAGCTGCAGTCACTGACTCCTTTTGCTTTAATCAGATATCAAAGGGCACTTTTTGAACTTTGGTCCGTTTAAATGAGCTTGTGATTTGTAAGCGAGTTTATAACTTTACTCTCTGCGATAGGCCTCAATGAATACGTCAACTCGGCCATACTTTTTATCTTCGCCGTTTGTGTTCTTGCTTTAACAAAATCTGTCCTAAGCAAAGGTCTTTAAAAACTGATTTTGTATAAACAATATAGTGTTAATGATTGTCCCAAAATAAATAAGCATGACCAAAGCAAACCCAGTTCCTTATTTTGCTGTTGAATGATTTATGCCTGTTAGTTACTTATTGAATGGTTACAGAGTGAAAGAAGGCCACTCATGTATGTGTTCTGTTGTTTTTCTGTAACAGCAATTTGCCTAGACCCACTCTGTCTTTTGCTGTGACTGAGTAAATGACAAATGTTGTAAAATGTGTCTCAGTGTGAAGTTATGCAGTACAGTGTGGAAAGCAGAAAGGAAGAGTATTATTTAAAGGGTAAGATGTTGGGAAACATGGCTGTACAATAGGAACTGGGGATCATTGTGCATCAGTCAATGTAAGTAGTCAGGCAGGTGAAGCATGAAATTAGGAAGGCAAATGGTATATTGGCCTTCACTGAAATAGAATTTGAGTTCAGAAGGAGGAATGGCATACTGCAGTTATACAGGGCCTTGGTGAAGGGCACATCTAGAACACTGTGTGCAGTTTTGATTTCCCTACCTAAGAATGGATAATTGCCATAGAGGGGGTGCAGCAGAGGTTCACTCGACTGATACCAGGGATGGCAGACTGTCCCGTGAGGAGTGATTGGTTTGACTGGGCCTGTATTCACTAGATTTTAGTAAGATGAGAGAGGAACTGATTGAAATGTAAAAAATTCTAAGAGGGTTGCACAGACTAGATACAGGGAGGATGGTTTTCCTGGTTGGGGAGTCTAGGACCAGGGAGAACAGCCTCAGAATACAAGGTCGACCATTTAAGACTGAGATGAAATATTTCTCCTCTTGAAGGGTAATGAACCTAGGCAATTCTCTATCACTGAAGGTTGTGGAGACTATGTCACAGAATATATTCAAGAAAGGGAGAGATTTTCTTTTAAATATAAAAGGCATCAAGGGATCAGGGAGGAATATAATGTTGACATAGAGGATCAACTATGATCACGCTGAATGGCAGAGCAGGCTCCAAGGGCTGAATGAACTACTCCTGTTCCTAGTCTCTGTGTCTCTGCCTGAGAAAAGTCTTCCTTTATAGATAATGATCCAATTCCCTTTGAAAACCATTACTGAACCTGATTCAAAAACATTGTTAGGCATTGCATTCCTGATTCTAATTACTTGCTGTTCAGAAAACGCCTTTGGTGGTGATTGTTTCTTTTGCTGATTACCTTAAATCTATCCACTCTGATTTTTGATCCTTCCACAAAGAGGATCTCTGTTTCTCTATTTACTCTGTCCATCCTCTTCATAACTTTGAATTCCTTTATTAAATCTTCCTTCACCAAAGAAAACAGTCCCAAATCTATTCACATAACTTATGTTGCTATTCCTGGAATTAGTCTCTGTGCTCTCACCAATGTTTTCACATCATGCCAAATCTATTGGCAAGGATAACTATTATTTCAATTGTCTGCATTGTTCTTAAAAAAATGAATCTCCTCACATTTCTTAACATTAAATTTTATCTGTCATTTGTCTGCATATTTCAGGAACCAGCCTAGATTATTTTGAAGTTGAACATGGTCCTTGTTACAATTCATAAGTTTTGAGTTGTTACAAATTTTGAGCTGTGTCTAAATTTTGCATGGGCTTGCAAAAGACAGACAGACAGGCAGTCATAGACTCCTCAGAATCCTTCGCTTTATACTCTAGCAAAGCAAATGAGAAAACACATTTAAATAATTACAGTGCCTTAGGGGACCATAATAAACTTAGTAAATTTACTTCTGCACAGTGACAATGCATTCCCACCCACTGCAATGCACAGTGTTTGTGAAAAGTCGCAAGTGTACCAGTGGACAATCCGTTCCCTCTTCAGGGTCACCAAAACATTAACAGAACTGAGGAAGTGGAGCAGTTGTGACCACCTCCACAGTGTGCTGCTTGGACCTGATAATGGCTGCCTGGCCAGATAGAAGAATAGTCCCTCAGGGGGAATCCTTCAACTTGCCCACCCTCCTCCAAAACGTGCAGCCAAAGATTCAGAGTGTGAGGCTGAATTACAACCAAGTGCAGTGTGGGCTGCTGCAGCAGCAGTTGTCCATACACCTAAAGTTTGAGTAAACTGTAGCAAACTAATGCTCAACTTATTATTTGCTCCTTAGCTTGTCAGAATGAAAGTCATGTGCTATATTGTATAACATTTCTGATCCCTTCAGATCAACTGTTATTCTTTTGCAAGCCTACTTGCTGTAATTTATTGAGCAGTCTATCCATTATGTATTCCTATGTTCCTGATAGTTGAAAAATACATTGTTTTGAGATTACTTTAATCAGGCTAAAGCTGCAAGAATGAATTATCAGAACAACCCGACACAGTAAGGAAAGAAGACATGAAGAAACTAATGAATTCTTATGAAGATATATAATTCAATCATTTCGTTTAAAAAAAATTAATGACAGCCCCAGAACATGCTTCTCAACTAGTCAATAAAGCATAATCTTTTGATTGTCTTTGAACACAGCAACAGCAGAACGACAGCCATCTCTTTGGGATTAACTGTCATTTTTGAAGAAATTGCCTCTGAAACAAATCTCAGACTAACAGGTCCTTGAGCATGAAGCCTGATTAAAGATGTTTCACAGGATTTCTCATCATGCTAGGAATGATAATCATTATTTCTGCCACTTGAGTAGTCATTGATAGCAAATTAGAAGAGCTTGTAACTCACCCAATTCTGAAATAAAGTCTTTTAGAAATCATGCCTGACATGGCATCACCTTAACACGATTCACAATCAATACTCAGTATGGAATGCTTACTTCCATCCTTTACTAAAATGGAGTTATTCACCAAGCAAATTAAACTCTGATTAGGTTTTATGTTTATGCAAAAATATGAAGAGTTGGTTTACTTGCTTTGAAATAAATTGTTAATTTATCGCTTCAACTCCAATGCCAAGAATTATTTTTAAGTATTGCAGCTAAGTTCTGTTTTAAGTGTACATAGTTTATCTTAAAACAGAAAAATAAAGTTGCAATACAAATATACTTTGATTTGATTTCTTTATTGTCACAAATATTTTGTTTCAAAATAAAAAGTGTTGTATTATGTCAGCACTCTTCGGTGCCATCTTAAAACATAGACAAGTAAACTAAGCATGAAATATAAGTGTTCAACTTTACAGTTCTCCTCGTTAAGTGCTTCGCCATGGGTGATGAGCTTGGTGGCCAGGCAGAGTGCCTTTGGCATGCTGCCGCCAGTGGAATAAAAATTGCCACTTCTCGGCATCCTCAAATGAACCCTCTGCCACCCCCAGCCAATATGAATCCTCACTGGACCTTGCCAATGCAAATGCCACTAACTCCAGGTACCGCCCTGACCCAAACTTGAATCCGCAGCACCATGAGTCTGCTTTGGGCCCACCTTGCTAATGCAGCCACTGCTGATGCCGCAGGGTCTCATACTGGGCCCAAGCTCATGCCCGCTGCCACCTTCGTCGATCCATGCTGGATGCAGACGCCACCGGGAAGCCAAACTCACCTCCTCTGCAGCCGGCATGAATTGGCACTCGGATCACCTCATTGATGCACCTCAACTCTCTCTGACACAGCTGCAAGAGTCTGCGCTGGGTCTACTTGCTGCCACCTATGTGATTACTGTGAGCTCCCAAGCTCTTCAACAAGCGATAAATTTTAAAAATGAGCAAAGAGAAAAAAAATGAAAAAGTAGGGAGCAACTAAAGAAATGAAAAGAAAAGCATAGGGAGCATATGAGCCTGGGCTCAGACACCTGACTCCACTGTCCCCTAACTGGAAGGGGAAGACCACTTTCACCACGGTTTGTATTTTAAACCATCTTAAAGCCTTGGAACTTTGCAACATATTTTTATTCATTAAAGATTAAATGTTCCTGAAGATCAAATGTTAAATCATTGTTCGGTATTTGAAAGATTCATCACACATTGGTAATCTAATGATAATACCACCAGGCTGTCACCTCCTCAGTCACATGCATAGACATGTGTAATGGCAGCTGTCAATCAAACATTTGCACTCCCCAAAACTTACAGGAAGTGTTACCAGGTTGTGTCCTGGAGGAGCTGGTGTGCAGGAAGTGATTCTAGCTGCTTCAACTCAAGCTGATTGTTTCTGAGCTTAAGGAGCATCCAGGTGACTGGCTGAATGTTTCCTTTGTCCCAGGTTCCTGGATGTGGTCACGGGTTGTGGCCAACTGGAAGGCAATGAAGTGTCAGGCAGTGCAGAAATTCTCCAAAACTGTACCACTCAAACTGATCTTCTTCCTTGAATACTAATGTGAATAATGGCACATCAGAGCTGATAATTGAGGCAAAGGAGTGAATGGGGAGCATGAACAAAATAAGAAAGTGTAGGGTTTCAGTAGTGGTTAGAGATTTGGTAGTTAGGGTTAGATGCCAGCCAGAGTAATGGACATTTCATCTACTGCTGATGTAATGGAGCTTCCATGGTACCAAGTTAAAGAATATAATAGAAAGATTGCGAAACCTTCTGATTAGAAAGGAGGATATATTAGAAGCTGCGGTGAAGGAACAACTGACAAAGAGAGAAAAGATGCTGAGGCCTTGCAATCAGTGTTGAAGAAGCCAGGAAGGAAATTACACCCTACCTCAAAGGTGATATCCTACTGGGATGGCGTTGTGAGTAGGAATAGGAGTATACAGCAGAACTGGCTCAAAGGTAGAAGACAGAGGGTGATGGTGGAGGGTTGTTTTTCAGAATGGAGGCCTGTGACCAATGGAGTGCCACGAGGATCGGTGCTGGGTTCACTACATTTCATCATTTATATAAATGATTTGGATGTGAACATAGATTAGATGAGATTTCCTACAGTGTGGAAACAGGCCCTTCGGCCCAACAAGTCCACACCGACCCTCCAAAGAGTAACCCACTCTGACCCATTTCTCTCTGACTAACGCATTTAACACTATCGGGCAATTTAGCACGGCCAATTCACCTAAGATGCACATCTTTGGACTGTGGGAGGAAACCCGATCACCTGGCGAAAACCCACACAGACACGGGAAGAACATGCAAACTCCACACAGACAATCGCCCGAGACTGGAATCAAACACGGGTCCCTGGTGCTATGAGGCAGCAGTGCTAACCACTGAGCCACCATGCTACCCCCTTAGGAGGTACAGTTAGTAAGTTTGCAGATGACACCAAAATTGGAGGTGTAGTGGGCAGCAAAGAAGGTTACCTCAGATTACAACAGAATCTTGATCAGATGTGCCAATGGGTTGAGGAGTGGCAGATGGAGTTTAATTTAGATAAATGTGAGGTGCTGCATTTTGGGCAAGCAAATCTTAGCAGGACTTATATGCTTAATGGTAAGGTCGTACAGAGTGTTGCTGAACAAAGAGAGTTTGGAATGCAGGTTCATAGCTCCTTGAAAGTAGAGTCACAGAAAGATAGGATAGAGAAGAAGGCGTGTATTATGCTTTCCTTTGTTGGTCAGAATATTGAGTATAGGAGTTGGAAGGTCATGTTTCAGCTGTATAGGATGTTGGTTAGACCACTTTTGGAATATTGTGTGCAGTTCTGGTCTCCTTCCTAACAGAACAATGTCGTGAAACTTGAAAGGGTTCATAAAATATTTACAAGGATGTTGCCAGGGTTGGAGGATTTGAGCTGTAGGGAGAGGCTGAACAGGCCGGGGCTGTTTTCCCTGGAGTGTTGGAGGCTGAAGCGTGACCTTATAGGGGTTTATAAAATTATGAGGGGCTGTTATGGAACGAGCTGCCAGAGGATGGGGTGGAGGCTGGTACAATTGCAACATTTAAAAAGCATCTGGATGGCTATAGTAATAAGAAGGATTTTCAGGGATTTGGATCAAGTGCTAGCAAATGGGACTAGATTGGATTGGGATATCCGGTCAACGTGGACGAGTTGGACCAAAGGATCTGTTTCTGTGCTGTACATCTCTATGATTCTATGAGTCTAAAATGAGGTATGGTTAGAGAAATGGAGCAAGGACTGACCTTCACAATCTTGGGCCATGAGAACTAGTTTTGTAGTAGGACAGACCTATTCAAGATGGAATAGACAGCACATGACTAATACCCTCATGAACATGTTAACGGTGCTGTGGGGGAGCTTTCATCGAATGTGGCAGAAGATTGGACAAGAATGTGTCGCATTTAAAATAAGCAGGAGGCACAGGGGGCTGGGACAGAGTTAAAAACAATAGAGCATCAGGTGGGATCGTGGAAAATACAAAGAAATCAGGTTCGTTTCGAACTCCAGGAGTGTAAATACATATGTGCTGAATAAGGTTGGTGAGCTATGAACACAAATGACCCTGTGGAATGATTAAGCAGTCGAAATACAGAGACATGGCTCATACAGAAAGAATTGGATGCTTGATATTTTTGAATATATTGTAATTAGAAAAGACAGTGAATGGGGAAAAAAAGGAAGGGTAATGGTTTTTGGAAAATACAGTGCAAGGAAAAGAAAATGTCCTTGAGGAGTCACAGACCGAATTAAAGTTGTTGGAATTAACAAGTAGTGGAGTTACTATGCTGCTGTGCGTATGTTATAAGAACCAAATAGTAAGCAAGATAAAATGGAGTCCATTTTTAGAGAAAATATTGAGAGTCCTGTGGGTTTTACAGTCTGCAGTATGTGGGAAAGCTGCTGTCCGGCAGTCTGCATGACCATGGCGGCAGGAAGTGCCATCAGTTTGATCAGTTTGAACATCAGCTGGAAACATAACATGGCATGTTTTTCAACGTAGTTACCTTGCAGTTTAAGGAAGTGCAGTCAGAGTGAGAAGCATAACCATCAGAAGAAGAATGGCAAGCAGTGAAGTCAGAAAAAGCGTAGAGTGCATCTCATTCAAGAACAGATATTGTGTTGGAAAACAGTGCAAGTGATAGTTCCTCTGGGGGATGGTGCCAGAGCCCAGCTTCAGTAAGGGGAAGCAGAAAGAGTTTGACAATGATAGTGGTAGTAGATTCAATGAAGGATGTCATTGAGCAGCTGCAGGGCACTCTGAAGAATGAAGGTGAACAAGTCAGAGATCATGGCTCATATTGGGACCAATGACATAGTAGAAAGAGGGATGAGGACCTGCAACAAGAATTTAGGGAGGTAGGTAGCAGATCAAAAAGCAGGACCTTAAAAGTTTACATTTCTGGATTAACCCTAGAGCCATATACTACATGGATTGCTACCTTGCTGTGGTGGAGAGGTTTAAGTGTTCCATTGATCCCGAGAGCAATGCAGTCAGGAGTTCTCAAATCCAGGCAGGGTTACCCATAATGGAAACGTTGGAGCGAAGAAACCAGACAAAGCTCAATCCAAAACAAGTCCTCAACAGTGATCCAGGTGGATGATATTTCATTGGCTGTGACAGCAGATGGAAGTTGCAGCATTTGGGAGGTTCCCAGTTGTCAAGGTTTCCTTGTAACTAGAACTGGATCTACCTTCTGTCATGGACCAAGTGTCTGCTGATGTGTAACAGCATTCCCATGTTAAAAGATATCCCACACAAAGCATCTGCCTAGAGGAGTTTGACACACCCACACACAGCACCTGCCCTGTTGTGATCAGTGAGAGGTGATTGGTCAGGACTGTGTGATCTAGGAGTCCCTAGCTTCAGACTGACGCGTAGATGGTGGAGTTTGATTCAATCATTTCACTCTTGGAAAAGGATTAGGAGAGCATTTTGCCATTTTCCCTCATCAGGATCCACTGTGCTCAGCCCACATAGGGAGGGGCTAGAAAATGTGCCTTAAAAGCAGTTTGTTCCATCACCAACCTGCCTGAAGAACCACATCCGGTGAGCTGTGGCTTGAAAACCAAAGTGAAACTCAATCTCAGAACCTGCAATATGTGAACCCTCATGGACAATGAACAAAACAATCACCTGGATTGATGAACTAATCTTGTGGCCTGTAAACTCAGGCACTTCAACATTGATCTGCAGGAGACTGGAAGAGTGGGCAGATGGCACTGTGGAAAGAAGATGGTGGTTACACCTTCCTCTGGAGAGGAAAGCCTGTTGATCCACCCAGGACACACTATCAAGAACAAACTCATCAATCAACTCTTGAAGTTCTCTCTTGGCATTATCGATCAGCTCATGACTCTCTGTCTATAATTTGCTAACAACCTGGAGGCAATGGTTGTGAGTGTCTATGCCCCTACTCGTGATGCTAGAAATCAGTCCAAAGAAGGATTAAACTCTTTCTGGACACTATACTCACCAACAGCTTATAGCAGATAAAATGATCATCTTTGGAGGCTCCAACACCAGGGCTGGAGAGAATGTCCAACTCTAGAAAGAAACCAAAGGAAAGAAAAGACTCAAGAACTGAAACGCCAATGAGATTCTCCTGCTCACCTACACACTATTTCACCAAAAAGACAAAATCAATCCTTCATGGAGACATCCATGATCAAAGCACTAGAATTGACTACATCATTGTTTGATCTTGATATCAAGGTGATGACCAGTGCAGATGATTGCTGGACAGACCGACGGCTCAACTGCTACTCAATGTCCATTATATGCTACCAGAAACAGCTGAAGATGAAGAAACATATCAGAAAAAATTGTCAATGTTGCAAGGCTTCGAGAACCAAACAAACTAGCAAACTTGCAGCAATATCTTACCAAACTCTCCAAAGAGTTCAATTTAATGAAGTACAGGAAATCTGGAAGGAGCTGACAACAACCATCGGCTAAAAGACGATGAAATACCAAGACTGGTTCGACAAGAATGACCATATCATCCAAGATTTCACCGACAAGAAGAGGAAATCTCTCCAAGTCCAGCAAAACAACATTAACAGTGAGACAAAGAGGAGAACTCATCAAATAGCCATGATGCAGAGGTCCGGTGTTTGACAATATCATCTTTGCTCTCTCGAAAAAGAATTTTAAAGCCACATTTATTGCTTTTATACGCACATACCAAAAATTGGTCTCAGCCTCAACCTCAAGAAAGTGCAAATCATGGAGTTGTTGGCTGGTTCGCCGAGCTGGTTGATTTTTTTTGCAAACATTTCGTCTCCCTACTGGGTGACATCTTCAAGACTGTGTAGCCTCTGGATGAAGTCCTGTCATTGTGTTCTGCCCGGAATTTATACGGTTCTGTCTGTAATGGCAGATGGTTTTTTTTCTGGTTTTGTGGTGGTCTGTAGATGGGTCTATTTAAACTTGTTGTTTATGGCACCAATTGATTAATACTTGGCCTCCATGAATTCCTGAACTTGTGTTGTTTTGCCTGTCCCAGTTGAATTGGTGTCCTTCAATCATCAATGTGCATTAACATGAGAGAGAACTGGTCATGTTGTTTTGTTGCAAGCTGATGCTCTGGTGGCGAATTTCCTGCCCATTTGCCCTATGTAACGTTTCTCATAGGTTCTGCATGGTATTTTATATATCATATTCATCCTGCGTGAAGGACAATGAAGGACACCAATTCAACTGGGACTACGATACAAGCAAACCAAAGACAAGCCTGGGAATTCCTAGAGGCCAGGTACCCATCCATTAGTGCCATAAACAAACATGTTGAAATAGACTCAATCTACACACCACTACAGGGACTACACAGCACTGAAAGTGTCACCCAACAGGAAGATGAAATGTTTGCAAATAAAATCAAACAACCAACAGCTTGAACCATAGCCCAAGCTACAGATCTTCACAAAAACTTTAAACACAAACCATCCCAAGTCAAGTTCCAGTCCATCCATCCATTAAGATCAATGGAGCAATCTTCCCAAATATGGAACATTTCCCTTACCTGGGAAGCTACCCCTCATCTAAGACTGACATCAATGAAGAGATTCAACATTTCATCCAAAGTGTGAGCACCACCTTCGGATGGCTAAGGATGAGAATCTTCAATCAATGTGACATCCATACTGATATCAAGATCTTTGTGTATAAGACAATCATCCTTCCAACTCTGTATGGTTCCAAAACACATAGACACCACCTCAAAGCCCTCGAGAAGTACCATCAATGCTGTTTGAAATGGATTCTCTGCATCAACTGGGATAATAGGCATACTAACATCAGTGTCCCTGAAGGAGTTACGTCCAACTCCTCTGGGCCAGCTAGTAGCTTAGGATGCCTGACTTCCCATCACCAAAGCAAAATCTTCATCACCCAGTTCAAGAATGGCACTTGAATGGCAGGGAGGCAAAGGGAAGCAGTTCCAAGACCCGCTGAAGGCCTCCCCCAAGAATTGCAATATAGATTTGGATGCATGGGAGCTCATTGTTCAGAAGAAACCAACTTGGAGAAAACTCCTGCACGAGGGACACAATTCTTTGAGAACACATAGTGGCAAGACAAAGTATGGAAAAGAACCGGAGAAAGGAATTTCAACGGTTTCAAGGCCAAGGACTAATTCCACCTCCCGGAAATACTTGCTATCTGTGTGGTCAAAAGGTGTACCTCCAGGATCAGGCTCATCAGCCACAAAGACCCACTGAATCCTGGACCAGGGCAGGTGACATGGAACGTTCCAGGTAGACAATCATACTCATTAGTGAGCGATTGCTGACAATGATAGGGATAAGTGTTTAGAACAAATGAATGCATGGCTAAAGAGTTGGAGCAAGAGGGGGAGATCTTTATATTCCTGGATCACTGGATTTCTTTCTGGGTAAAGAAGAATCTCTACAAGTGACACAGGTTGCACCGAACCAGAATGGGACCAACACCTTTTTGAGGAGGTTTGTTAGTGCAGTTGATGGAGTGGTAAACTAATTTGGCAGGGGGTTGTGTAATAATAGAATTGGCTATCGGTTCATAGCTGGAAGGAATGGGCTTAAAGCTTTATGCACAATGCTGCAGACAATTAGTCCCTATTCATTAATGCTTGAAGGCTTTGAGATGGTTCTGTCAATGCAGCAAGCAATTTCTCAGTCTTCATCTGTATTCATCCCTATTGAAGTCCTCATTTGAGTCTGCACCAACTATACATCTACCAAGCTGTTCCCTGTACTACCTTTTCTTTCTGCCACACATGAAGCTCAATATTGCTTGATGTCTCATAAATTCAGTGACTAGTGGTGTGTCTCAGGAATCAGTGTTGAGACTGCAATTATTCACAATTTACATAGATGATCTGCAGTTGGGGACCACGTGTAGTGTGTCAAAGTTTGTAGGTAACATTATGATGAGTGGTAGAGCAAAGTGTGCAGAGGACTATGAAACTTTGCAAAGGGACAGAGATAGTTTAAGTGAGTGGGCAAAGGTCTGACAGATGGAGTACAATGTTAAGTCATCCATTTCAGTAGGAATAACAATAAAAAAGACTATTACTTGAATGTTAAAATATTGAAGCATGCTGTTGTGCAGAGGGACCTGGGTGTCCTTGTGCATGAACCACAGAAGGTTGGCTAGCAGATCCAACAGGTAATTAAGAAGGCAAATGGAATTTTGTCCTTCATTGCTATAGGAATTAGTTTAAAAGCAGGGAGGTTATGCTGCAGCTGTTTAAGGTGCTGGTGAGGCCACACCTGGAATACTGCTTGCAGTTTTGGCCTCCTTACTTGAGAAAGGATGTACTGACACTGGAGGGACTACAGAGGAGGTTCACTAGGTTGATTCCAGAGTTGAGGGGGTTGGTTAACGAGGAGAGACTGAGTAGACTGGGATTATATTCATTGGAATTTAGAAGAATAAGGGGGATATTATAGAAACATATAAAACTATGAAGGGGATAGATAAGATAGAAGTAGAGAGGATGTTTCCACTGGCGGGTGAAACTAGGACAAGAGGGCATAGCCTCAAAATTAGGGGAAACAGATTTAGGACTGAATTGAGAAGGAACGTCTTCACCCAAAGGGTTTGGAATCTATGGAAATCCCTGCCCAGTGAAGTATTTGAGGCTTCCTTAGTAAATATGTTTAAAGCTAAAATAGGTTGTTTTTTGAACAATAATGAATTAAGGGTGATGGGGAGAGGGTGGGTAAGTGGAGCTGGGGCCATGAAATGATCAGCCATGATCTGATTGAAGGGCAGAGCAGGCTCGAAGGGCCAAATGGCCTACTCCTGCTCCTCGTTCTTATATTCTTGACCAGAAGTTATTTCTTGGGTGTCTAAAGCAGGAGGATGCTGCTCAGTCTTGAAAGCAGACTAGAAAATTCTCGGCACGCAAGGTATAATTTGATTGGTTTAAGAATTAAAATTAGTAGTTTCACATTCATTCCTCATAATCAGGGTCTCAGTTCAACATTTTCATCTTCACATCATGGTACTGAAGCATACTGCAGCTTCTGTCTATATAATAAACTAAAATATTCATTAAAAGTGTAAATGAATTAGATATTTTTAAAAAAACAATTTGAGATACAGGGCCAGATTTTCATGGAGTTGAAAATGGCAGGTGAAAGCTAAGTCCAAAATCCCAACCCCCTTTCTGACAAATCCTACTTTTTTTGCCAGCAGGGGGAAGGGGCTGAGTGTGAATCCCACAGTCAATGAGGCCACCTGAAATTCAAGCTGAAAACAAGAGCCAATGTTCACTATTCCAATGGCAGTAACCTCCAGTCAGGTAATCAGGGATTTATGAGGGAGTTGTAAATGTTCTTGCAGGGCATACAGAAGGTCTGTTTAAAGTGTCAGGATCTCAAGTTATGCAAATGAAAAAAATTAAATACTGCTGCCATTGGAGTTAATAATGCACCATCTGCTGGACTTCTTTGAATGATAGTCCTCCAATGCAGCTGAGAGACAAATCTGTCCTGTAGTTTCAAGAGAACATTGTTGATAGTTGACAATTGCTGCCAAGATCATAAGAAACATTTGGCTGAGTTTCAAAAACTCCAAAAAGCACTTACCTCAGCGGGGGATGTGGCATACATATTCTGATTGACAGTTTAAAGAGGCTATAAAAGAATTAGTTATTGATGTGGTTACTATTGATGAGTCCTTTTTGTATATAACAGCTTGACTACATGAGGGGATACTAAAATCTCTGAACAGTTTTCATGAGTGAGAGGTTTATTTCTGCATTATTTATGTGCTTTACTCGATTGTTAGTAGTGTAACTTCCTTTCATCTCCACATGGCCTGTGAGGACTGCTCATATTGCGTGGCTGGTCATGGGCATGCCATACGGATGGAGAAGATGGCATATAATTATTCAATGGAATAAACATGGCATGAGCATGAGTTGGTCTGTAGGCATGAGGATGCATGGGGAGTAGGTGAGGAAGTGGTGATAAATGAGGTGAGGGGTGAAGGATAGATGGTGTAATGTCTCTAAAACAACTGCATCAAATTTTCTTCTAACCAACAAGGGTAGGGGAATTCAAACTGGAAGGCATGATTTTAAAGTGTGAGGATAAAGATTTAAAAGGGACTTGAGGGCAACATTTTCACATAGAGGATGGTTTGATTATGAAACAAGCTACCAGAGGAAGTAGAAGATGCAAGTACAGTTACAGCATTTAAAAAACACTTGGACAGGTACATGAGTAGGAAAAGTTTAGAAGGATATGTGCCAAATGCAGGCAAACGGAACTAGTTTTGTTTGAAAACTGCTAGGCATGGACGAGCTGGACTGAAGGTTCTGTTTCTGTGCTGTATGACTCTATGACTCGATAAGAAAGGGACAGAGGCCAAAGTTATCGGTGCATGTGTAAATCAGCAACAGTTTGCAGATCAGGAAGGGAGTGTGGGCTGGAAGGGAAGAGAACTCTGAGGAAGGTTCGCTCCATGGATATTACCATTGTCAATGCTTTTACTCACGTTGCAGTCAATGGCAATCATTATGGTTGCTTTGGTGATTGTGACCACATCTTTTTTCATCAGGTACAATCGGGCAGTCTTGTCTGTCAGCCGTTGTTATCTGTAGCTGTGCATTGTTGCTTTTTAAAAAGTCACTCATGGGATGTGGATATCACTGACTAAGCCAGCATTTATTGTACATTGCTATTTGCCCTTGAGAAGGTGGTGGTGAACTATTTAATAGAACCTTGACTTAAAAAGGAACAAAAATGGCAGCTCATTATTTCTTGATATCGTCTTTTCTGGCAGAATAGAAAGGGGAATATTTATTAAGGAATCAGTTACAACTGTGAGGGGAGGTTGATAGTACAAATTAAGTGTCAAATTAAATCATATAGTTTGAGCTCATAAATAAAGAAAAGAGAACCACTCTGCTAGGAGTGTACCAATAGACACCCAATTAGTTGGTGGAAGATACAAGAGCAACCTTTTCAGTACGGAAATCATAGGACAGAAGTAATTAGGGACTTCAACTACTCTATTATTAATTGGAATGCGAACAGTGTGGAAATGACAGAGGGCACACAATTCATAAACAATTTTCAAGCAAACATTTTTAAGTAGCACGGAACAAGTCAAATAAGATGGGGTGTAATTGTAGATTTAGCGGTCAGGAATAAAACTGCACAAGTGGTTGAAACAGCAGTGGGTGACAATTTTTGAGATAGATGTAGATTTAGCCTCATTATAGAAAAGGACAAAGATAAAATAGGATAAAAGAAGGCATGAATGGGAAATTTGCAGGTGATTACCCATGTAGATGATAGAGATGATAGCTGTCAATTCCCAAATTATATCAAAGGATTGTTTGGATCAGCAGAGACACCACAAATAGAATTCAACTTGAAGAACTGTGAGGTAATGCATTTGGGGTGGATTAAAAAAACAGAAGGGGCAGCATGTGTGAAGTTTGCACGTTCTCCCTGTATCTGCATATGTTTCCTCTGTGTGCTCTGGTTTCTTCCAAAATACAAAGACATGCAGTTTTTGGATTGGGACTATGGTGCTGGAAAAGCCCAGCAGGTCAGGCAGCATCCAAGGAGCAAGAAAATCAACGTTTCGGGCAAAATGAAGAGCTTTTGCCCAAAATATTGACTTCCCTGCTCCTCAGATGCTGCCTGACTGCTGTGCTTTTCCAGCACCACACTCTTGACTCTAATCTCCAGCATCTGCAATCCTCACTTTCACCTAGGTTTTTGAATTGGCCATGCTAAATTGTCCATAGTACCCAAGGATGTGTAGGCTTGGTGGATTAGCCAGAATAGATACAGGGTTACAGGGATAGGGTAGGGGACTGGGTCTTTGGAGGGTGATGCAACTTGATGGGCAAAATGCTATCTTTCCATTCTGTAGGGATTCTATGATGGCAGCAATATACTAGATAAGGCGGTAAAGAAAGTATTTGAAATACTTTCCTTCATTGAATGAAGCATAGAATGCAAAAGCAGGGATGTAAAGTTGGATACTGGTTAGGTCACAGGCCTACAGTTCTGATCACTACATTACGGAAAGGACAATATAATTGTTGTGATATGAACACTAAGGAGGTTTAGATGAATGTTGCCTGAGCTTGAAAATTGTAGCTATGAGGAAAGCTGAGATGGACTATGGTTGTTTTCCTTAGAACAGAGATGATTGAGGCATGAGTTAATTGAGTTGTACAAAATAATGAGGGCCTACAAAGAGCAGACTAGGTTCTCTGAGCTGCAAGGTCAATTACCAGATTTCAGATGTTTGGTAGAAGGTTTCAATGAAATTTGACAGATAAGGTTTTCACCCAGAGAATGGTCATGTCTAGAGTTCACTGCCTGGTTTGGTATTGGAGGCAGAAACTGTTAACTTATTTAAAACATACCAGATTCTATACCTGAGATGCTGCAACCTGCAAGGCATGTGCTGGAATGTGGGATTACAATGTGTGACTTGATTTTTTCTCAGCTGGAACAGGCATTGCTGGCCTCCTACTGTGCCATACCTTTCCACTGATTAAATGATTCTTATCCTGCAGGAACGAAGGGAGAGTGCAGTGCAATTGTTTAGGTGTTGTGGTTGGCATTGTGTGTATCACCAATGAAAGTAAGTTCTGAATCTCTTTTGTTTCTAATGTGGAAAAAATGCATTTTTGGCTCCATTACTCTCATCTTCCATGCGATGTTTTTCTTGCTTTCTGACTCAGTGCAACTATTGTGCTTCCTGCTTGATAATATTAAGCATGGTTTAAATTTTAAATCAGCTAGTTAACTCTGACTCTGACAAATGAACCAGCAAAAGACTGTCACCTACTTTGTTGAGTTGAAATCGATACAATGTATTTTCTCATTTACCATCTGCAATTTTGAGGACTTTCAGACTCCTGAGCATTTTTTATTTATTTGTCCACAGGTTTTAGGACTTGCTGACTGGGCCAGCCGTTATTGTCCATCCATAGTTGCCTTAGAGAAAGTTGTAATATGCTGCATTCTTGAACAGCTGCAGTCCAAAGAGCTTAGGTACAGCCACAGTGCAATTAGAGAGTTGTAGGATTTTGACCCAGCAACAGTAAAGGAATGGTCATAAAATTTCAAGGCAAGGTAGTATATGGCTTGTAAATGGCCGTATTTTGTGCTAGTTAATCCCCATGCTAATATATACCCCTAAGACCTTGCGTAATAACCTTCTTAGGTAGTGAATACGTTTTGGAAATTCAAATACTCTGTTTCTTGAGTATAGCTGAAAAGTGACATAGTATATCAAAACCCTTCCTCTTACACTCACCAGGATAGTTCACAAGAATACCAATTTGGGGGAAAGCCAATATTTATAGCAAATGAGAGGAGGATGTTGATTGGTTGTAAAATGTACTGTAACTGGAAGAGATGTTATAAAGGAGAATGCACCCAACAGTTAACCACCAAGCATTGTTTGAACTTTAAACCAGGCAAGTTGAGTCTGATTGGACAGGACATTGGCCCAAGAAATGAATCCGTGAATGGCTGTCACCTAATTTGTTCAGTTCAAATAAGCGCAAATATAAACATGTTCTTTCCATTAACTTATAAAACTTATGAAACTCCACAATGCAAGCCCATTGGCAATCCTAAATTGGTTAGCTGCATAATCTTTACACACTCAGGATCATGTCGTAAATATTATCTGATTACAGAATCACATCTGATGTCAGACACTGTGTTGGGTGATTTTGAAGCACAGCTGGTTGGATACAGTTCACAACAAGCAACATACTAAGCATTTTTGTGAGGTATGACTCCAATCAGTGGAGATCTTTCCCTAATTCCCATTGACTCTAGTTTTGCTAGGGTTCCTTGATGCTATACTCAGTCACATGCTTGATGCCAAGGGCAGTTTTCTCTCACCTCACCTCTGGAATTCTGCTTTTTAGGCTGTGTTTGGAACAAGGCTTTAATGAGGTAAGGAAGTGAGTGGCTTGAAAGAACACAAATAGTGCACCAGTGAACATCTTATTGTTTAGCAAATGCTGTTTGATAGCACTATCGTTGTCCCAATCCATCACTTTGTTGATGATTGAGAGTAGACAGATAAGGCAGTAACTGACATGGTTGGATTTATCCAACTATTTGTGGACAGGACTTACCTTGTTAATGTTCCCCATTGCCAGGTAGATGCTGATGTTGTAGCTTTTGAACTAGCTTCAGATCTGCTTTAACCTAGACTTAGTAGATGATGCGCCCTGAAACTTTATTGTTTCCTTCTCTCCGATATGCTACTGGGTATCATTTGCTTTCCACAGGTGTAGCATGTTAAGTGAAGTGGGGCATTGAATTGATTGCTTGCTACCATGGCAATGATCATATCTACATTTCTGACACTGTGATTGGGAACTTGCGATCTGTGTCATGGATCTTGCTGAAATACAATGGACTTCTCTTGCTGGCTCAGGAAGATAATTCACTTACAATTTGCAACTAGCTATTTCTGTCATTTCCATAGCTGTGTCCTCACCACAGGCCTTCTCCAATGTCAGCTTATTGCTTTTGAGTAAATTGGATTGTAATGTTCTTTAAACTCACCATGAACCTGTCTTTTATGCAAATTTATAAGCTCACACCATATCTAAGTATGAAGCAACCTTGAATTCGAGAATGTAATTTGCATCCCTCTCACTTTGAGATTGCTTTTTGTGGAATTCACTCATTGCTAACTATAATAGCATATGAGGTACAGAATCTTGTTGACTTCAAACATAGTTACAGAATTATATCTGCTAAGAAACCACTTCAAAAGCATCTGACCCCATCATGTTGAGGAAAATAGTTGCTTTATTATTATCTCCTATTGCATTTACTTTTGGTTAAATCTTCCACGTTCATTTTTTTACATTTGTTCATGGGATGTGGAAGTCACTGGCTAAGACAACATTTATTGGCCTTCCCTAATTTACAGAGCTAATGAAAACTCCCGCACCCATGATGGATTTAAATGTAGGCCAGACCAAGTAAGAATGGCTGATTTCCTTTAAAAAAACAACATTAGTTAACTAATTTTTTTTACAACAATCAACAGTAGTTATATGATCTCCATACCTGGCACACAGGAAGATGGTTGTGGTTGTTAGAGGTCAGTTCTCTCAGCATCAGCTTGTTTCTTCAGGAGTTCCTCAGGGTAATGTCTTAGGCCCAATCATCTCAGCTGCTTCATCAATGACCTTCCCTCTATCATAAGATCAGAAATGGGCATGTTCACCGATGTCTGCGCAATGTTTAGCACCATTCACAATTACTCAGATGCTGAAGCAGTCCATGTTCAAATGCAACAAGATCTGGACAGTATCCAAATTTGGGCTGACAAATAGTTCATAATATTATCACCACACAAACGCCAGGCAATGAACATCTGCAATAAGGGATGGTCT
Source organism: Chiloscyllium punctatum (assembly GCF_047496795.1). NCBI lineage: Eukaryota > Metazoa > Chordata > Chondrichthyes > Orectolobiformes > Hemiscylliidae > Chiloscyllium > Chiloscyllium punctatum. The sequence goes on along the minus strand of NC_092741.1, from coordinate 91,251,411 downwards.
AACCACCATCCCTTGACATTCAATAGTGTTACCATCACTGAATCCCCCACTATCAACATCTTGTAGGTTATCATTGACCAGAAGCTCAACTGGGCCTGCCACATAAACACAGTGGCTAGAAGATCATGTCAGAGACTAGGAGTTCTGTGGTAACTCTCCCCTTGATGCCACAAAGCCTGTCCACCATGTACAAGGCACAAGTCAGGATTGTGATGAAAATATTCCTCACTTGCCTTGATTAGTACAGCTCCAATAACACTCAAGAAGCTTGACACCATTCAGGACAAATCAACCCACTTGACTGGCACCACATCCACAAATATCCACTCCCTCCATCACCAACACTCAATTGCAGCAGCAATTCACCAAACATCCTTCGCTAACACATTTCAAACCCTTTCTGATGAAGGGCTTTTGCCCGAAACGTCGATGTTCCTGCTCCTCGGATGCTGCCTGACCTGCTGTGCTTTTCAAACACCCCTCTAATCTAAACTCTGGTTTTCAGCATCTGCAGTCTTCACTTTTGCCTACCTTTCAAACCATCTCGAAGGACAAGGGCAGCTGATACATGGGAACACCATCACCTTCAGTTTTCCTCTCCAAGCCTTTCATCATCCTGACTTGGAAATATATTGCTATTCTGACTGGGTCAAAATCCTGAACTCCCTCATTAACAGGGGCAGCATTGTGGCTCAGCGGTTAGCACTGCTTACCCACAGCACCAGAGACCCAGTTTTGATTCCAGCCTTGGGCGACTGTCTGTGTGGAGTTTGCACACTCTGCCTGTGTTTGCGTGGGTTTCCTCTGGGTGCTCCTGTTTCTTCCCACAAAGATATGCAAGGTCAGGTGAATTGGCCATGCTAAATTGCCCATAGTGTTAGGTGCTTGGTCAGAGGGAAATGGTTCTGGGTGGGTTACTCTTCGGAGGGTTGGTGTGGACTTGTTGGCCTGAAGGGCCTGTTTCCACACTGTTGGGATTCTAATCTAACAGCATTGTAGATCAACTTACAGCACATGAACTGCAGCAGTTCAAGAAGTCAGCCACCTTTTCAAGGACAGCTAGGAATGGGTAATAAATTCTGGCCAGCCAGCAATGCCCATATGCCACTAGTGAGTAAAAAAAAACTAGCTCTTTATTCCATCTTTTTATAGAATTCAAATTTCACCATCTGCCAAGATGACACTTGAAAGAAAACCCCTAGAACATTAAGGGTCACTCGAGTTGAGACGTTAACTCTGACTACTCTCCACAGATGCTGCCAGACTTTGATTTTCCAGCAATACCTATTTTTGCCCCTAGAACATCAACTTGGCTTCTCAATTACCAGAACAGTGACATTGTCATTCGGGTCATCACATCCGTAACTCTACTTACACCAGTCGTATTTACTTGAGTTCAATAGATTGTACCAAAAACTTAAGGCAGCTCATTGGATAGCTGTCCTGCTTCTGAGTAAGCTAACTCCAGATTCAAATCTCACTCTAGGAATATTTAGTCATGGTTCACCATGAGGAATTTCTTCAGCCAGAGAGGAGTGAATCTGTCAAACTCATTGCTGTAGAAAGCTCTGGAGGCCAAGCCATTGAGTGTATTTAATACAGCTAGATAGGTTCTTGATTAGTAAGGGGATCAAGAGTAATGGGGAGAAGGCAGGAGAATGGGGGTTGACATATCATACCAGCATATAAACATATCAGCCATGACTGACAGGCCGAATGACCTAATTCTGCTCCTATACCTGAAAGTAAGAACCCAGACACTGGTGCTGCCAAACCAATGTGTACTGGTCACTAGCCTGAATAAATGAGGAGAATTAGTGGCTGGAAAGACATCTGGCAAGCCATGCATCAAATCCAGTAAACGATGGTTGATGTGAAGGGTAATTAGCCAGCATTATGGTGGTCCCATGAAACATGAGAAAATTCAAAAGGAAAGATTACAATGTACTGCACTGGCCACTAGGTGATATGCAAGAGCTGCTCAGAATGATTGTAATTATCTGAAGGCTTACTCCAAATCAGTAATGCAGTTTCTAAAGAATTGTAGTCTCAAATATTCTTGTGCTACAATGGGGAATGAAAATGGCTGTAAGGCTCACAAATCATATTTATTAACTAATATTTGTTATTACTGTTCAAATGCTTAACAAACCATTTAAGAGAGTAGCATGGATCTTGCAGCTGCTCCTGAGATTGCAAGCTCATTTCTTGAAATGATTAGATTAGGTTCCCTTCAGCCCAACAAGTCCACACTGATCCTCTTAAGAGTAACCCATTCTCCACTTACCCCTGAACACTTTAGCATGGCCTATTCACCGAACCTGCACATCTTTAGACTGTGGGAGGAAACCAGAGCACCCGGTGGAAACCCACTCAGACACAGGGAGAATGTGCAAACTCCACACAGACAGTCACCCAAGGGTGGGATCGAACCTGGATCCTTGGTGCTGGGAGGCAGCAGTGCTAACCACTGAGCCACCGTGCTACCTGTAACATAAAAATACAGAAACAATGTTAGCAATAGATTTAGATTTACTTCTGGTTTTATAACAGTTATTACATTTCAGTTTAGTTCTTTTAAAAAACAAAAAAAACATAAAAATGCAAAAGAAAAACCCACAAAATGTACACATGATTTTGTTTTCAAATGGAGTTGAGTTAATGGATATTTTGGAGAGGCCTGCATGTGGACTGCCCTTCTTTTCTCTAAAATTATATGTGTAGAAGGAGAATTTTCTTTGAAATGGAGTTGTGTTTACAGAGCTTTTGGAGAGGTCCACACATGGACGGTTCTGGAGTGAGTTACTTTACATCAGAAGATTGAATGCTGTCTGCTTGACCACTTGAGGAGGAGTTTTTAATTCGATTAGTCAGCTGAATGGTTAATTTTATTTAAACTTTAAATGTTTGATTTTTTAAAAAATCTTATTTTTTGCATGCTTAATATTGATTCTTTGAATAAAGAAAGGTCATTTATTTTATATATAAGGTACTATTTCAAGTTGCTTCCTTTTAGGGTTAATAACATTGAGGGCATACAAAAGGCACAAAAGTGGATGGTAGTAGATTTAGAAAAGGGATTACACAGCAGGATCTGCCAGGTGGGTGGGTGACTGTCAGCAAAGGTAAGATGGTGGTTTTGAAGTCTCTGGTCGCCATTGCTGTCTCAAACAGGTACTCAGTTTTGGGAACTGTTGAAAAGGGTAATCTCTAAGAGGAAAAGAGAAGAGGCAATCAGATCTTATACTCCGCAACCACCTGATGAAGGACCGGTGCCCCGAAAGCTAGTGCCTCCAAATAAACCTGTTGGATTATAACCTGGTGTTGTGTGATTTTTAACTTTGTACACCCCAGTCCAACACGGGCACCTCCAAATCAATTAGATCTTGGGAGCTAAGAATGAATCTTATCTTACACGAAGTTTGACAAAATTTAAAAGAATAATTGTTATCAGGGACTCTCCTGTCAAGGGCCCAGATAGGAGATTCTGCGGCAGTGAGTGTGAATCTAGGATGGTTTGTTGCTTTCCTGATGCCAGGATTAAAGATGTCTCAAGAAGTTTGAACCACATTATTAAAGGGGAGGGTGAAAAACCAGACGTTATTGTACAGATTGGTAGGAATGACGTAGTTGGGAAAAAGATTAAGGCTTTACAGAGTGAACATAAGAGGTTAAGTAGAAAATTAAAAAAGAACCTCAAAAGTAATAATCTCTGGTTTAACTCCTGGTGCCAATCTCAAATGAGGGAAAGAATAAAAGGATTAAGGACATAAATCAATGGCTGAAGAGCTGGTGTAATGTTCAGAGATTCGGGTTCTCAGATGATTGGGATCTTTTCTGGGGCAGAAAAGAACAGTTCATAAAGGATGGGTTTCACCAATACTGAACAGGGATCAATATCTCTTGGGTAATAAGACAAGACAAGTGACTGAAGTGACAGTGGGGGAATACTTTGGGGCTAGTGATCATAATTCTGTTTGTTTTTAAGTAGTTATGGAAAAGGATATGTCTTCCATAAAAATCACAGATTTTAATTGGATTAAAGGAAACTTTCATGGTATGAGATAAGAACTTTGAAAAGTTGATTGGAGTAGGCTGTTCATAGGTAAATGAATGTCTGATACATGGGAGGCTTTCAAAAGGGTGATAACATGAGTTCAGAGTCACTATGTTCCTGTTAGAGTGAAAAGTAAGGCTGGTGGGATTAGAGAACAATGGATAAATAAAGATATTGAGATTCTCATCAAGAATAAAAAATAATCAGAGATTAGATATAGACAGCTGGTAGAAGTTAATCTCTTGAACAATATAAAGAGTGTAGAGGCCTTCTTAAGCGGAAGATCAGGAAGGCAAAGAGAGAAAATGAGATAATGTTGGCAAATAAGGCTAAGGATCATCCAAAGAGATTCTACATTAACAGCAAGAGTACAACTAGAGAGAAAGTAGATTCCCTTAAAATCCTTAGGAAATGGGCAAGATATTGTGGGCAGCACGGTGGCACAGTGGTTAGCACTGCTGCCTCACAGCGCCGGAGACCCGGGTTCAATTCCCGCCTCAGGTGACTGACTGTGTGGAGTTTGTACATTCTCCCTGTGTCTGCGTGGGTTTCCTCTGGGTGCTCTGGTTTCCTCCCACAGCACCAAAGATGTGCAGGTCAGGTGAATTGGCCATGCTAAATTGCCCGTTGTGTTAGGTAAGGGATAGATGTAGGGGTATGGGTGGGTACGCTTCGGCAAGGCGGTGTGGACTTGTTGGGCTGGAGGGCCTGTTTCCACACTGTAAGTAATCTAATATTAAATGAATATTTTGCATCAGTTTTTACTGTGAAGATAGAAATGGAGGCTAGAGAACTCAGAAATAAATATTGATGTTTGGAAATCATATTGCAGAAGTGCAAGTGCTGGAAGTCATAGAAAAGATAAAGATGAATAAATCTCCAGGACTTGATCTGGTGTATCTCAGGACATTGTGGGAGATTAGGGAGGAAATTGCAGAAATATTTGTATCATCTATAACTATGGGTGAGATGCCGGATGAGTGCAGAGTGGCAAATGTTGTGTCTTTATTTAAGAAGAGAGGTAATGAGAAACCAGGGAGCTATAGACAATGTAAGTCTGACTTTGCTGGTGGGTAAGTCATTGGAAGTAATTCTGAAAGATAGGATTGATACGCATTTGGAGAGGCAAGGAATGATTAGGGAAGATCAGCATGGTTTTGTGCATAGGAAATTGTATCTCATAAACTTGAGTATTTTGAGGAAGTAATTGATGAAGGCAGAGTGGTAGACATTGTTTACTTGAACTTTAGTAAAGCCTTTGACAAGGTTCCACATGGTAGACTAATTAGTAAAGTTAGATCACATGGGATTCAGGGTGGATACAAAATTGGCTTAATGGAAGAAGACAGAGATTGATGGTGGAGGGACATTTTTCAGACTGGAGGACCGTAATCAGGGGTGTTCCATAGGGATTGGTGCTGGATTCACTTTAGTTTGTCATTTATATAAATAATTTAGATGAGAATATAGAAGGCATGATTAGTAAGTTTGCCAATGACAGTGGACAGTGAAGAATATTATCTAAGATTACAAAAAGATTTTGATCAATTTGGTCAATGGGCAGAAGAATGGCAGGTGGAGATTACTTTCGATAAATTTGAGGTGTTGAATTTTGCTAAAACAAAAAAGGACAGGGCTTATACAAGTAAGAGTAGAGTTCTGGGTAGTGTTATAGAACAGAGAGACCTTGGCATTCAGGTACATAATTCTTTGATGTTTGAGTCACAGGAAGACAGGTTGGTTAAGAAGGCAATTATAGCACCCCCTGCTTTCAATGCTCAAACTTTTGAATATTGGAGTTAGTATGTTATGTTGAAGTTGTAAGGACATAGATGAGGCCTCTTTTGGAATACTGCATCCAGTTCTGACCACCCTGTCATATTAAACTGGAAAGGGTTCGGAAGAGATTTCCCAGGAAGTTGCAAGGAAAGGAGGGTTAGATGCTTGAATGAAAACTTAGCAAGAGGTAGATGGACTGGGACTTTTTCTCACTGGAGTGTAAGAGGTTGAGGAGTGACCTTAGAGGTTTATAAAATCATGAAGGGTATAGCTAAGGTGAATGAAAGATGTCTTTTCTCTAAGGTGGTCTTATTCAAGACTAGGAGATATATTTTTAAAATGAGAGGAGAAAGAAAATTAAAAAGACATGAGGACAACGTTTTTACAGAGAAAGTGGTTTGTGTGTGGAACGAACTTCCAGACACAGTGGTGGAGGCATTACATTTACAACATTTAAAAGACATTTGGATAAGTTCATGAACGAGAAATATTTGGAGGGATGTGGACCAAGTGCAGGCAGGTGGGATTACATAAGATTGGGATTAAGTTCGGCATGGACTAGTTGGACTGAAGTGTCTGTTTCTATGCTGTTTGACTGTGTGACTCTATGTTGTCATGTTGGTGGAACAAAAATTTCCTTTACAATTGTGTTTAGTAGATGTTTCCAATGGAAAGACAATTAAGAAGTATAATGGGTCCTCAATTTACAAACTTCTGATTTATGAATGCTCATATTTATGTATGCAATCCCATACAGATGTGTAATTTTAAAGACCTGACATATGAGCATTTCCTGTATTTAGGACCAGCTGCTTTCCAATGTCCTGTATTGTGTTCCAACTTGTGTACAATCTGACTTGTGAGGAGACTCCAGCATGAAACCCATTCGCAACTCAGAGATTGCCTGTACTCGATGTAATTGCTGTGTAAATGTAGCTAGAGCCAATAAGTTATTGCAACAGTGAGTGGGTCTGTCCTTGTTAATTGTTAACTAACAAAGCACCCAACTTTATTTTTACCATCACCTCTTTTTAAACATCTTATTTTTTGTTATCAAACCCACCAAGTTTTAAACTAGAAATGCTTTTGGGGAATAAAACCAACAGGCTACCTTATGCAATATGTCTTGAATATAATTGCAATTATTACATAAACTCTGCATACTGATTGGGTTTCGTATAGTTATCTTTCAGCTACTAGTTTGACTTAAAACAATAGACAGCTTCTGTTTGAGATAAATTACATTCAGAACCAAGATTTATTTCATTATTGGGAACTTGTTTAAGCCCAGCAAAATGATAGAGTTCATGATCATTTTAGCAAAAACAGTTTCGTAGCAATGCAAGAAGGGTTTGAGGCCCGTTAGAAGGAATTGTCGATACCACACGGGTGGGTTTAACATTTATACAAGATTTCTTTAATTTTTCATTTAAATATCATTAGGAGATTATTAAAATCTCTCCCAGCTTCCTACTCTGGGGTTTATGACAATCATCAATTAACTATGGAATGGAGGATTTGGAGATGTTTCATGATACTTACAAGTATCTCTGGTACATTCTCATCCCATGTTCAAATTGTGCTCAAAGTAGTTCTTTAGATGCCATATTCATTTTGGTGAGGAGATTAGTCTATGGACTAGGACATTTTCTAGAGGTATACAGAGCAGGCAAATTCTCATTGAACCTTAGATTTATAGTGGTCTGTAACACAGAAGAGGGACCTTACTTCCAGCCACTTACTTTAAATCTATGCCCTCTGATCATTAATCCTTCAAATAAAGGCAAAAGCTCCTTCCTATCTACCTCATCTATGCTCCTCATAATTTTATACATCTCAATCGCGTGTCCCATCAGTCTCCTCTGCTCCTGGGAAAACTCCAGTCTAACTCTAACCCCAGTTAGTCCAATCTCAAGCCCAGGCAATCACTCTGCACCTCTCCAGTTTAATCACAACCCTTCTACGCCTGTTCCAGAACTGCACACAATACTCTAGTTGTAGCTTAACCAATGTTTTATACAGCTCCAGCATCATATCCTTGATCTTAAAGTCTATACCTAAGCTAATAAGGCAAGTTAAAGTAATCTAATCTAAGTATGTTTTCTTAACTACTCTATCCACCTTTCCTGACACCTTGAGGGACCAGTGTACATGAACACCAAGGTCCCTCTGATCTTTGTTGCTTCACAGGTCCTAACATTCACTAGATTTCACGGGTTCCCCTATCACTGATCGTCACATCAGTTAGTGTGCAATATTGACTTAATGCCAGCACTGCCTCTTCAACACATAGAGCTTAATATGCTTTCAGCAGCAGGAACAATTCCACCAATGCTATTTAAAAGGATCATTGATTATTTTTAAGTTAATTGTTGATCGATTTGTATTAATTCCTGCTACAATTGTGGCATTTTGTAGCTCGCAACTTTGTGTCAAGTTGCAAAAATCTATGGAGAATAGTCTGGCCTGTGTTGAAGACCTTTGTCCTGACTTCAAGAATTCTATACAAGCTAGCTGCTCTCAAACATGGTTGCAGTAGTTTGTATCCACTTCAGATTAGAGCATACAAGCAGAAATGAATAGAGGTGACACAGAGAAGAACATGCTTCTGGGAAAAGGAGGGGAAGACATCCAAACCCAGTGTTCAAAGATCAATTATCCTCAGTAGCAAACAATGTGTCAGCTATTGTGACTTCACTAAGGCTTTCCTCACTGCAATTGGTATTGCTGCAGCTGTAATTGCAGCTTTGGAACAGGGTAAAAATGGCATTGCTAATGGTTGTGATGGTGGTTAGGAACTTCTATGCATCTGGCTCCTTCTAGGATGGGATCAACAGCATCTCCTAATTTATCATCCACCTTTGCTGGGAGAAGTGAGTGAGAGCACAGCTTTATGGGGATTTCAGATTTTCCCATGGTACAGAGGCTATGGACTGCTCCAACATTATTTTGCAGATATCATTTCTCAATTTCGAGATGTGTTACAATATGCATCCATTATAAGCACATTGTCCAAACTGCTCCAAGACAGTCCTGATACTTTCTGTCTGCAACAGTCTGTTGTGCTGTCTACATTCGCACAGCCACAGTAAATCAAAGATTGACAAGAACTACTCACTGATAAATGACAGCTATTCATGTGGACCTATGGCAAACATATGCATGGTCAGCCTGGACATAAATGAAGTCAGAGAAAGTGTGATCAAACAGACCATCTGGAAATGAAACAATGCTTTCATTATCGAAAACATTCTGGAGAACCATACGTTACCAGAATTTTTACAAAAAATTGTGGCCAATGCTGCACAAACCCATCATACTGAAATGTTATGGTAGTTGTAAAATAAAAACAATCATTTTTCAACTTCCATGATCTGATTTCAATACCTGCTACCTCCATGGGCTAAAAAGGGAAAAACACAAACTTAAAATAGTCACATGAATCAACTAATCATACATTGAACCAGCTCATGAAACTATTATTAAACAAGAACTTGTCTGATCCAAACCTAACATCCTTCTCAAAAGGAAACTCAAATATTTATCTCCTATTTGACGTAGAGTTTAATAGATAAGATTCACATTTTGCAATATGAAAAAAATCACCTGTAAATTATCTAACTTAAAAACAATGAAGCCAGGCAATGAAGCAGTGAATATGAATGCAATGAATGAAGCAATGAATATTTGTATTCAATACTTTAAGTAGTAGCTTTTAGCAGAACAGCAGAGAGAGGAAAATAGATCTGTAATTAGAGGACTGAAAGATTCTTTTCTTGTTTGCTGTCAACCTCTTTAAAGACAATGCCTGGTGAAGCAAAGTGGAGAAATGGCCAAGTACCAAGGTGTTTATAAATGTTGCTGCTGGTGATGATACAAAACATAAAAAAAAATTCTCACATTAAAACATAAAAACTCAAGGCCTCTTAGGACTTCAAAGTGCAAATGTTTTTATATTACTTTTACATGACACACTCCTTTTGTAATTTTATTCCTGAATTGTGTGTGTTTGATGTTGCATTTTATTATTTTTGATGGAGTTATTAAGTGATAAAAACCTCCCACTTTCACTCAAGAAACCTTTGTAATTGGTTGTATAACTTTGTATTAATATACTATGTTTTTTAATCACTCATGGGACATGGGTGTTGCTGAATGTCCAATATTTATTATCCATCCCTAGTTGCCCTTGAGAAGGTGGTGGTGAGGTGAATTCTTGAACTGCCATAGACCATGTGCTATAGGTTGACTGACAAACATAGCATTGTCAATCCTGCAGAGTCCTCCTTACTAACATTTAGGGGCTAGTGCCAATGTTAGGAGGAATGCTGACAGACTAGTCAAATAACATAGTCATGCAATTAACGACATTCTGATTAAATTAAGGGGAGGTTTTCCTACAGTGCTGGGGAAGTGATGAAGTGATATTATCACAAGACTATTGATTCAGAGGGACCTGGGTTCCAATCCTACCATGGAGGGTGGTGGCATTTCAATTCAATAAAAATATCTGTTGTTAGGATTCTAATGATGACCATGAGACTATTGTTGAAACCACCTGGTTTACTAAGGAACTTTAGGGGAGAAAACCTGTCATCCTTCCCTGGTCTGATCTGTATGTGACACCAGATCCACAGCACACACTCTAGACAATTATAGAGATCCACAATAAATGCTAACTAGTGCTGTCTACATCCCATGAATAAATCTTCATATTCCATTCCCCTTGCAATAAATGACAACATATAACTTACCTACAAATCAGCTACTGAAGAAAAGTTAGAAGAAGCCAAGCTGAAACACAGGATGAAAAATGTGTTCAAATCCAGATATATGGTCTGGCAGGAAGACCAAACCATATACTCAATAATCTTCACCAGTACATCAAGCACTGTCACTTACTAATCTTGAATGAAAGGGTAGTTCAAGTGAGAGCATTCGGTTTGATCTTTTTCAACCATTTTACTGAGGGATTACAAAGAAGCATGTGAGATCACACCAATCAGTGGGTTGATTGGCTTGGTAACACTCAGGCTGGAGATGAAGTGATTGCTAGCTGCAACTCTTGCACTATAAACAACCCAGAACAAAAAGAACCATTATTACCTTCTTCATTTCTGTCAAGACTGTGGGAACGTCTAAAAATGGATTCATTCAAGTACAAGAGTATAATATACCTTGTAGTTATTTTTTTATCCAAGATAGATTGAAGTTACCTATTTGCAGAGCATCATAGCAGATGCAGTTATCCTGTACCTTGAAAGCATCTACTTCCCAAATGAATCCCTGACAGGGACAATAGACCATATTTGCAAATGTGCAATTTCAAAATTTCACATATGAATGTGATTATATTCATGTTACCAGTTCACTTCATTATTCTCAAAGAAATAGAGAGGTTGAGAGAGAGACGTGAACATAAAGCTTTATTTTAAAACTCAGCGACCTTAATCTTCTTCTATTGAGAATTGATCTTCACTGTTATATTATGGGTTATAACCAACAGAGTGATTGGTGGGCAAAATATTGAAAACACAGCTTCCATCTCTATTACACTCGTTAAAACCTAACACTATCGGCAATGATCACAACAGTGTAAAACAATAGAGAGAAAAGAAACAATCACAACCACTTACAATGAGAGAGCTGGAGCTAATGTAGAGAACATGAGACAAAGGGAGCGAGAGTTTCCATTTTGAAGGAACATTACAACCGAGATAATTAAGACACACCATGGGCTAATAAGGAGAAACTGTAATGCATTAATAGTATAGCCATGATCCCAGCTGATGTTATTACTGGACAAGTCTGATTGCAGACTGAAATCTAATTTGACAGATCTTTTATTTCACTTAACAAAGTGGTTTTTCACTGAATAAACGACATGCAGGATGTTGCCAGGAATAGAGGGTTTGAGAGTCAAAAAATAGGCTGGAGAGGCTGGGACCTTTTTCACTGAAGTATAGGAGGTTGAGGGGTGAACTTACTGGGGTTTGTAAAATCATGATGGACATGGAATAAGGTGAATGACAAGGGTCTTTTTCCCTCAGGTGAGGGAGTTCAAAACTAAGGGCCATATCTTAAGGTGGGACGGGGCAGATTTAAAAAGGACATGGAGAGCAACCTTTTTAACACAGAGAGTAGTTTGTGTGTGGAATGAGCTTCCAGAGAAAGTGATGGATCCAGGTACAATTACAACATTTGAAAAACATTTGGATTAGTTCATGAATAGGAAAGGTTTGAAGGCATATGGACCAAGCTCAGGCGGGTGGGACTAGTTCAGTTTGGGAACATGTTTGGCATGGACTGGTTGGACCAAAGTATCTGTTTCTATGCTTTTGACTCTATGCAGTGCGGTAGATTCAAGTTTAACAATAAAACAGAAGTCTATAACGCAAAAGAAATAAAGATAAAACAGAATGAAACAAACTATCTACATGTACCCCAACATAATGATTTAGAAACATATGGTAAAATACAACCCGATTAATCCAGAAGCATTCCTTCGCAGTTAATTCCTTCTCTTTCACAACTTAATGGTTTAGTGTAACTTAATTCCCCATTTTGAGAATCTGATAGCCTCTTCCTAGAGACATACAACTGAGTTTAGACTTCCTCAACTTCCAACAACTCCTTTTGGATTGCAACCAAACTTTACTGAACTGGAACTTTTAAACTAAAAACTGCTAATATTGAAGTAACTGATTTCTTGACAGTTCTAAACTATCTTCCTTCCTCAGGACCAACCTTTTTACACATCCAGCATCAGCCAAGATTTCTGTAAACTGTCCAGATTGAAACTAGAATGCTTTTTACCAACCTATGGCTGTTTCTCCTAATCAAACCCCAGTCCCAATGTTCGACAGGAAAACTTCATTCTCAATAATGTTTACTTTGTTCACTTAAAAACTTTCCCAATGTAAATTTCCATTAGCTTCCACCAACTATCTCTCTTTAAATCGCCATGGCTGCAGAAATTCCTACACGTTATTAGTAACTTGTGGCATGGTGGCTCAGTGGTGAGTGCTGCTGCCTCACCGTGCATAGGGACTAGTTTTGATTCCAGCCTCAGGCAACTTTCTGTGTGAAGTTTGCGCACTCTCCCCGTGTCTGTGTGGGTTTCCTTCGGGTGCTCCGGTTTCCTCTCACAATCCAAACATGTGTAGGTTAGGTGAATTGGCCATGCTAAATTGCCCATAGAGTTCAGGGATGTGTAGGTTAGGTGCATTAGTCAGGGGTAAATGTCGAGTAATAGGGTAGGGGAATAGATCTGGGTGGGTTACTCTTCAGAGTTGGTGTGGACTTGTTGGGCTGAATGGCCTGTTTTCACACTGTAGCAATTCTATGATTCTATGAATTAATAATCCTACTGAGACTTATTTGTGCCTGATCCTTGACCAAACTGTTGAACAGCTCCTGGAAGGTGGAAGTCCTATATCCAGCACGTTAAAGCTCCTAAATGGATACATTGCTAATCCATGGTATGCATTCTCTGCTGACCCTTCCAGTGGCAGGCTGGGAAACCCCTTCATCTGGAAAACAATATTCTTGTTCCACTGTCAGATGAGGATCTGATTCTGGAGCTGTCCTTTGTTGTTGTGTTGCTGTGTTGTAATCTTGACTTAACACTGCCAGGATAACTGATTGTCACTGATTTCAGGTCCTAGTTTTAAAACCAGCTACAAAAAAACATAATTTGGTTATTTTTGTTTGCTTTTTCAATGTTTATATTAGCATTTACATCCTGCATCTGATCTAACTGGAGAACAAATCTGAAGGGCTATACTGACACCATCTATCAGTGTAAGGGAGCTGAGTTAATGTCAGCAGGGAATCTTTAATTATCCTGGGGCACTTCAACCCATTGCTGTCTGACAATGAAAAGCAGCTGTACTGATACTGTGTGTGAAATTTTGCAAATTAGATACTGGCTTTTGCTTCCTGACAGTGTACTCAGCAGCCTTCAGCATACAGTGAGTATGTAACTCCCTCAGAAGTTATTGGTCCATTCAACAATTATAGTGCAATTAATTTTCCTTATATTCTGCTAAACAGCATCAAAAAGGAAAAAGGTTTTCCTTCATTCTGTTTTATTCCATTTAAATGAAACTAATTGTAGACATTGAATGATCCTATTTGACCCTATTTACTTGAAAATGTGCAATGCTCCATTCACAATGTTAGTACTCTCGAAAATACAATGCTGTGTTGGTGGTTGAGTCTTTAGTATATTGTGTCATAAGTAAATAAGTTATTGTCATAATATTTCCTTTGTGCAACCAATTCTGTCTCAATGAGCTTCGAATCCACTTGTTATAAAGCAATACAGAAATTGAAAGTCACATGAGAAAGTCGAAGTCTAGAATTATATCCTAGTTTATTTAAACCTTAAAATTAATTCAGTTAATTCAATTAAATAAATAGTCATTCTAATAAATACATGCATGGTCTCATGAAGTGCACATCCTGTGTAAAGTGGAAACTTCAGGACGTTTCTCATATCCCATTAAACATGTTCAGGAAGTGTCATCTGCTAGAATGGCTTGCACTCCAGATTTTTATCTTGGACAGTAGCTGGAACTGCAATGGTGCATCCAGGAGCTGGAGGAGAACTTAGTTCTGTAGTTATTCCACAGTTTAAAGGCATGCAGGCAGCGTGGAAATGCACAATCAGCAAGTGCTCAAGGAGGATTAGGTACATCGTGCAGAAGACCATGAATATTTTGCATTCTCCAATAGGTATTCAGTTCTGAATACTGATGAAGTGATGATTCATTTGGCGAGCCAGAGAAAGGTCTATGGCACCATAGGGGGCTCTGCTGTAGAAGGTGCAACCAACAAAACTTGGGATGCAGTAGTGATAATGCTTTCAACGGTTAGGGAAACAGGAAAGCATTTCTGCAGCTGCAGATGTGAATGCAGGATGATTTGTTACTTCTCTGGTGGCAGGGTGAAAGATGCCTCTGAGCATGTTTGGGGGTGGGTGTACAGCCAGTGGTCACTTTCCATACAGGTACAACACCACTTAAGTCGAGAGAAAGAGATGAAAAAGCAACTACTCCCAATGCTGAATAGTAGCACTCTGAGGAGGGTTTAAACTAACCTGACTGGAATATGAAAAGAAGATTTTAACATTACAAAGAAAAGAACAAGGTGCACAAAGGATTGAAAGAGACAGATAGTATGAGAGTAAGGAAGATTAAGCTATTTGGAAAGGTCAGAGAATGTATTATGATCTAAATTAGGGTATAGAGAACATATGTGAAGGCACAGGGGGTGGTAAATATGTTTGCTAAGCTGCAGGCACAGATATCTACATGAAGCTATGATGTCATGTCAATAATGATGACCAGGCTCGTAAAAGAGCAGAACTATGTCCTAAAATATTCTGGAAATGTATTGATTGGGGAGAATATTAGAGTGATAGGAAGAGTCGCGTCAAGAATACACTTATTTAGCTGGATCAAAAAACATTACAGGTACCATTACACTCCTAAGTGTATTCCATTAGCCACCAATTAGTAGGAAAGCAATAAAGTGACAAATTTGCAAGAATATTATAGAGAAACACAAAAACTAGAGAGTACATTTGTCCATACAAACATATGAATTATGAGCTTGGTAGACATTTTGGCCCCCCAAGCCAGTTCTGACATTCATTAAGGTCACGGCTGATTTGATAATTCCTCATTGTTGCAAATTTCCAGCAGCCTTTCAGCCCATTGCTTATCAAGAATCTTTCAACCTTGGCCATAAAAATATTTAAAGACTCTATTTTCACTGCTTTTCGAGGAAGATAGTTCCAAAGCTTCATGAGCCCTTTGTGAGAAAAATATTATCCTTTAGCTCTATGCTTTGAGACAGCGACTTTTAGTTTCAGATACTCCTTCAACTGAAAATATCTTTGCCAAAACCACCCAGCCAAGCACTCTCAATCAAGTTCACTTTTAAGTTTTTAAACTCCAACAAATACAAACCCTTGCCTGTCCAATGTTTCCTAATGAAACAGCCCAGCTATTCCAAGTATTAAATTGGTAATTAGTAACAAATTTCATTGCAGTTCCATCTTTCCTTGAATAAGGAGCTCAATATTGTTCATGGTACTTATGGTGTGTCCAGGTGAAGTGTTAAAGTAGGAGAAAGTGGGTACTGCAGATGCTGGAGATCAGAGTCGAAATGTGTGGTGCTGGAAAATCCCAGCAGGTCAGATAGCATCCAAGGAGCAGGAGAGTCGATGTTTTGAATATAAGCTCTTCATCAGGAATGAGGGGGTGGCCTCTCCCATTTATCTCTCAGCCCCCTTGGGCCATGCCCTCATTCCTGATGAAAGGCTTATGCTCAAAACGCTGACTCTCCTCCTCCTCGGATACTGCCTGACCGGCTGTACTTTTCCAGCACCCCACTTTTCGACTGCAGTGCTAAAATGCAGAAACATCTAGGGAGATGTCATGAGGGTTCAGAGGTTGGCATTTATCAGATACCAGTGTCCGTGGATGAGGAGTGTGTGCAACTGGTGCCATGGAATGTGCCCTTGGAGAAGTTGTTGACAGGTGCGCAAGATGGCAGCTCGGAGGAGAAGTAGCAAGCTGAAGTCAGCAGGTACCCACTTTGACTTTTGTTTCCTTGTGATGGGTAATAGGAAAGCAGGTTGTATATAAATAGGGTGAGATTTGAGGTTAATGAACAATAATCCCTGTTAATAGGCATCTGACCACTCCCCATTGAGAATCACATCTTAACATTTGGAACTCTGTTCAAAATGCAACAAGTTTCTCCAGACATTGAGAAAGGCCTTCCCCAGCTTCTCACACTAATCTCCCTGATGTCTCACTAAAGCCGACATCATTAGAGGCCTGAAAATGTTCCACCCAACAGATTTGATAACTTTCAGTATCTTCCTGATGAAAGATGTTAAGCTAACTAGCCTGTAGTTTTCTGATTTTTGTCTCCTTCTCTTTTTGAATAAGTGAATTGCATTAACTATTTTCCAATCTATCTCAAAAGTTCAAATATTACTGCCACTGACTTTTGAGGAAGGGAGTTCTAAAATGTTATCAACCCATGTGAGAAAACATCTATCCTAATTTCTGTATTAAATCAGCAACATCTTACTTTTAAATAGTGACACCTAGCTCTGGGTTCTCTCACAAGAAGAAATATCCTTTCTACATCCAAACTTTCAAAATACCTTGGGTAATATGATTCTTATTTTATTCTTCCTGCCAAATTGGACAATTTTACACTTTCCCAAATTAGGTGTATTGGCCATGTTAAATTGCCCGTAATGTTAGGTGAAGGGGTAAATGTAGGGGAATGGGTCTGGGTGGGTTGCACTTCGGCGGGTCGGTGTGGACTTGTTGGGCTGAAGGGCCTGTTTCCACACAGTAAGCAATCTAATCTAATCTAATCTATACTCTGTGCACCAGATCCTTGCTTATTCCTACTCATATCCCTGTGTTGCCACCTTATGTCATCTGCGCAACTCACTTTTCTCCCTATCTTTGTATCATCAATAAATTTGGTTATCATGCCTTTAATCCATTAGAGTCAATGATTCCTAGAGTCATACAGCATGGAATCAGACTCTTCGGCCCAATTTGTCCATGCCTTATAGGTATCCAAACTGAGCTAGTTCTATCTTCCTGCATTTGGCTCATACCCCTCTAAACCTCTCACATTCATGTACCTGTCCAAATGTCTTTTAATGTTGTAATTGTACCCACCTCTATCATTTCCCTTGACAGCGCGTTCTGTAGATGTACCACCCTTTGTGTGAAAATGTTGCCCCCTCAGGTCTCTTTAAAATCTTTCCTTTCTCGCCTTAAACGTATGCCCTCTAGTTTTGGATTCCCCTACCCTAGGGAAAAGATTTTTGTTATTCACCTTATCTATGCCTCTCATGATTTTAAAAACCTCTATAAGGTCATCCCTCAGCCTCCTATGCTCCAGGGAAAATAGTCTCAGCCTTGCCTTATGACACAAACCCTGAAGTCTTGGTAACATCCTTGGAAGTCATTGTTGCATTCTTTCCAATTTAATAACATTCTTCCAACAGCAGGGCAACCAGAATTGTGCACAGTACTCGAAATGTGATCTTAATCCAAGTCATTTAAATAAATGTTTAAAAAACTGATACCCCGGCATTCCCTGGCACAGACATGTTTGGCCTCTTTCTGCGCAGTAAAATTTTATTACTAGTTTCTGTGGAATGCCACTCATTACATCTTGTCATCAAGAAAATCATCCATTTAAGCCTTATTTCTGTTTACTGTTGATTAGCCAATATATTGTCACCTGCACAAAGACCTTCCATTTACCGCAACAGCCTTTGAGCTGGCACCTAATTAGTTACCTTCAGTCTGGAAATCTAAGTGCAATACATGTTCTCCTTTATCCACAGCACACATTACTTCCTCAAAGAACATCAAATAAATTGGTTAATCATATTTTCCCTTTCATAAAACCACATTGACTATGCCTGATTACCTTGAACTTTTCTAAGTGCACTGCTATAATATCATAGAGTCATAGAGACGTACAGCATGGAAACAGATCCTTTTGTCCAACTCATCAATGCCAACCAGATATCCTAACCTAATCTAGTCCCATTTGCCAGGACTTGGCCCATATCCCTCTAAACCCTTCCTATTCATATACCCATCCAGATACCTTTTAAATGTTGTAATTTACCAGTGATAACTGAACCATGCTTTGCATAAGAGACTGGACTGAAGTTGTCCCCTTAATCTTTTAAGGTTCCCCAGTATAGGTTCTCAGTCTAGCTGATGTCTTGCACAAACTTAAAGGCTGGAGTCCAGAGTGAATTTTTATTAAAAACTTGTTCTGTGATCACTGATGCAGCTGCTCTGGTATCGACCTCCATTAGAATGAGGTGACGTTTAACCAGATGTTTATTTTGATTGGCTCTGATTTGGATGTTGCTAGACAAGTTAACTGTTCCAAACCAGATGTAGATGGACTTTCCAGGGTATGAATTCTTCTGGATACTGATCTATGAGTTATCTTACTTGATTTAGCTCCAGTGGGACTATTTTGTGGTCTTGAGTCAGTACACTGGCTGCAACTACAATGGCTTGCCATCCAAGATCCTGAAGAAAATGTTAACCATTTGGCTGAGGCATAGCTTTGGTTCTGGGTTTTGTTGTGGGATGACCTTTGTTCAGGATATCTCCATAGTGCAGCTATGAAATTGCCTCAAGTGGTGTTCCTCAAGCTCAGTCAGACTTCTGAGGTTGTCCACTTCCATTGGAATACCCTGCAGCTCAAATGCTCTACTTGCCACAGTTTCCAATGAGGAAGCTCGCTGTAGTGCCTGGGCTTCAGCTAGAGGTGTTTTTGCGTGGTTACGCCATTAATGCCACATACCAGACTATCTGTAAGCATTTCATTAAGAGTTAAGCCAAAGTGTTAAGTTTCCGCTAGTTGCCTCAACCTCATCAAAAAACCCATTATGGATTCCCCAGTTCTCAAATTGCCAAATAAAAGTGCAGGTGTCTCAGAATTAGAGGAGACCTGGGGTCGTAACATTCCTTAACTATGGCTGTAAATCTTTGAAAGGTTTTAATATTTGTGATGTCCACCTGGCTGACCTTGTTACAATTACTAAAGCAGCCTCCTACATCCGTGTCACACCTATGGAATGTAGCAGCAGTCTAACTGACAAATGCACTGCATATGCTTCAACCTAATAGCCACCAAAGTTTAAGGAGAATAATTCTCAGTCAACTCAAGGGGACTGTCGTTAGTCATGGTTTGTTGTCAAAGCCAGCTGAGGATGGAGTCTGTTGTCAGTCCGGGCCTCTTGGGGGGTCAGTCAGCCATAGAGGGCAGACATTGTCATGGGTTCCATATTGCAATAGTCAATGGAGTGAGCCAAGGCCAGTCTTACAGGTCCAGGGTCACCTCTCTGGGGATTAGCAATAATACAGTCAGGGAGCTGTACAGGCATCAGCCAGCAGGACAATCATTCACGTGGTGGGTCGGCCTTCTAAGTTGCTAAGAGTGTGGGCCCTGGTCAGTCCTGGAGGGCTATTCACTGAAAGTCAAGGGCAGTTATTGGGGGCCATTGCTGCAAAGGGAATTTGGGAACATTGATGACATGAAATCAGGAGCAGTGATCTGTAAAGTTAGGGTCGGTACAATGGTCCTGCACAAGCACGTGGATCATATGAAAGCCACCAGTTTGTGAACAGTGCGGAATCAGTCCATGCCCCTCGGAACAGTCAGCAAGGCTGCCGGAATCCATGAGTGCACCCTGTTCGTCAAGCATTGACGAGTCCTCAGAATCAGAGATGGACATGATGGATGTAGCCATCTTGATGCCTTTATCACCAGAATAAGAGAATGAAATTCTAATGAGGTGCTCCTGATGCAGGAGGTGAGCACCCGTACATTACATGCCACCTGTTTTGGATACAGAGTCGGAGGAAGCTGACCCAGTGGTAAAACCCTCCAGGAAGTGCTCTAGGTAAAAGGACTGGCACTCGCACTCAGAGAGGAGGGATGCAGTGATTGTATAGAATATGAGTTCCCTGATTAGGACTATTAACTGGTTCAATTTGAAAGCCCTGGCTGACAAATTAAAAAGAGAGAAGTGTCTGGGATGAGAACTGACCCTGAAGAGGCATTACTAAAGTCAAGGACCATTCAAGTGTAAACTTAGGGATACTGACCTCTTTGAAGTTATTTCAGCTGCTGCACAGAAACGCATCCACCCTCTTGTCTGATCACTGGTAACAACGGCCTCGCTTTGTGTTTGTGCAAAACAGCAAGACAAGATAGAAGTGATGTAAGTCTTTACGTTTTGAATGAGGCAACAAAGAACATAAGGTAAGACAAGGCAGAGATGTTGTGAGCATCCAAGTAGGCCTGAAGCGAGTGACTCTCCTGCTCCTCAGGATGCTGCCTGACCCTCTGTGCTTTACTAGCACTACACTCTCGACTCTGACTCCAGCATCTGCAGTCCTCACTTTCTCCATGTTGGGGACTGCTGTCCAAGATGGGGGTCTAGAAGAGAAAGCTGACAACTGGAGTCACCAGATAACCACTCTGACTTCCATATCAGGATTTGTTGCTGTCTGGTTTTTCTTCTGCCCCATGGGAGAAAATGTAAATAATAAGGTGAGATTATGTACTAAAGAGCTATAACTGAAGTGGGCATATCACTGCTAGCAATAATTTTATCCCATTGATCAAACCTTTCTTGATTTCACAAATCCCATATTTCCACTCTCATCATATTTTCCCGACTGCCTTGCCATTAGCCATATTATTCAGGGTCTATGGAAAATTCAACCCACTAAGTTTCTTGCTTTAAGAGGTATTCTTCAGTAGTCCTGCCGCCATTTTTATGGGTGAGATGCACATTTGGCATAACCTGAAGCAGAAGTAGTAAAATTCAACATGGAACCTTTTCAGCATAAACAATAGAATGAAGGCCCTCACAAGGGCATGCCATGCTGTGGCCCTCGCCACTGTAAAACCTGGCATCGTAAGAGATGGTACACAATAAACTGATTGCCCCAGCTGTAATTGCAATTTCTGAGGTGAGGTGCAATCATCCGTGTTGAGTTTTCTATATGCACTGCACTAAGTAAACCAAACGAGGAAAATGTACCCCTAAGTTTCCAATAACAGCAATTCACCTCTTTCTGCAGCATGTTTTGTATCTGTATGCAAGCAGCACTCCTGAATTGTTAAAGGGACCTACTTCTGTTTCTTATCAGAACTATGCACAACAATGGGATGCATTGTGTTAAAAGCATTGCATCGAGCAGAGAAAAATAAAATGTGCAGAATAAACAAATGGCTATTTGTGATTAGAATAGCTGGTGGTACTTCCTCTTATAACATATTTTAAACCCATGGATTTGCTAACATTAAATCCTACAAAATATTTGGCCCTCTTTCTATTTGTGTTTCAGAATGAATAATAACATCAATCTCTGTTCTTCTTTGAATGTGGGACATTTGAATAAATTAGCATGGCATTTAAGGGTAAGATAAAAAAAATGAAATCACAGTTCCCATTACGAACCTTGGTTCATGACATGATATGACATTCACACATTTAGGACATTTGTTTGGCATGAGCGATGTAAATGGGTTTTTTTTTAAAAAGATGGTATTTGACAATAATTTGTATACAAGCCTACAATATGCATTTTATACTATGTAAAGTAAATAATGTGAAGCTTGAAAGTGATTGATATAATGTATTAGACTCATAGTAATCACACCATTATGCCTGAGGGACACGCTTTGAAACTTCGCAAGCTGACTACTCTGACTCACCAACAGCAATAACACTATAAGGAATAAACAAGTTTTTCCCAGATAAAATAAAATCTGCAATTCTGTATGTGATGTTGTAATAACACCTGTTAAGTAGCAAATATATGAACTACATCAGCATTTGTCCACCGAGATAAATATTGCACCCTACAATTATTAATATTCCACATGTTTTCTCACTTCTTTTCTTGAGCTGCTGTTCCACTAGTTTACAACACAAATTTCCTCGCTTCTGCTACCTTAAACCAGGCTGGATCACCAGCAGCAGTCTATGGAATTATCAATCGCTGGTACAGTTGCTACTGGTTTCAACATCATATATAACGTAATTATGCGATTAAAAAAAACCTTTCATGTTGCTTTTAAATGGAAATTTGTTTTGGACGTTAATCTGAAATGTAATTTATACATGACTAGTAATCCAATTTAATATAAAATTTTCGCACCTTCTTGAAAGGACTACATTCCTATGCGAAAACACATCACTTTCCATCAACAGCTGCTATTCTTTGTGTCCTCTTTAAAAGTAAAATGTGCTTTCAAATTCTTTAATTTGAATCCTGCCTGAAGTATATTGTTCCCTAGAAGTCTGCAATGCTCCTAATTTTCAACCACTTATACCGATACGTTTGAACCATGAATCATTAAGCATTCATTGGATTTGCCATTACTTAAACCTCATTAGTTGGTGCTGTTCAGTGTCAGTTTTTTCTGCAGTATTTATCTGCATTTTCCAGTGCATTCACTGAAACATATTTCTTTTATTCTGTGGCCCTGTTGTGTGGATATTTTAATGCTAATTCTTTTGATACTATTTATT
Organism: Chiloscyllium punctatum; assembly: GCF_047496795.1. Classification (NCBI taxonomy): domain Eukaryota; kingdom Metazoa; phylum Chordata; class Chondrichthyes; order Orectolobiformes; family Hemiscylliidae; genus Chiloscyllium; species Chiloscyllium punctatum. The sequence continues at coordinate 91,228,441 of NC_092741.1, read as the reverse complement.
ATGACTGTGTGAGCCATAATAGAAAAATATTATGGACTGCTTTCCTATTACTTAAACTTAGGAACAATAACTAGATATCATTTGACCATACAACAGAGAATCATAGTACAGTAAAAATGGTCAAAATATGTATCTTGTTGAGAATAACAATCAGCTGAGATGTAAAAATTGAACTGCCATGCCTTGGTGCTGTTTCTCAAATGCATTGGAAAATTGCTTTGATGTATTGAGATGAGAAATGCACAAAACAGTCTGCAGTTGCTCTTTAACACTACTCTTTCAGATTATACTGATCTCTTGGGATTAGGTAAAAGCTCTGAAGTCCCTAAGGCTGCCAGACAGGAAAACGTTTGTGGTATGAGAGGTCCTGAGATGAAGAAAAAGAATAAAGTAACAGCAGGCTGTAAAAATTGCAGTAGACAGAGCACAATTTGCAGTGTCCTCTGAAAAAATACACCTTTGAACCGTATGGAGAATAATACCTTTTAAAGAGTAGACATCTCGCACACATTGTACAGCTCATCTAATGATGTTCTTATCGATCACTCCTAAAAGCTTGCCGCTCATCACAAACAAAGCTTGAAAGATAGCACCACCCATAAATGACTGTGCTCTATCACACTGTCGCATTGATTTCACAAATAATTTGCCAACATCTCAGAAACATATGATTCTAGGAAAAAAAAACACAATAACCAAAATGATTTAGAACATAGTGAACCATTTTAAATACAATTCAAGGAGGATTGTTATTAAAACTCATGCTCAGCCTCAAGACTTCTCTATGAAAGGATTGGACACTCTGGAGGCAGGAAACATGTTTCCACTGATGGGTAAGTGCCGAACCAGAGGACACAGCTTAAAAATACGGGGTAGACCATTTAGGACAGAGATGAGGAGAAACTTCTTCACCCAGAGAGTGGTGGCTGTGTGGAAGGCTCTGCCCCAGAGGGCAGTGGAAGCCCAGTCTCTGGATTCATTTAAGAAAGAATTGGATAGAGCTCTCAAGGATTGTGGAATCAAGCGTTATGGAGATAAGTCAGGAACAGGATGCTGATTAAGGACGATCAGCCATGATCATATTGAATGGTGATGCAGGCTCAAAGGGCAGAATGGCCTACTCCTGCACCTATTGTATATTGTCTATTGTCATTTAATTCATTCCATTTATTTTGCACCATCTCTGTGTTTCTTTGTACTTTGTTGATTATTGTCTATGTTTCATTTTTAATATTTGTTGACTTACCCTGCCTGACTCTCTGTTCTCTTCAACACTCTCTATCTGCTTCTCACACATACTCCCTCATTGATTGACTCAAGCTGGGATTTTTATCTTTTTAAGATTCACCAAGGTTCAATATGAAAGATAATGTGAATCAGGCTGAAACTTACCATAATAATAGGGAAAAAGGGACAAGGAATATAGGACAAGAACAGGAATTTCTGGAGGAACCCAGGAAGTCTGATAGCACAGATAGAGAGAAAGCAGAATTACTGTTTTGAGACCAGTAGCTCTTTATCAGAGCAATTCTGAAGAAGGGTCACTGGGTTTGAAACAGTAACTCTGGTTTCAACCCACAGCCAGACCTGCTGAGTTTCTTCAACAATTTCTGTTTTTGTTTCAGATCACCAGCATCTACAGTTCTTTGTTTTATACTAGGAACCTGGGGTGTAATAATGAAAGGGGACATTGGGATTTGATGCAGCTTTATGAGTAGATGACAATTGGAAGTTTGAGTTTTAATAGAGAGGAAATAGGGGACTTGAGGTGAAGTGTGGAATCATAAAGGCTATAATCTCCATTGATCCATTATCCTCTGAGATATCTACACTTCTTTTATTCTGACCTTTTGAACGTGTTTGACTTTATTTGCAAAACCATTAGTGAAGCTTTAAGCTGCTAAGGCTCTGGAACTTACCTTTTAGCCATCTGTCCTTAAACTGCTTGATGCAGTTGGTGTCAATATTTGATGATAACACATCTGTTAAGTGCTTTAAGACATTTTATTATATTATATGTGCCACACAAGTTCCTGCTGTTGTAGTTTTCAGACTAATCCATTGCATTAGAAGAACTTTCAGCTCTGAGTTCAGAGAAAGGTATTAAAGTGTCATATAAATTAATCTCAGTGCCAATTGTAATTTGTCATTCCACTTCATTGTAACACAGTAATGATAGGAGGATTCAGCTTGGAAATGTATATATTGTGAATTTGGGGACATGATTTTCCATTCAGCACCCTGACTCTTTTCATCTTGATCTTCAATTGTTAGAACCACTTCTTGAAACTGCCTTCTTTGACCTTCAGGAAACAACTGCTTCTCCATGGAAACAAGCTGCTTCTGAAAGATGGGTGACCCTTTAAATTGCAGCAGGCAGTTCTAAGTCCAGGAGCTGTCCACTATTTCCTGTCCCCACCAATTCTACAGACTTGCTTTGAATCTCAGGCAACAACATCCCTGGGAGCGCACCAAAAGCAGTTTAAAAATACTGATGCCATTACATTTATTGGAATCATCATTGAATCTGGCAGACAACCCACACTTTTGATTAATAAAATACAAATATAGTCACTTTTTCCTTTTACCCCCCAAATTAAATATATGTTCATCCATTTCTAGGATGTAGCAATTGCTTGCAATGCCACCATTGATTGTCCGTCTCTATCAGCTACCATTTTGAGCTGCAGCAGTGCCTATAGTGTATTCCATAGTACTCCTGAATTTGTGTCTTTTGATTGGTGGACATACTGCGGGGAGATAAGAGGTGGGTTACTTCCTGCAGAATTCCCAATCTCTGATCTGCTCTTACAGCCACAGTACTTATGTAACAAGTCTAGTAAAGTTTCTGATCAGTGGTGAGTCTACCAGGATGGTGATACTGGGGGCTTCAGTGATGGTAGAATAAAAGAGAGAGACAGTTACATTGTAAAAGCTATTGGTTCTAAAGGGGTTGATGTTCATGTTACACTGGCTACATCCATTCTACTGATATTACATGCATTCTGTAGGTTGAGAGAAAGAGTTCTACAGAGGGACCAGCTATCTGATCAAGTGCAGTTGTATTTTTTGCTACTGTAAATGATCACAGGGACAGGTTATGGCCATGAAAAATAAACTATCTATTCTAAGTATCTAGGATACTGCAAAAATAAGGCTACTACTTCTTGTTGGAAATATATTGTCTCATCCAGAAATCTAGGGATACTAGAAGGAAAAGTGCTTGTTTTAAGAGAGCAATTGTCTTCCATGATGCACATTTATAAGATAAGGATGTTTCCTGATGATGCCATGAGTAAGTTGTCTGAATTAGCAGCTATAACTACAGGACCTTAGGAAGCCTGTTGCCATTTGTATCAGTTTTCCATCTCCACAAAGCACTTCACAATGTTTTGTTATGTTGAGGAAGATATAAAAATCCAGCTTGTTATTCAGACTAATGATTTTCTGGAAATGAGTAAAGTGGGTGATAAAAATGTAACTTAGAAGTGAAAAGATGAGCAATTCATCATGTTTTAGATGATTAAGAATCTAGTTACTTGTATGTTCAGTATTGAGATCCACAGCAATCCACAGCTAATATATTTATTTGTGAATGTAAGTTAACAATTAATTTTAAAAATGCAGGTTCAAAGTAATTTAGATTGTAAAATTCTATCTTTCAATTTCTCCAGTATCAATATTCTTTTAAATGCATTCATAAACATGCTTCTTAATTGGAGAGAACTACTGGAGATTATTTAGTGTTCTGTGCTGATTATGAGACCGCATTTTTCTGTTGTATGACGCAACTATTTATTTTATAAAACCGATGATGGAGTTAGTTGAAAAGCTATCTGACTCTAGCCTAGTATTTTTTTCTTATGTGTTGATACCTTAATATCATCTCATGTAAATTTAAGGATTGACGATCAATCCATAGTTGCAGATGCAAATATCAATGCACTGCGGCACCACAGGTTACAAATCCAAGCCTCACATAAAGGCCCATTTGAAGGAGATGCATAAAATGGGACATGAATCACCTTTGTTACTCAGACACCTATTTTCACAGCAGGTCACTTATGTGTTTTGTCAGAGGTGAATTTGTATATGCATAGGAAATTCAAGGAAAGGAAGAAGCAAATGGAGTTAAATAACTGAAGACCTCTAAGATACCATGGCAAATAGCATTGAAATGCTGAAAGCTGTTTTTTCTATTTTTAAAGGCCAAACAAAGGGGTTCCACGGTGGCGCAGAAGAGGTGCCACGGTGGCTCAGTGGTTAGCACTGCTGCCTCACAGCACCAGGGACCCAGGTTCGATCCCACCCTCGAGCAACTGTCTGTGTGGAGTTTGCATATTCTCCCCGTGTCTGCGTGGGTTTCCTCCGGGTGCTCTGGTCTCCTCCCACAGTCCAAAGCTGTGCAGGTAAGGTGAATAGGTCATGCTAAATTGTCCAAAGTGTTCAGGGGTATTAGTCAGGGGTAAGTGGAGAATGGGTTACTCTTCAGAGGATCAGCGTGGACTTGTTGGGTTGTTGGGCCTATTTCTACACTGGAGGAATTCTAATTCTGGGTGGCATGGTGGCACAGTGGTTAGCACTGCCTCACAGCGCCAGAGACCCGGGTTCAATTCCCACCTCAGGCAACTGTCTGTGTGGAGTTTGTACATTCTTCCCGTGTCTGCGTGGGTTTCCTCCGGGTGCTCCGGTTTCCTCCCACAGTCCAAAAAATGTGCCAGGTTAGGTGAATTGGCCGTGCTAAATTACCTGTAGTGTTAGGTGAAGGGGTAAATGTAGGGGAATGGGTCTGTGTGGGTTGCTCTTCGGAGGGTCGGTGTGGACTTGTTGGGCCGAAGGGCCTGTTTCCACACTGTGAGTAATCTAATCTAATCTAATCTAAAAAAGGTTACAAAATTCAGTCAGGTACATAGAAAACAAATTCTGGGGGGAATCCAAGATGGTGGCGATATGAAAGATCTGCCCTGCGGAGCTCTGCATCACAACTCAGGCAAAGTGGTGCTTTTGGAAAAATTTAATAAGTAAATATTGGTGGAATCATTATAAACCTTTTTTTAGCAAGTGAAGATGACTAATAGTAAAGGTTTGGGTAAGTCCCAACACACAGGATATTTCCTGGCAGCATTGGACACACCCGCGACCATGACTGCAACTGCAGCTTCAGCCTCCTCTGCAACACTGCAGAATCACTTCCCCAACAGACCTTGGCTGCAGAGTTCGTAAAGCTCCGGGAGATGATTGAGGCGCTGATCAAGGAGAGTCGCACCAGGCTGGAACCAAACTTGGCCATGCTGCACAAACATGAGCAGGAGCTGGAAGGGCTCGGAAAGTGGACAGAAGAGGTCAGACGGCGGACTGCTGCATTGGAGACTGTGATCAAGTCCTTGATGGAGCAGATCCAGACCCTTGACAAGCAGGTCCGAGCTTTAACTGAGCAAGTCAGGCTGCCAGACGGAGTGGAAGGCGAGCGGCCAGTAAATGTTTTTGAAGACTGGCTGCTGCAATTTCTTGGTTGAGAAGCCAAGGCAGGCCAAGTGAAAGTTGACAGAGTTCATCGGGTTGCAGTGCACAGGCCCCGCTCAGTCCTAGTGCGATTCCAATGCTACAGGGTCAAGCAGGGATTAATGGAAGCTTCCAAAATGCAGGGCAAGCATCCACAGGCCTTGATTTACAAAAGATCCAGCATAATGTTCTTGCAGGACTTTTCTGTGGCTGTGATCCGTAAAAGGAAGTTCTTTGAGTTGAAGAGAAGACTGAGGGACCCCGGTATTCAGTACTCTGTAAGATACCTGGCAGTGCTTCATTTTACTCGTGATGGGTCTGTACGCTCTTTTCCCTTTTTCTTTTGTACTTCCCTCCTTTTCTTAAAGAAAGTATTATTAGATTTTTTTCCGATGTTAATTGGTGTTATTGTATAGTTGGAGATGGGTAGATTGCTCATTTCTAAATTCTTTGTTAATATTACCTTTTTTTTCTTTCTTTTCCTTGAGTTTGGGGTGCAGCTCAAGCTGGAAGGAGTTATGGAGGTGTATGGGAGATACGCAATTGTCCCTGTGGGCAGGGTGAGGGGGAATGTTAGAGTTCCCATTAAGTGCCTTTTGTATTTTGTATTTGGTTTAGTTTGTTGGTTGTTTTTGTAGATATAGTTTTTGCAAGTTCTGACAGTTTGTTAGGTGCAGTAGTTTTTAGGCTCCATGAGTCTATCTTCATTTATACTCAGCGGTTTGTAAGTTGAATTCTTCCTCCTGGGAGTTCAGAGATTGTTGTCAAGGGTCATGGCTAATTGTGGTCTCAGATGGTGTACCCGGAACAATAAGGGGAATCACTCGCCAGTCAAGATGAAAAAGGTATTCTTGAGTCTTAAAAAGGAGAGAGTCGAATACTGCCCTGTTGCAAGAAACTCACCTTGATGATAAGGAACATCTGAAATTACAGCAGGTTGGGTTTGATTGGGTGTTATTTTCATTCTTCAATACTAATGAATAGGGGAGTGGCCACATGCGTTAGGAAGAAAATCTCCCATTTAAGTGACTAAATCATATTAAGGAAGAGTATAGGCAGTTCATAATTCTTAAAGCCTCAATATATGGAGAAGAGTATGGGATTTTGAATGTTTATTGTCCCCTAGCGCACGCATTTCTGATAGATGCATTCTCCAAACTGATTATCCTTCATCGCGGTATGTTATCATAGAGAGAGATTTTAACTGTCTCATGGATCTCATAGTGGGTAGAATGCCCAAAGACCCCCCCCCCACACCAAGACTTTCTTTGCAACTATTTGATTTATGTGTAGAATTGGGACTGGTGGGTGTTTGGAGGCATCTCCACCCTGCGGGTAGGGATTTTATGTTTTTTACTAATCCACACAAATGTTATACTAGGATTAGTCTTTTCCTAACCCTGTGACTTTTTTGGGATTTGGTGATGTTCTGCACAATTGTGAATATCACCATTTCCGATAATGCAGGAGCATATTTCGAGGTTAAGATTAAGTTCAATGTAGCAGGTTCACGGGACTGGCGAATGGACCCCTTTACTCTCAAGGTCAGTAACTTCATCAAGTGTTTTGCTAATGGGCTTAAAGTATTTTTGGCCATTTATTCAAATAGGGATAGTAATCCGTCTATTTTCTGGGAGATTGATAAGGTTTATGCTAGGGGGATAATTATCTCTTACTCTACAAATTGGAAGCAACAGAAAGGAGAGCAGCAGTGCCTGCTCGAAGCCTGACTGAAGACAGCTGAGACTGTGTACTTTGATAGGCCATCAGTGGCTAAGTTTTAGCAGATCACAGCTCTTCAGTCCACCTTGAATTCCACACTCACACAGACAATAAGGAAGGAACTTTCCTTTGCGAAACAAAGGTCGTTTGAGCATGGTGCTATGCCGGGCAAATGCTTGGCAAATCTGGCTAGGAAAAGGAATGCCCCCCCCCCAATCTATTACCTCAATCAGGGAAGGGATGGAACTCTTACTTGTGATTCTAAAAAGATCAATGCTGCATTTTGGAGATTTTACTCCGAATTATACCAGTTGGAAGGCTGTGAGGACAAACAGGCTAAGATGAAGTCCTTTTTTAGGAACCTAGATCTTCCAGGAGAGACCTGTAAACAGGCATCTCTCCTTAATGCCCCTTTAATAGTGTAAGAGGTACAGAAGGTGGTGAAGCAGCTTCTAAGTGGAAAGGCTCTCAACCCTCTCAAAGAATTTATATATATATTGTCAAAGCTGATGCTGGACATGTACAATTACTCATACAGTCATGATTGCCTCCCACCCTCCATGAGAAAGGCTAATATCTCTCTCATCCTTAAGAAGGGGAAGGCCCCGGAGGACTGTGCTTCTTATAGGCCCATCTCAAGGTCCTTGATTTTGATTTTAAAATTTTGTCCAAGAGTCTCGCGTTAAGGCTGGAAACAGTGTTGCTTTCCATTGTCAAAGAGGATCAGATGGGTTTTATAAAGGGCTGCAGGTCCTCCAACAATGTTAGGAGATGACGTAATATGGTCCAAGCGTGTCAGCAGCGATTGGTTCAGGGATCAGTGATCAGTGATCAGTGATCAGTGATCTGGATGTAAGTTTGCTCACTGAGCTGGAAGGTTTGTTTTCAGACATTACATCACCATACAAGGTAACATCAACAGTAAGCCTCCGGATGAAGCACTGGTGTTAATGACCCAATTTCTATTGATGTGTTCAGGTTTCTTTGGGTCTGTGATGTCATTTCCTGTGGTGACATCATTTCCTATGGTGGTGTCATCTCCTGTTCTTTTTCTTGCAGAGTGGTAAATGGGGTTGAAGTCAAAGTGTTTGCTGATAGAGTTCCGGTTGGAATGCCATGCTTCTAGGAATTCTCGTACATATCCTAGGAAGGATGAAACCAAAAGAGAAAATGCTGGAAAATCTCAGCAGGTCTGGTAGCATCTGTAAGGAGAGAAAAGAGCTGACGTTTTGAGTCTAACTGACCCTTTGTCAAAGCTCCTAGGAAGGATGTATTGTCTCAGTCAAAGTGGTGTCCTTCCTCAACTGCATACAAGGATACTAGTGAGAGAGGGTCATTTTTTTTGTGGTTAGTTGATGTTCATGCATCCTGGTGGCTAGTTTTCTGCCTGTTTGTCAAATGTAGTGTTTGTTACAGTTCTTGCAAGGTATTTTGTAAATGACATTAGTTTTGCTCATTGTCTGTATAGAGTCTTTCAAGTTAATTCGCTGCTGTTTTACTGTGTTGGTGGGTTTGTGGGCTACGATGATGCCAAGGGGTTTGAGTAGTCTGGCAGTCGTTTCAGAGATGTATTTGATGTAGGGGAGAGTGGCGAGGGTTTCTGGATGTGTTTTGTTTGGGTTTGTTGCTGAGAAATCGGCCTCTGTGTTCATTGGGTACCCATTCTTTTTGAATGCCCTGTATAGGTAATTTTCCTCTGCTCTTCGTAGTTCCTCTGTACTACAGTGTGTGGTGGCTCATTGAAATAATGTTCTAATGCAGCTTCGTTTGTGGATGTTGGGCTGATTGCTTCTGTAGTTCAGTATTTGAGCCGTATGTGTAGGTTTCCTGTAGACACTGGTTTGAAGTTTCCCATTGGCTGTTCTCTCGACTGCAACATTTAGGAATGCCAGTTTGTTGTTGTTTTCCTCCTCTTTAGTGAATTTTATGCCATTAAGGGTGTTATTGATGGTCTTGAAGTTTTCCTGTAATTTGTTTCATTTAGCGGACCCAAAGTATGGGTTGGATGGTTGGCAGAGCTGTTTGTTCGAGTCTCTGCATTACTGCCTCTGCTAAGAACCCTGATATCAGAGATCCCATGGATGTTCTGTTGGTTTGTCTGTAGTTTTTGTTATTGAAGGTGAAGTGGGTGGAAAGGCATAGGTCCACTAGCTTGACGATATTGACCTTGCTGATGAAGTTGGTGGGTGTTTGGTGTATGTGTCTTTGGGTCTTCTAATAGTGTAGTCAGTGTTTCTTTGTCCAGGTTGATATTGATGGATGTGAACAGGGCTGGTATGTCAAAGGAAACCATTATTTCATCCCCTTCTATCATGGTGTCATTGATGGTCTTCAGGAATTCTTGGGTGGAGTGGATGGAGTGGCGTGAGTCTTCTACTAAGTGTTTTAGTCTTTGGTGTAGCTCCTTGGCCAATCTGTAAGTTGGTGTTCCAGGTAGCGAGACTATGGGTCTGAGGGAGGCTTCTGGTTTGTGGATTTTGGCATGGTGTGTTGCATCCGACTGGTTTCATTTTTTGGAAGGTGATCTTATTTAATTCTCCAGATTTCTGAAATCTTTTGAGTAGGGCTGTGATTCGGTTCTCTAGCTGTGGGGTCGGGTCTATCTCCACTTGTTGGGAAGTGTTGGTATCTGTAAGTAGTGCATTTGTTTCCTCAATATAGTCTGTTCAATTTAAAATGATTATCAAGCATTCTTTGTCTGCAGGTGGGATAACAATGTTTTTATCTTTTCTCAGTCCTTCTAGATTCAGAGAAGGCATTTGACTGGATGGAGTGGGCATTATTTTTTACACCCTGGAACAGTTTGGTCTAGGTGAAATCTTTATTAGATGGGTAAGGGTCCTGTATATTGATCCTCTGGCTATGGTTCTCATCAATGGATGAAGATCCAGTAATTTTAGTGTCTGTAGGGGCAGTTGGCAAGGATACCCCTCACCTCTACTATTTATATTGGTGATTGAACTGCTGGCAGAGACTATCTATAGGGATCCTAATATAACTACCCCAGAGATGTATCATAGATACATAAGATCACATTTTTGCAGATGATGTTCTTAGCTTTCTGTTGAACTCAGTAGTTTATATACCCCATTTGATACAATGTATTAATTTATTTGACACCTTTTCAGGCTACAAGATTAATTTTTCCAAATCGGAGGCTATGCCTGTGGGGTTTTTTGGGGGGAATATCTGATGTTGAGGGTGAAACATGGTTTCCTTTCAAGTGGTCACAGGGAGGTTTTCTTTATTTAGGTATTTTTGTTACTCCTGCCTTCGATCAATTATTTAAGGCTAATTTTATCCACTTGCTTGACAAGGTTAGGCAAGATCTTCAAAGATGGGGCGCTTTTCCAATATCCTGGTTAGGCCGAGTAGTCCTCATTAAAATGAATGTCCTTCCTCGTTTGCTATACCCTGTATGAATCCTTCCCTTGATTTTTCCCCGACAAACATTTAGGAGACTTAATGGCTGGTTTAGCTCTTTTATCTGGCACCACAGATGGCCCCTTATTAAGCTTGCCACATTGCAGTTGCTCGAAGGACTTGGGGGAGTGGGCCTCCCGGGTATTCGAAGATATCAATTAAGCTTCCTTTTATCTTTTGTGAACAACTGGGCTTGTGAGGACCCAGTGTCAATATGGTTGGGTATTGAGGCCTCCCAGGCAAAGTGTCTCCTTATTAGCCTGTTGTTCTTCAATAAAATACGGACAGTTGCGAAGTACAGTTTTACTCCATTAATTATTAATACTGTCAATGTGGCAGATTGAGGGTAATATATCTAAAACTTCTTTTCTTACACCTATAGATAGTATGCCAGGGTTCTGGTCAGGGATAATGGACCCCGGGTTCAAACACTGGGCAGCTAGGGGAGTTTCCTGTTTGGGCGACTTATTTGAGGGCAAAACATTAACGTAAATTGACCAAATAAGCCGCAAATATGGATTGTCTAGCAGAGACATTTTTTTGTTTTTTTACAGATTAGGGGCTTTATTCAAAAAGAAGCCATGCTCTTGACCAACTCACTCAGTTAGTACTCTTCAACATCTATCGGGGGATGGTCTCTTAGATAAAATTGAGCGACTATGTTCAGTTCCTGGAGGCAGTCGAAGAGGTCACAAAACTGCAGGGAGCTCCGGAGCCTGTCAAGATACGGGAGGAGACGGTATAAATTCCTTACTTTTAGCTCAGGCGTTGTTCAGTTCCGGGAGGCAGTCAGAGAGATCACACGTTGCATATTTGAGTGTTTGCTTTACCCAAAACATTACTCAGGTAGTGTTTCCCACCTGTCCTCCTCCTCTAACCAAAACAAAAGTTCTGTGCATTGGTTGGTAAGGTGGCAAGTGTTTTGTTTTGTCTTTCATTTTCTCATTGGTCTATTTGGGAATTCTGAATAGTGGGAATGAAGGTTCGGGCAGTTGAATGTTCCTCCTGCCGTTTGTGGGAGGTAAGGGACACCTCTAGTGTCCCCGCTGACTTCACTTGTGGGAAGTGCACTCAACTCCAGCTCCTTGAGTACCGTGTTAGGGAAGTGGAGCTGCAGCTGGATGAACTTCACATCATTCGGGAGGCGGAGGGGGTTGTTGAGAGGAGTTATGGGGAGGTAGTCATTCCACAGCCATATGAAGAAGGTAGATGTGTTACCGTCAGGGGTGGGAAAGGGAACCGGCAGGCAGTGCAGGGATCTCCTGTGGTGGTTCCCCTCAATAACAAGTATACCATTTGAATATTGCTTGGGGGGGGGTGGGGGGAAGACTTATCAGGGGTAAGCAATGGGGCACAGGTCTCTGGCACAGAGTCTGTACCTGTTGCTCAGAGGGGAAGAGGTAAGACGAGCATAGCTTTTGTCACTGGGGACTCCATAGTTAGGGGGACAGATAGGAGATTCTGTGGGAATGAGGGAGACTCACGATTGGCGTGTTGCCTCTCAGGTGCCGGGGTTCGTGATGTCTTTGATTATGTTTTTGGGATCCTTGAGGGGGAGGGGGAGCAGCCCCAAGTCATGGCCCACATAGGTACCAATGACATAGGTAGGAAGAAAGGTGGGGATCTAAGGCAGAAATTCAGAGACCTAAGATGGATGCTTAGAGCTAGAACAAACAGAGTTGTTATGTTTGTTGCCCATGCCACGTGCTAGTGAAGCGAGGAACACATAAAGAGTTGAGCTGAACATGTGGCTCCCGGACGAGCCCACGTTTCATGACTTGTGCAAAGGTGCCCATTTCCTGGACTTTCAGAAAGCTTTTGATAAAGTCCCACATCAGAGGTGAGTGCAAAATTAGGGCGCATAGTTTTGGGGGCAAAGTACTAACTTGGATTGAAAGTTGGTCGGCTGATAGGAAACAAAGGGTAGTGCTAAACGGCTCCATTTTGGAATGGCAGGCAGTGACCTGCAAGGGGTACCGCAAGGATCAGTGCTGGGACCGCAGCTTTTTACAATATATGTTAATGATATAGAAGATGGTATTAGCAATAACATTAGCAAATTTGCTGATGATACTAAGCTGGGTGGCAGGGTGAAATGTGATGAGGATGTTAGGAGATTACAGGGTGACCTGGACAAGTTAGGTGAGTGGTCAGATGCATGGTAGATACAGTTTAATGTGGATAAATGTATGGTTATCCACTTTGGTGGCAAGAATAGGAAGGCAGATTACTACCTAAATGGAATCAATTTAGATAAAGGGGCAGTACAGAGAGATCTGGGTGTTCTTGTACACCAGTCAATGAAGGTAAGCATGCAGGTACAGCAGGTAGTGAAGAAGGCTAATAGCATGCTGGCCTTCATAACAAGAGGGATTGAGTATAGAAGCAACGAAGTTCGTCTGCAGCTTTACAGGGCCCTGGTGAGACCACACCTGGAGTACTGTGTGTAGTTCTGGTCTCCAAATTTGAGGAAAGACATTCTGGCTATTGAGGGAGTGCAGCATAGGTTCACTAGGTCAATTCCTGGAATGGCAGGATTACCTTATGCTAAAAGACTGGAGCGACTGGGCTTGTATACCCTTGAGTTTAGAAGACTGAGAGGGGATCTGATTGAGACATATAAGATTATTAAAGGATTGGACACTCTGGAGGCAGGAAACATGTTGCGCTTGGGTGAGTGCCGAACCAGAGGACACAGCTTAAAAATACGGGGTAGACCATTTAGGACAGAGATGAGGAGAAACTTCTTCACCCAGAGAGTGGTGGCTGTGTGGAATGCTCTGCCCCAGAGGGCAGTGGAGGCCCAGTCTCTGGATTCATTTAAGAAAGAGTTGGATAGAGCTTTCAAGGATTGTGGAATCAAGGGTTATGGAGATAAGGCAGGAACAGGATACTGATTAAGGATGATGAGCCATGATCATATTGAATGGTGGTGCAGTCTCGAAGGGTAGAATGGCCTACTCCTGCACCTATTGTCTATTGTATATTGCAAGGATGGTGCAGGAGGGAGTGTTTTGGATTCTTGGATAATTGGGGCTCTTTCTGGGGAAGGTGGGACCTCTACAAACAGGATGGTCTTCATCTGAACCAGAGGGGTACCAATATCCTGGGGGGGATATTTGCTAAGGCTTTTTGGGGGTGGGTTTAAACTAATGCAGCAGGGGGAGGGGAACCTGAATTGGAGTTCCAGTGTACAGGAGGTTGAGGTCAGGGATAGGTTTACAAAGTTGCAAGAGGGCACTGGCAATCAGGATGTTGGTTTGAAATGCGTGTATTCAAATGCCAGGAACATCCGGAATAAGGTGAGTGAACTTGCAGCACGGTTTGGTACCTGGGATTTCAAAGTTGCGGCCATTTCAGAGACATGAATGGAGGAGGGACAGGAATGGTTGTTGCAGATTCTGGGATTTAGATGTTGCAGTAAGAACAGAGAAGATGGTAAAAGAGGAGCGTGGTGTGGCATTGTTAATCAAGGGTAGTATTGTAGCAGCTGAGATAATGTTTGAGGACTCATCCACTGAGGTTGTTTGGGCTGAGGTTGGAAACAGGAAAGGAGACTTCATCCAGTTTGGGGTTTTCTATAGGCCTCTGAATTATTCCAGGCATGTAGAGGAAAGGACAGCAAAGATGATTCTCAATAAGAGTGAGAGTAACAGGGTAGTTGTTATGGGGGACTTTAAAGTCCCCAGTATTGACTGGGAATACAATAGTTCAAGTAGTTTCGATGGGTCAGTTTTTGTTCAACATGTGTCGGAGGGTTTTCTGACATAGTATGTAGACAGGCTAACAAGGAGCAATGCCATATTGGATTTGGTACTGGGGTATGATCTTAGCCAGGTGTTAGATTTGGAGGTTGGTGATAGTGACCACAATTCAGTTATGATTACAATAGCAATGGGCAGGGATAGGTATATACTGCAGGGAAAGAGGTATAACTACAATTATGATGTTATCAGGCAAGGCTTAGGATGCATAGGATGGGGAAGGAAACTGCAGGGGATGGACACACTTGAAATGTGGACCTTATTCAAGGAACAGCTACTGCGGGTCCTTGATAAGCATATACCTATCAGGCAGGGAGATAATTGTCAAGAGAGGGAGTTATGGTTTACTGAAGAAGCTGAAGCTCTTGTCAAGAGGAAGAAGAAGGCTTATGAAGAAGAAGGAGGTGTGAGGCTCAGTTAGGGGGCTTGAGAGTTATAAGTTAGCCAGGAAAGATCTAAAGAGAGAGCTAAGAAGAGCCAGGAGGTGACATTGTTGGCAGATAGGATCAAGAAAAACCGTAAGACCTTCCATAGGTATATCAGGAATAAAAGAATGACTAGAGTAACATTGGGACCAATCAAAGATAATAGTGGGAAGTTGTGTGTGGAATCTGAGGATGTATGAGAATTGCTTCGTGAATACTTTTCATCAGTCTTCTACCACATTGGTTTTAGCAATTTTGGAAGACCTGAAAATAGATAAGATCCCTGGGCTGGATGGATTTATCCTCGGATTCTCTGGGAAGCCAGGGAGGAGATTGCAGAGCCTTTGGCTTTGATCTTTATGTCATCATTTTTGACAGGAATAGTGCCAGAAGACTGGAGGATAGCAAACGTTGTTCCCTTGTTTAAGAAGGAGAGTCGGGACAACCCTGGTAATTATAGGGCAGTGAGCCTTACTTCAGTTGTGGGTAAAAGGTTATAAGAGATAGGATTTATAATCATCTGGAAAGGAATAATTTGATTAGGGATAGTCAACACTGTTTTGTGAAGGATAGGTCGTGTCTAACCAACCTTATTGAGTTCTTTGAGAAGGTGACAAAACAGGAGGATGAAGATGGATAGTGTCGAAGGATGTTGTGGGTTACAGAGGGACATAGATAAGAGGCAGAGCTGGGCTAAGAAGTGGCAAATGGAGTTTAATGCGGAAAAATGTGAGGCAGCTCAATTCAGAGGTATTAACAGGAATGCAGAGTACTGGTGTAATGGTAAAACTCTTGGCAGTGTAGATGAACTGAGAGATCTCTGTCCAGGTGCATAAATCCCTGAAAGTTGCCACTCAGGTTGATAGGGTTGTTAAGAAGGCATATGGTTTGCTGGCATTTATTGGTAGGGGGATTGATTTTCAGAGCCACAAGGACATGCTTCAGCTGTACAAGCTGTTCACTGGTAAGGCTGCACCTGGAGTATTGCATACAGTTCTGGTCACCGCATTATAGGAAAGATGTGGAAGCTTTGGAAAGGGTCCAGAGGAGATTTACTAGGATGTTGCCTGGTATGAAGGGAAGGTCATATCAGGAAAGTTGGAAGGAACTGAGGCTGTTTTTGTTGGAGAGAAGAAGATTGAGAGGTAACTTAATCAAGACGTATAAGATAATCAGAGGGTTAGATAGGGTGGACAGTGAGAGCCTTTTTCCTCGGCTGGTGAAGGCTAACATGAGGGGACATTGCTTTAAACGGAGGGGTGATAGACTTACGACAAATATCAGGGATAGTTTCTTTACTCAGAGAGTAGTAGGGGCATGGAACTACCTCCCTGCAACAGCAATAGACTCGCCGACATTAGGGGCATTTAAATGGTCATTAGATAATATTGGAACGGTGTAGGTTAGATGGAAATCAGATAAATTTCACGGGTCGTGCAACATCAAGGGCCAAAGGGCTTGTACTGAACTGTAACGCTCTATATTCTATGTTCTATGTGAGGTCTAGGAGAAAGCGTTAGGAGTTGAGATTTCGTCTGAGACATGGGAGGATATCTGTGAAGTGCAAGAAAAATCTTGATCTGTAATAGGACCAATGTCATGCAACTGAAGATTCTTCATAGGGTCAATCTGGCCCCAGACCATGTCTTGAAAATTAAAGTGGGAATTACCTCAGTGTGCCCAAGTGTGAAATAAGTATTGGTGCTGTCACTGACTGTCTATGCTCCTGCCACAGGCTTTGTATGTACTGGAGTGCTGTGGCAGGAGTAATAGGGACAGTCTTGGGGACCAAAATTAAAATGGACCCAATTTTCCTTCTCCTGGGCCTGCCCAATTTATCTTCTTTAGAACTCATGGGAGAAGGCTTTTTAGTATCCTTACTTTCTGCATGTGGAAAAACATTTTGATGTGTTGGGTATCTAAAAACCCCCAGGTCTGTCAGGTTGGCGTAAGCTAATCATGGAACATAGCCCCTGGATTGTTTACAAATATGGTGCACCAAAAAAACTGAAAATGTTTATAAAACATGGCAGTCCTATTGGATTACCTAGACACAGACTTGTCTGCCATTTTGATTAGGGCTTTTGTGTAGCCATGACAATCTGATTTAGCGAACTTGATATTCTGAGAGGAAGAATTTCGGATAAATGCGGATGTTATACTCAATGTTCTGAAGGTCTGGAGCTATTGTTTTGTGACACTGAACAGTGTTATTTATTTATTTATTTATTTATTACTCCTACTGGACTGTTTACCTTGCAAATGAGTATAGTTTTGTATTGTTGACTTTTTTATTTCTTTTTTTTACTAAAAAAGAATATTAATGTTGTTGGTTTACTGTTGTAATTTTGTAATTTTATTAATGTGATCTTTTTTCAATAAACTTATTTTAAAAAAAGAAATCCAGTTCCTTTCTGCAATATTAAAACATGACAATGGTTACCATTAGTCTTTCTAGCATCAGTGTAACAAATATAAATGAAAAACTTGGTACCAGTCTAACAAAGCTTTTTATCTGAACTTTTCTCCCTTCACAGCTTGTACACATTTTGATGCTCAAAAAGGTCGATAATGCATCTGCAATGTTATTTTGTGTCCATGCTACAAACAATGAGAATTGCTCTGAAATTGATGAGTTACATTTTGTACTTGGTCATTCAGTCTGGTACTGTACTGTTCTTATTAATTCTGCTACACAATTTAATAGCCAGCTAAATTGCCATTCCACAACACAACCACTTCACTGAACTTTACAGCTTCACCAGAGATTGAATCATGTAATGGTTTTAATAATGCCACATTTGATATTTTCTCCTTATAGTCCTAGAACATAGAACATAGAACATAGAAAAATACAGCGCAGTACAGGCCCTTCGGCCCTCGATGTTGCGCCGACCGAAGCCTACCTAACCTACACTAGCCCAATAACCTCCATATACCTATCCAATGCCCGCTTGAATGACCATAAAGAGGGAGAGTCCACCACTGATACTGGCAGGGCATTCCATGAACTCACAACCCGCTGAGTAAAGAATCTACCCCTAACATCTGTCCTATACCAACCTCCCCTTAATTTAAAGCTGTGTCCCCTAGTAACAGCTGACTCCATACGCGGAAAAAGGTTCTCACTGTCAACCCTATCTAAACCCCTAATCATCTTGTACACCTCTATCAAATCTCCCCTAAACCTTCTTTTCTCCAATGAGAACAGCCCCAAGTGCCTCAGCCTTTCCTCATACGATCTTCCTACCATGCCAGGCAACATCCTGGTAAACCTCCTCTGCACCCGTTCCAGTGCCTCCACATCCTTCCTATAGTATGGCGACCAAAACTGTACACAATACTCCAGATAAGGCCGCACCAGAGTCTTATACAACTGCAACATGACCTCAGGACACCGGAACTCAATTCCTCTACCAATAAAGCCCAGCATGCCATATGCCTTCTTCACAGCACTATTTACCTGGGTG
The DNA here is from genome assembly GCF_047496795.1 of Chiloscyllium punctatum. NCBI lineage: Eukaryota > Metazoa > Chordata > Chondrichthyes > Orectolobiformes > Hemiscylliidae > Chiloscyllium > Chiloscyllium punctatum. The sequence goes on along the minus strand of NC_092741.1, from coordinate 91,210,135 downwards.
GCAACCTTCAGAGATCTGTGTACATGGACACCAAGATCCCTCTGCTCATCCACACTACCAAGTAGCCTACCATTAGCCCAGTAATCCATCTTCTTGTTACTCCTACCAAAGTGAATGACTTCACACTTACCTACATTGAACTCCATTTGCCACCTTTCTGCCCGGCTCTGCAACTTATCTATATCCCGCTGTAACCTGCCACATCCTTCTTCGCTGTCCACAACTCCACTTCACTGTACAACTGGTTATAATGACATTATTCCTCAGTCTGATTCCCTCTACTTCATTTGCAGCACATTATTAAAATCTTTCAGGACCACACATGAACAACTATCAATGATGCATATTGCTGCAAATATAAATACAGTATAAACCTAAACTTATAATGCTTGGAATTAATAAATAAAACACAGCTTTCCACATATGTTGAGTTTGATCTTCTGTTGAAGATGTTTGAAGTGCTTCTTGTATCAGTGATGAATTCCACCTGATGTTGGATATTTTGCTCTTGTATACCCTGGCTTTGATCTAAAAGTAAGGAAATTTGTTAAATATGTTATGTATTAGTGTGAAGTTAAGAAGGGTTGGCTTCCTTCGTAAAAGTTTCAACAGATGAAAGAAAAATTACAAACATTTCAGCCAATAAAGCATTACCCTGCAGATTACTCAAGGAATGGAAACAAGATTAGCAGCAATGAGAGCTCCCCTCAAGGATCTAATCCATCAAGGATTCTGGAGTGACCAGACATCCTTGTCTAATACCAGAGCTGTCTAGAAAAGATAAACTCTCACTCCTCCAATCCACATTGAGTTGTTAATGTTGTTTTCTTAAAGTGGCAATTAATGTTTAAAGCAGAACACTGTTTAATCGTAAATTTGTTTTTAATTATTAATCAAAAATAGGAACATTAGACTCTTATACCCTACTAAAAGAGACAAGAAGAGAAATGAAAGAAAGTTCTGCCCTGTTCCTTTGCAGAAAGAATAAATCATCCTGGCCTCTTTGATCTGTACTTCTCTATTCTGATGTAGTAGTGAGGAACTCCATCAATGCATGAAATATAGGAAGGGGTTAATGAGGACTTTTACTTTCTACTAGATAAATGGCACATTCTAAGCCTGCAGATGCATGTTATTTTGGATAGAATATGCAATGCTTGGAGAAAACAGTTTGTGTAGAAAAGTAAAAACATCAGAGTCAGCCAAGAGTGCATTTGATGACACGATTAGAGACTTTTCATTTTTGGTGGATGAACTGAGTTTGACTGAGTCACATTCCAAATCTATATTCATTTTGTGAACTTGTGATTACAATTATGATGCTCTATTTATACCTGTGTGTTTACTGACAAGATTACATGACTCATCAGCTAATTTGAGCTGAACTTGCATGGATTTTACTGCTTCTTTTGGTACAGAGAAAGACAGCTCATCTTGCTATTTGCTTATCTCTGTTAGTGTCTCAGTTGTTCATTATTTTGTTTATTTAACTCATTCATGGGATGTAGAAATGCATTTACTTATAACCTGTCCCTAATTGTCCTTAGGAAAGTGATGATGAACGACCTCATTGCGCTGCTTCATCAGCATGTTGAAGGTCCTCCAACAGTGCCTTTAAGAAGACGTGTTCAGATGTTGACCTAGTAACAGTGAAGGAACTGTGATATAATTGCATGTCAGACCTATGTGTGACTTGGAGGGGCAATTGCAGGTGCTGGTCTTCCCACACTCCTCCTACCCTTGTCCCTGTCTATGTGGTAAAAGTGTCAGTTTGGCAAGTGAAGATTTGTGAGTTGCTGCATACTACTGGCACACTACATTGTTGGTAGAGAGAATAGTATTTTTAAGATGTTGAGTTTGGTGTCAATCAAATGAGCTATTTGTCTTGGTAATGTTTCTTTTCCTGAGTGATGTTGGAATAGCATTAATCTGAGCAAGTGGAAACTATTCTAACACACTCTTCATTTGCCTCTTATTTTATTATACATTTTTAGGCAGGAGGTGAATGACTTATTGCAGAATTTCCAGCTTTTGAGCAGCATTTGTGGCTGATTATAGTGCTGTTGAATACCAATGTACTTGGACTTTCTTTTGTTGAAGGTGATGAATATTGTCTTGTTCTCAATTCATGTGAGTATGGTTTATTTCATTTTCTGATTAGCCATGAAAGAAACTGAATATTGTAATATTTCAAAAGATCTCCTCTTCTTACCTTGTGAAAGACAGATCATTAATGAAATAGCTGAAATGCACTGTCTTGCAACAATATTTAAGGGCTGGATGATTGGGTTCCAATAAACACAATCATCTTGCATAACTCCAACAACTGAAGAAATCCCCCCCTGATTGCCATTCATGTCAATTATACTAGGACTCCTAGATACCATTCCAAGTCAAGTATTGCCCTGCTGACAACTGCAGTTACTCTCTCTTCATCTCTGAAAGTCAACTCTTCAGTCTATGTTCAGAACCAGGCTGTAATGAGGTATTGAGCTAATTGGTCCTGGTGGAACTCAAATTTCGATGAGCAAGTTAATGATGAAAGTGCTGATAACACTGATGGCACCTTCTCATCACTTTGCTCAATCATTGAAAGTAAATTGAAGGATATCAGTTAACTCAGTTGGCTAGATGACTGTTATGCAAGCAAAATGAAGCCAGCAGTGGAGATTCAGTGTGCTAGCTGGCTGTTGTAATCCGTGGAGACCTACCTCCTTATTCTTCCCAATTTGTGATGAGGGTTAGTGACCTTTTAAGCAATATTAATGCTTATTAATTTCCTTACCTACCTTTTCTCTTCATTCACAAGATGAGGGCATCCCTGACCAGGCCAATATTTATTGCCCATTCCTGATTGTTCAGAGGGCAGTTAAGAGTTAATCATATTGCTGTGGGTCTGGAATCACATGTAGGCCAGATCAGGTGCAGACGGCAGATTTGCTTCCCTGAAGGGCGTTAGTGAACCAGATGATTTTTCCAACAATCATTTGTGGTCATCAGTAGATTCTTAATTCCAGATTTTTAAAAATTGAATTCAAATTCCACAATCTGCCGTGGCGGATTTCAAACCCGGATCCTCAGAACGTTAGCTGAGTTTTTGGATTAATAGTCTAGCGAGAAGACCACTTGGCCATCACCTCTACTCAATGAGATGTGATGAATGAAGAGATAATTGACTGGATTAAATTTGTCACATCTTTTGAGGATAGGATATTCTTAAGCAATTTACTACTTTGTTGGGTAGGTCCCAGTGCTGTGGATGCACAGGAGCCAATGAACTAGAATTAGGAATTAAGTTTTATTGCCACATGTACTCAAATACAAGGAGTGCAGTGAAAAATGTACAAAGTTGCTTCACTCTCGGCGCCATCTGAAGTGCAAGGTGCCTCGGTACATCAACTTAAGTACAGGTCGTCAGTGCTACAGCGGATACTGAAGGGGCCCCAGCCTTTGCTGTACTGTGTGTCCAATGTGTTCACTGATTTCCTGACATGATGTTGAATAAAGTGAATTGAATGAAGATTGTCATTAGTAATGGTGGGGACTTCAGTATGAAACCTAGATGAATCATCCTCACAGCATTAGACTTGTCTTTAACACTAATCTACTGGGACCTGCCATCTTTGGAGATGAAAATGTTGGTGAAGCCTTCTCCCCCACCACTCAACATCAATCACAAATGGGTGTGTTAAAGCTGCAGAGCTATCCTCTTCAAGCTAACTGTGAATTTCAACCCCAACCTCTGCTCTTTCCATCTCTTTAATCGTCTGTGTCAACTGTAAGTATTTGCTGTGCTTTTTGACATTTATTTAGGACACATTTATTTCAGGAGCAATGGTCTATGTGATATTTTTCTTTTTGTTTGAAATGCCAGCCAAGAAATGTAATTTACAAAATAAAATGTCAAAAACCTCCAGTTCTCATCTTTTCCATGTCGCTCATCTCTTGTAGACAGGAAGACAGCACTTTGATTGAGGCCATTGCAAAAGTGTTTTGGATAAATAAGATAAATAAGAAAGGGCATTTATAAACTGTAAATTGATTATCTGACCCCTTTTGTACAACTGAAGGTAAAGAATAGCTATCCATAAAATATGAAAGAACCTTAAACCTAGTGTGTTTCACTGATTCTTACATGTGATGGTGAAAGTTTAACAAAATAGTGGGTATCCAACAGGCAATAAAATATCTTCCATTGGTCAGAAAGGTAAATTTATTGCTTACACATTGACATATATGAAAGGTGTATTAAATGTTGCTTTCCCCTAATTGTTAAACCAGCAAAGTGTAGAAATTGGTTCAGAACTGAGCAGCTAATGTCAGAGCTTCCCATGTGCCAGGTGGCTGGATCACCGTTATTGGACTTCAGGCCTGTGGCTACATTTTGCAGTCGCATGCTGATTGAATCCACAGGTCGCTCACCAATGAGTTAGAATTGAACTTCAGGCAAGAAGTGGTTCTCAGGTATGTTTGGGAGGAGGGGAAACAAATGCTGTGGGTGGGGACAGAGAACAAGGAAGTAATTAATTTTAACACGGGGAGCTATTGTTGAAGAATAGGTCAAAGCAAACAGGATGTCCACATGTTTTGTAAAAGGGAAATCAGGTTTGAGCAATCTGTTGGAGTTCGTCAAGGTGATAGCACATGTTGTGAATAAAGAAAAACAAATGCTTGTATTGTGCTTAGATTTCCAGTCAGATTTGACAATGTGCCACATCAAAGGTTATTGTAGAAAATAAAGGCTCATGATGTAGGGTATGCCATCAATAAAATAAAAACAAAGAACGGCAAAAGCTAAAAATCTTGCTGTCTGAATCTCATTTTGTATACACCTCTTGGTGTCAGTTAGTCTGCAATTAAACTTGTTTGAACCATTGGCCTTCAATTAGTTTTCCAAATATTTACTACAAAGATATTGCAGTCTTTTAAAGATGGCTACTGTTGCTACCATGATGTGAGTTTGCCTTCAGCAAAATATTTTACTTCATGTGGCAATGCTTCTGTTATTTCATGTAACATGAGAAATTAGGTGTGGATACTGTGGTATTGAAAAATCCAACAGACATTTAGTGCAATTAACTAGTGTGTAAAAAGGAAATATGCCTGTTGTATGTAACATGGGTCTGGGCTGAAAATACCTTGGTTGTTTGCAACAGAGGACCCTGCTTCCAGTGGAATCTCATATTTCTTGTGGTCAGAAATAAGATACAATACGGTTCTTTATACCTTTAGGCCAAATGCTTTGTTGTAACGTTTCTTAAAGTTATACTGACATACTGAGCAATAGATATAACACATTAACTGACATCACTTTCAGCAGTATACTTTAATGTCGTAGGTAAAGTTATTACTGGAGCAAATATGGATATTTATCCGATTTAAATTAATGTAGTCAAAAGGAAACATTTAAGTTCCAGAAACAAACCTTGGCATTATCATTGTCTCTAATAGGAATGGAAGAAAGCAGTGTAGCTAGCAAGAAGTGACAATCAAAGATATTCTAATGCTTTTATACTGTGACTTTGAATATACTATACTGGACATGTATCAAAATGTGTGGCACTGGAAAAGCACAGCCAGTCAGGCAGCATCCAAAGTGCAGGAGAGTCAACGTTTCAAGCATAAATTCTTCATTTCGAAACATCGACTCTCCTACTCCTCGGATGTTGCTTGAACGGCTGTGCTTTTCCAGCACCACACGTTTTGACTCGGATTTCCAGCATCTGCAGTCCTCACTTCTCCCTTACTGGACATGTTCTGTAGTAGTGTTTGCTTTTGAAAGAATATTAATACTGTTTGTTTTTTGGATAACAAGAATTAGTTATCTGTGTCAAAATGCTCTGATTCAGAATACTACTATGAACACTACATATTTGACCTGAAGAAGAGGCGCTGGACTCAAAACAACATTGTGCTTTCTCTCCACCAATGAGTCTTTCCAGCAATTTCAATTTATCTTTCATGTTTAGTGTTGCTTGGAAGACTTTATATTTGAAGGATTGTGGAAGAAAATATTTATTTCAAGTTTTGTGAAAATACCTGCAAGTGATTCTTTTAAAAAAAGACAATTGAAAGGTCACTGTGTACATACCAGAATATCAGAGTGACAGGCTTTTGAACATTCTACATCTGAGCCTTTTTGCCTTCAAGAATAACTCTTATGGCCAAAGTATTTTTTTCTTCAAACATGAATCTCTCATTTCTTGGCGTTTTTGTGTATGTAGTGATTGGAGTTAGAGCCAGGTAGATCTCATTGCCTAGGAGATCTTTGAGTGGGGTTTTTCACCTGGGACAATCAGGGAGCCCTGGCTGCAGATATAATCAAGAGATTCAGACATTCCCCTCCATGTAGGGACAGGCTTTGAGCTGGCTTAGTCATAGCCCATGTACTGTGCACATGTAAATAAAGGGTGACTTGGTGACAAGGTTCTGGCCTCTAGGTAATTATTTCAGTGTATTTGTGCAATTGTATTTTGGGTAGTTTAAAGTAATAAGCATTTTTACTTCTGTCTTATCAACATGTATGTTACCCAATTATTCTGTCTTCATGGAATCGGTTTTGTTTTGGCCATAAAACAATAATTGTATTTATTAAACAAACCTGGGGTTGACAGATCTTCATATTTAAATCCTGATAAAGAGCAAGTATTAACTGATCATCTCAGTAATGGCACATTTTATTTTATGTTGTGACTTGTGGAGTAATGGGATTAGAGTAACAGTGTACTTCCCAGCCTCGATCATATCACTATTGAAAGGGTTAAATCTTACAGTGATTAGCTTGCTCATGAAAGAGAGAGAATCCTATGGGGATTCATCCTCAATGCATTATAAATCTAACTCTTAATTATATAACCAAATAAAAGATTCCTCTGACTGTGCAAGTCTGATGGTAATGGAATTCACTCTGTTTAATTTCCTGTCCTGAAGGGAAAACCCAATGATGCAAATGCAGTTCTACAAATGCTGAGTATCACAGATTAACACCAGGTTTTTGGCCTTTTGGCAGTGGTGGTGGGGGAGTTGGGGGTGGGGGTGTGGTTTGAAATGCAAGAGGCATCATGACTTCATCTAATGCTTGTCCTCAATATCCATTAAATATAACAATGCTCATAGAATGATTTAGGCATAAAGGGAAATTATCTCTGTGGCACATTATCTCTGTGTTAGCTGTCCGTAAAATTGATGCATTTGGTCACATGTCCCCTCCTTCTTTGAAGTACCCTGTTCATTCCTCCTTTTCAGACATTTATCTATTTCCCTTTTGAAAGCCATTTAGTTGCATCCTCCACACTATCACCTTGAGTGTTCTGGATTCTATCCACTAGCTTTATAGCAACATTTACCCTTATTATCTTTTAGTATTCATCTTAATCTATGCCCATGGCATTGGATGAGAGGGGAAAAATTTAAAAGGAACCTAAGGGGCAGCTTTTTCACGCAGAGGGTGGTGCATGTATGGAATGACCTGCCAGAGGAAGTGGTGGAGGCTGGTACAATTACAACATTTAAAAAGCATCTGGATGGGTATATGAAGGGTTTGGAGGGATGGGATTAGATTAGGTTGGGATATCTGGTCGGCATGGATAAGTTGGACGGAAGGGTCTGTATCCGTGTTGTACACCTCTATGACTCTATGACTATTAATTTTGTCTAAGGTTATTATTTTTAAATGTTTTAATTTAATCAAAGTTAATATGAATGGGCTGCAACTTATCTTTAGACTTCTTTTTTGAACAATGGGATTACAAAGACAGAGTATTCCCCTCTGCCTCAGTTATATCACTACTGAAAGAGCGAAATCTTGAGTGCTCAGCTTGCTCATGGAAGAGACAGAGAATCCTATGGAGATTCACCCTCATAGTCCAATGCATATGAATCTAACTCTTAATTATATAATTAAATAAAGGATTCCTCTGACTGTGCCAATCTGATGGTAGTGGAATTTATTTTGTTTAATTTCCTGTCCTGAAGAGAGAACCCATGATGCATATATAGTTCCACAAATGCTGAGCATCTCAAAATAACATTCTTCATGTTTAAGCCTACACATAGGTTATCACCAGGTCAGTTGGCCATGAGGGGGATAAATGAAGCATCATGACTTCATCTATCCTCCTACTAATTTAACTGTCTTCATTCTCCAGTGCTCTGGAACCATCTAAGGAGGATTAGAAGATTATGGTCATTATCTCTACAATTTCTATCCACACTTCTGTCAGTATTCTCAGACACATTTGATCCAGGTCTGGTGATTTATTAACTTCTAGAACAGTTAGCCTTTCTGACAGTCTCTTTATTAATTTTGTTTAGATATGCAGTGTCTCGAGTAACTATCACTTCCTTCAAACCCTTTGCAAAACCTTCTTCTTTGTTAAATACGGATGCAGTTATTCATATAGTATCTCAAGCTCAGCCTCTACTTCCATGTGTAATATCCTTCTTGGTCCCAAGACTATGTCCCATTTCTTTTCATCCATTTTTAATATTTATCTGTTTGTGGAGGACTTCTGGTTTTCCTTTATTTAAATTTTTTTATGAGGAGTAATTGAGCAGTTGAGGTCTATGCTCGCTCGGGTTTAGAAACATGAGAAAAGATGTATTGAGGTATATAAGATGCTCAAAGGGATTGACAAAGTAGATACAGACAAGCTGTTACCCCTTGTGGGGCAATCTAGAGCAAGACGTCATCGTCTTAGGCTGAGGAGTGACAAATTTAAAATAAGGATATGGAGGAATTATCCCTCTCGATGTAATTCACTATGTCAAAGTGCAGTGGATGCCAGCACACTAGATTAATTTATGGAGGAGATAGACAAAATTTTAATTAGCAATGTATTAAAAGGTTATGGGGAGGAGGCAGGAAAGTGGAATTGAGGCCGAGATTAGATCAGCCATGATTGTATCAATAGGCAGAGCAGGTTCAAGGGTCTGAATTGTCTACACCTGCTCCTCAGATAATTTTTCCTATAGTTCTTAAGTTCTTATGTTCTTTCTTATTATTTCTCTTTTTCTTTTGTTCACTAGTTTTCAATAGTTTTAAATAGCTGACATTTGTCATGCTCACAATTTTTCTGCTTCACCTTATTCCCTTTTTTTCTTGACCATGCGGGAAGTGCTGGTTTTGTTGTCCTAGCCTTCCTCAGTGGTATTGCTTGTCTGCACTCAAACCTTCTCCTCTTTAGAGGTCAAAATAACCCCAAAGAACGACGAATGCTAGAAATCAGAAATTGCTGGAAAAACTGAGCAGATCTGGCAGCATCTGTGGAGAGTAAGCAGAATTAACATTGTGGGTCTAGTGACCGTTTTTTCAGAACTGATAGTAGCGAGGAAAATGTCAGGATGAAGGCTGAAGATGGGGTTGGGAGGAGGGGGAGGGGGAGGTTTAAACGATTAATAGAGATCAAGCTCAGAGACGGAGAAAAATTATTGGACAGACAAAGGAATAGGTGAAGGTCAACCTGGGAGAATCATTAGCTACTATTTGGGGCCATTAGTAGCTGACAATGGGATGGTTGTAGGGAGTAGTCCATATGATGGCAAGGCTTGATATAAGGGAGATTGGGAAGAACTTGGGAAAATCTGCTCAGATCACAAAATGTTTGAAGCTGATATTGAGTCCTGAAGACTGCAGAGTCCCCAAACAGTAAATGCCGATCTTTAAAGGGCATCCATTTTTGTACAAGCTTTACTTTGTGAACATTGACTCCAATTTTCTTGCAGCAGATCAGTTCTTATCCTATTGAAATTGGCCTTCCTCCATTATTTTGACTCTGGTTTGCTTCTGACTTTTTCTATTTCTATTTGGAGCCTTTGATACGATGATGACTGTTCCCTAAATGTCCTCCAACTGACATTTGGTCAACCTGACTACATCATTTCTCTGAACCAGATCCAGGAATGCCCTCTTCTTTATTAGATTGGAAGCATACTGATAAAAAAAGAATTATCTGAACATAGTTTAGAAATTCTTCCCCTTTCTACCCATTTAATTTCATTATAGGATAATTACTTGCATCTCTCAGATTTTCTTTGTAAATTTTGTTCTCTCTATCATTTTGTAAATATGTTTATTAGCAAAAAATATTTTATGACTTTACAAAAATATAAAGTCATTGAAAATATAACAAATAACAAAAACTAGTATATTTTAAAAATGCAAATTAAAACTACGGTCTCCCAACTACTGACCTACCCTATAATACAAAACAAAACCTAACACTGTGCAAAACATCTCAAATAAATACATGACTAATAAAACAAAAAAAAAAGAACAGACAAAAACACAAAATAGCAATACTAGGCACAAAACTCCCAAACAAAGAAACGGGAGCATTGTACATACACCAGTATTAACACAGGAGACCCCCTCCAGGGCCCAGGGCTCAACAAACCTAACCATCCTGGTTAAACAAATGCCCTAGTTAAGATAGCAGACAAATCTGTATCCAAATAACTCAAAAAGGGCTGCCTTGTCTTATAAAACGGGTCTATTGTGTACCTGCAAAAAAACCCCAAGGGAATGTGCTCCATAATTAATTTCTACCATCCCAGCAAGCCTGGTGGGTTCTCAGACACCCAGTTCATCAGAATATTCTTCCAAGCACAGTAAGAAAGAATGTTAAATAGTTTCTTGCCATGCCCATTTGCAGATGATAAATTTGGTAGCCCTAAGAGTAGAGATATCGGGTCTACTTTAACTTCAGTCTTCAGTATCCTCCCTACCTCTCCTGCCACAGTGTTCCAATAAACATGGAGCCTGTGGCATGTCCAGAAGCAATGGGTAAGAGTACCTACACTTATTTTACATTTGGGGGACATTAAAGATGCCCCTTTTTTAAACTTCATCAGATGATCCGGTGCCAGATGAATACTGTGCAGAACGTTTAACAGCGTAGCACATGTCCTATTACAAATTGAGATCTTTTGCATATTCTCCGATATGTCCTCCCACATTTCAGAAGAGATCTTGCTCCCAGACCTCACATAACTGGTTAATATCCTGCCAGGCCCTGCCATCCAGCAGGCAATAGAGGGCACTAACCGAAAGGGTGTTTGTGGAACGTAGCAACAACCTCTCTGTATCGGGCTTATAGGGCTTAGTGAGAAATGTAGTCTTCTTCTGGATGAAATCCCTAACCTGAAAAAACGGAAAAGATCTCTACTGGGTAACCCGTATTTGTGGCTCAATTGCTTGAAACATATCATGACCTCCCCCTCAAACAAGCCAACCAAACTGGAAACTCCTCTCGCTGCCCATAGTTTGAACCCTGAGTCCATCATCCCTGGTCGGAACCCTGGGATACCAACTATGGGCGTAAGTGGCGAAGTCTTGGATAAGCAACCCTCACTCTGACACATCGCCCTCCATGCCTTAACCGTGTTAATAACAATGGGGTTCCAGCAGTGGTCCATAACTGTCCTCATCTTATCCATGAACAGCAGGTTAACAAGAGGGCACTTTGCCTGACAGACCTCGATATTCAGCCACATTGAGCCCAGATTGTTACTTGCCCAATTGCACACAAAGGATAGTAGGGAACTCAATTGATACCTCCTGATGTCTGGGAAACCAACTCCTCCCCCTCCATGAGGCAACTGCAATTTAGTAAGTTTGATGAGGGGCTGCCCACGATGCCAGACAAAGGAACCAAACCACCCCATAAGCTTCTGCAGCGTTGATTTGGGAAACATTATAGGAAACATATGCATGGGATAAAGCAAATGAGGAAGGGCATTCATCTTAATGAGGGGTATTAGCCCAATCATGAAATTGGAACAGCCTCCCATCTCTGATATTGTCGAGCAAGTGAGCAAAGTTAGTCCGAAATAACCGATCAAACATGAGGATAATAAAAATGCCAAGATACCGGAATCCCGGCCATGACCACTTAAAGGGGAACCTAGGGTCACACTCACCTGCTGGCACATCCTTGGGGTTCCCCAAAAGCATAGTTGATCAATTTTGCAAAGTTGATCTTCTATCCTGAAATAGCCCCAAATGAACTAATATACTGTATCTGATGGGGTACGGAGGTCATTGGGTGCGATAAAAACAGAAGGACATCATTCACCTACAGTATAATCCTGTGTACCCTCGATCCCACTTCCGGAGCTGTTATGTAGACATTCTGACGAATGGCCTCTGCCAGCGGCTCTAACACCAACGTAAACAATAACGGTGAAAGAGGGCAACCTTGATGACTACCCCTACTAATCCTAAAGTTCCCAGGCTTCACCCTGTTGGTGATGACTGTGGCCAGAGGGTGGCGATATAAAACCTCCACCCACCTAACAAAGACCCCACCCAACCCAAACCGCTCTAAGACATAAAAAAGATGTGGCCATTCCACCTGGTCAAGTACTTTGTCTGCATCTAAGGAAATCACCAACCCCTGAACTGATTGTTGCTGACATACTTGGACCATATTCAGCAACCTTTTAATATTATTAGAAGATGTACAGCCCCTAATAAAGCCTGTCTGGTCCTCTTTGACAATATGAGGCAACACCTTCTCCAATCTTGAAATCTGAATTTAATAGAGAGATGGGCCTATATGAAGCACAATCCTCAGGGAACTTCCCCTTCTTAGGAATGGGGAAAATATTAGCTTTTCTCAAAGATGGTGGTAAGCATTCATGCATATAGGAATGATTGTACATCTCCAACATAGGCCCTGACAGAATCCCTATAAACTCCTTATAAAACTCACCCCAGAAACCATCAGGGTCAGGTGCTTTCCCACTCTGAAGTTGCCTAGCTGCCTCCTGTATTTCCTGAACTGTCAACAGGACATTAAGGAGAGAGACTTGTTCCAAGCTTGCCCCTGGGAGGTCCAGGTTCTAAAAAAAGACCTCCATTTTAGTCCACCTGTCCTCGCAACCTTCAGACCAATACAATTCAGAGTAAAAACTCCGAAAAGCCTCATTAATCCTTTTGGCATTGTATGTAAAGACGCCAGCGCTGTCTCTGATTGCAGTAATGGGTTGGGGATCACGCTTTTTCCTAGTCAGATATGCTAAGTATTTCCCTGGCCTATCCCCATACTCAAACAGCCCTTTTCTTGCAAAAGCAATTTCTTTCCTTGTGCTTTGAGTAATTATTGAATTCAAGGCAGCCTGGAGGGCCATGATCCGCTGTAGCTTCGTCACTGAGGGCTGTGCAAAATGGGCCGCATCGGCGACTTTCAACTGTGTCTCAGGTAGATGCTGCAATTCCCCCTTCTGTCGTTTCTGGCTAGCCAAATATACCTTAGCAGTCTCCCATAGCATAAATGGAATACTTGCTGGGCCTGAGTTGATAGTCAAGAACTCCTGAAACGCCTTCAAAAAGTATTCCACAAATTTGAAATCCTTAAGGAGAAAAGGATCAAGATGCCAGTGCTGCAAACCTAGCCCTGACTCTTGGCCTTACCCTCCAAATATACCGCTGCATGATCAGAGATAGCTATATTCCCAATTTTGCAACCCATAATTGAATCCAGAAGGGTCAAGGGAGCCAGAAAGAGGTAAATCCTTGTGTGGGTTTGAAACAAAAGTGACGTCCCTGCCGGTAGGGTGAAGATATCTCCAAATGTCCACCAGCCCCACAGGTATGCTGTTTTGGAAAATGTAGGGCTGATGGATTCTCAGGGGAATGTAGCATGAACAGCTAAGTTTCTGGTATTGAGACTGGCACTAATGCAACGAGGGGTACGTTGGGTTCCAAGAGATCAATTGTGTAAGGGGATTCTCTAATCCAAGATACAGACAGATGTTTCTGTGGCCAGCAGTGAAAAAGCAGAATGGTGTGTTGCTTCCCTGAGGCCAAGATCAAGGATGTCTCAGAGAGGGTGCAGAATGTTCTCACGGGGGAGAGGGGCCAGCAAGAGGTCATTGTCCACATTGGAACCAACGATATAAGAAGGGAAAAGGTTGAGATTCTGAAGGGAGATCATAGAGAGTTAGGCAGAAATTTAGATTAAATTAGATTAGATTACTTACAGTGTGGAAACAAGCCCTTCGGCCCAACAAGTCCACACCGACCCGCCGAAGCGTAACCCACCCATACCCCTACATCTACCCCTTACCTAACACTACGGGCAATTTAGCATGGCCAATTCACCTGACCTGCATATGGGACTGTGGGAGGAAACCGGAGCACCCGGAGGAAACCCACGCAGACACGGGGAGAATGTGCAAACTCCACACAGTCAGTCGTCTGAGGCGGGAATTGAACCCAGGTCTCTGGCGCTGTGAGGCAGCAGTGCTAAAAAGGAGGCCCTCGAGAGTAGTAATATTTGGATTACTCCTGGTGCTACAAGCTAGTGAGGACAGGAATAGGAAGAAAGAGCAGATGAATGCATGGCTGAGGTGCTGGTGCATGGGAGAAGGATTCACATTTTTGGATCATTGGAATCTCCTTTGGGGTAGAAGTGACCTGTACAAGAAGGACGGATTGCACCTAAATTGGAAGGGGACTAATATACTGGCAGGGTGATTTGCTAGAGCTGCTCGGGAGGATTTAAATTAGAAAGGTGGCGGGGTGGGACCCAGGGAGATAGTGAGCAAAGAGATCAATCTGAGACTGGTACAGTTGAGAACAGAAGCAAGTCAAACAGTCAGGGTAGGCAGGAACAAGGTAGGACTGATAAATTAAACTGCAAAGGGCCTAACAGGGAAGGCAGATGATCTCAAGACATGGTTAGGAACATAGGACTGGGATACCATAGCAATTACAGAAACATGGCACAGGGATGGGTAGGGCTGGCAGCTTAATGTTCCCGGATACAAATGCTACAGGAAGGATAGAAAGGGAGGCAAGAGAGGAGGGGGAGTGGCATTCTTGATAAGGGATAGCATTACAGCTGTGCTGAAGGAGAATATTCCCGGAAATACATCCAGGGAAGTTATTTGGGTGGAACTGAGAAATAAGAAAGGGATGATCACTTTATTGGGATTGTATTATAGACCCCCTAATAGTCAGAGGGAAATTGAGAAACAAACTTGTAAGGAGATCTCAGCTGTCTGTAAGAATAATAGGGTGGTTATGGTAGGGGATTTTAACTTTCCAAACATAGACTGGGACTGCCATAGTGTTAAAGGTTTAGATGGAGAGGAATTTCTTAAGTGTGTACAAGACAATTTCCTGATTCAGTATGTGGATGTACCTACTAGAGAAGGTGCAAAACTTGACCTACTCTTGGGAAATAAGGCAGGGCAGGTGACTGAGGTGTCAGTGGGGGAGCACTTTGGGGCCAGCAACCATAATTCTGTTAGATTTAAAATAATGATGGAAAAGAATAGACCAGATCTAAAAGTTGAAGTTCTAAATTGGAGAAAGGCCAATTTTGACGGTATTAGGCAAGAATATTCGGAAGCTGATTGGGAGACAGATGTTCATCGGTAAAGGGATGGTGAGAAAATAGTGCCCCTCTATTGCCTGCTGGATGGCAGAGCCTGGCAGAAAATGGGAAGCCTTCAGAAGTGAGATAACAAGAATCCCAAGAAAGTATATTCCTATCAGGGTGAAAAGAAAGGCTGGTGGGTATAGGGAATGCTGGATGACTAAAGCAATTAAGGGTTTGGTTAACAAAAAGAAGGAAGTATGTGTAAGGTGTAGACAGGATAGATTGAATGAATCCTTAGAAGAGTATAAAGGAAGTAAGAGTATACCTAAGAGGGAAATCAGGAGGGCAAAAAGGGACATGAGATATCTTTGGCAAATAGAATTAAGGAGAATCCAAAGAGTTTTTACAAATACATTAAGGACAAAAGGGTAACGAAGGAGAGAATAAGGCCCCTCAAAGATCAGCAAGGTGGCCTTTGTGTGGAGCTGCAGAAAGTGGGGGAGATACTAAATGTGTATTTTGCATCAGTACTTACTGTGGAAAAGGATATGGAAGATTTGGGTTTTGGGAAATAAATGGTGACATCTTGCAAAATGTTCAGATTACAGAGGAGGAAGTGCTGGATGTCTTGAAATGGGTAAAGGTGGATAAATCCCCAGGACCTGATCAGGTGTACCCTAGAACTCTGTGGGAAGCTAGAGAAGTGATTGATGGGCCTCTTGCTGAGATATTTGTATCATCGATAGTCACAAGTAATGTGCGAAGACTGAAGGTTGGCAAACATGGTGCCACTGTTTAAGAAGGGTGGTAAGGACAAGACAGGGAACTATAGACCGGTGAGCCTGACCTCGGTGGTGGGCAAATTGTTGGAGGGAATCCTGAGGGACAGGATGTACATGTATTTGGAAAGGCAAGGACTGTTTAGGGATAGTCAACATGGCTTTGTGTGTAGGAAATCATGTCTCACAAACTTGACTGAGTTTTTTGAAGAAGAAATAACAAAGAAGATTGATGAGGGCAGTAGACGTGATCTATATGGACTTCAGTCAAGCGTTCGACAAGGTTCCTCATGGGAGACTGATTAGTAAGGTTGCACCTCACGGAATACAGGGAGAACTAGCCATTTGGATACAGAAGTGGCTCAAAGGTAGAAGACAGAGGATGGTGGTGGAGGGTTGTTTTTCAGACTGGAGGCCTGTGACCAGTGGAGTGCCACAAGGATCGCTGCTGGGCCCTCTACTTTTTGTCATTTACATAAATGATTTGGATGCGAGCATAAGAGGTACAGTTAGTAAGTTTGCAGATGACACCAAAATTGGAGGTGTAGTGGACAGCGAAGAAGGTTACCTCAGATTACAACAGGATCTGGACCAGATGGGCCAATGGGCTGAGAAGTGGCAGATGGAGTTTAATTCCCATAAATGCGAGGTGCTGCACTTTGGGAAAGCAAATTTTAGCAAGACTTATACATTTAATGGTAAGGTTCTAGGGAATGTTGCTGAACAAAGAGACCTTGGAGTCCAGGTTCATAGCTCCTTGAAAATAGATTCGCAAGTCGATGGGATAGTGAAGAAGGCATTTAGTATGCTTTCCTTTATTGGTCAGAGTATTGAGTACAGGAGTTGGGAGGTCATGTTGCAGCTGTACAGGACATTGGTTAGGCCAATGTTGAAATATGTTGTGAAACCTGAAGGGGTTCAGAAAATATTTACAAGGATGTTGCCAGTGTTGGAAGGTTTGAGCTATAGGGAGAGGCTGAACAAGATGGCATTGTTTTCCCTGGAACATCGGAGGCTGAGGGGTGACCTTATAAAGATTTACAAAATTATGAGTGGCATGGATAGGGTAACTAGGCAAAGTCTTTTCCCTGGGAGCGGGGAGCCCAGAACTAGAGGGCATAGGTTTAGGGTGAGAGGGGAAAGAGACCTAAGGGGCAACTTTTTCACACAGAGGATGGTACGTGTATGGAATGAGCTGTCAGAGGATGTGGTGGAGGCTGGTACAATTGCAACATTTAAGAGGCACTTGGATGGGTATATGAATAGGAAGGGTTTGGAGGGATATGGGCTGGGTGCTGGCAGGTGGGACCAGATTGGGTTGGGAAATCTGGTCGGCATGGACGGGTTGGACCAACGGGTTTGTTTCCATGCTGTACATCGCTGTGACTCTATGACTCTATGAGCCCCAACTGCTCACATAAGTCAGCCATCTGCTTGGTCTGTGATGAAATAGTTGGGGGCCCACCAGGCATCCTGTCACTGTTGGATACAAAAGACAATTGAAATCCCCCCCTTATAATAATGTTCTAATCAACTTAGACAAAGCACTAAACAAAAATTGGAGGGGATGTGCTCGAAGACAGTAGACATTTAAAATACCATATCCCTCCCATGTATCAGGGTCTTAAGTATCACAAACTGCCCTTGCTCACCTTTCACCTGCTCTAATAATGTGAACTGAAGATTATTCTGGATAAGTACTGCCACTCCCCTACTTTTAGTAGTAAAGGATGAAAAGAATACCTCGTCATAACCCCCTGTTGTAGCTTCAAGTGTTCCCCATCATCAAGATGGGTTTCCTGCAACAGAGCAATATCAACCCTTTCCCTCTTAAGGCTAAGAAAGCCCATTTTTCCTTTTAACAGGCGAATGACTTCCCTTGATGTTCCAGATGCACCATTTAACAAGACACTTAGCCATATCCCCTTTCAGAGACCCTTGAACCCCCGGGAGCACAAGTAAATATAGACCCATACAGTCGCAGAATTGTGTATACAAAAACGACTCTATCATAACTACAAACAACTATTGCTGCCAAAAAACTCCAACTAAAACCATGAACAGGAGATTCTCACCCCTGCCCATTGGGGGCACTCACCCTACCCATCCCCTCCTTTACAGCTCCTTCAAGCCCGGCCTTAGGCAAGTAAAAGCTAAACAAGGAGATAATCCTTTAGTCAACAAAAAAGGACAAAGTCAGGATAAGCACTCTGCCCAATCCTAGCTCCACATCACACCTACTTGTGACTAAAAGAGAAAGAGAACATAAAAAAGGGAGACAACAAAGGACACCCACAAAATTTCCCATACTAAAATCCAGTTATAAAAATATAATAGGAATGACATAATTCAATTATTTTAATTATTAGGGGAAAGAGAAATTAAGAGAAGGGGAAAAGGGAAAACATATGGAAAGAAGGGAAAGAGGACAAACATTAACCCTAGCTTCAGACCAATCCATCTATTTTTAAGTGATCACAAAGCTTTTAGTTTTATCCGCGGAGTCAAATGTATGAACTGAGTCCTCGCTGCTGAAATGGAGCCCTGCAGGGTATCTCATGGAGTACTGGATGTCCAGGTTCCTCAGCCTCTTTTTAACTTCATCGAAGGACTTCCTCTTTCAAATTACAGCTGCCGAGAAATCCAGGAAAAACATGACTTTCACTCCTTGTGTAGCAGTGCCTGTGGGTATTTTCCCAGTAATCTGGAGGCTTCTATCACTTCTTGCTTGTCCTTTTATGTGTGGACATGCACTAGGACTGGGCGGGGGCACTGTACTGGCCCAGACCTGTGCATTACGATCCAATAAGCCCTTTCAGTCTGCAGCCTGCTGGACTCGGTTTGAGGGACAAGGAACTGGCTGCCCATGTTCTTCACCCTCTGGGAGTCAGACAATCCGAAGATTCACCCTCTGACCTCCATTTTAGAAGTCATCAACCTGGTCTCGTAAGGCCCTCACTTCCCGCTCCAGTACCTTGATCTGACTGGATGACAACTTGATCGCTGCTTCTGAGGGCTTTGTTTGACCTTCCACCTCCTCCATCTGCTATCAAGGCCCTGGATCTCCCATTCGTGCTTCTGCAGCATGGACACGATGGGTTGGACCCGGGCACGGATCTCCTCAATCGCAGCCCCAACCTTTGTGATACATCTTGCTATCATGGCCGCCAATTCCTGTGAGTCTGTCAGGTCCCCCGGGGTTTGGGAGAGGCTGCTGCTGCAGCCTCTGGTGTGCCCGGTGCTGCAGGGGAATGTCCTCCCTGCTGCTGTTTGCTCACCCCTTTTCCTTTTGGCATCCTTCCCACTCCCAAATATTAATGAATATATGCTCTGTCAGATTTTAACTTAATAATTTCTCCACATAAGTTGGCCAGGGATGGCAAAAAACACCAATATGGCTTGGCTGTTAGGCAGAGCTGTCCATGTCAGTTCTACAGAATCGCTGCCATCTTGCCGAGTTTTCTATTATTTCTTAACTCTAACAAAATAGATTTTGTCCTTGATTCCTTTTGGACATGTCTTCTTTCCAGCAGGTAATGTTTTCCCTAATCAATGTTTTCCCTATTCTTCCTTCTTTCTCTCCTTCCCTGTTTTTCCTGAACAATCGATAACAAAGAGGACTAATGGTCTCTCCTCTCTCATCCTTGGCCCAATTATCTCCACTGCTTCATCACTGACTTTCTTTCCACTGAGATATAAAAAATTGTCTGCACATCAGTAATGTTTTCTGTGTTCACCACCACTCACAGTCCTTAATGATGTAGCCTGTACATGTTTACAGCAGGAGCTGTATAAGAGCCAAGCTTTGATTAATGAGTCAAAGCTAACAATCCTGTCACATAGATGTCAGTAACTGAAAAGAAACGAAAAATATGTTCATTTTCACTCAAACTTTGGGTGGGGACACTGGAGGAGAAGAAAAGAAAAAAAAATGCCTTTGTGTGAATGGAAGAGAAGTTCATTTGTTTACCTTTGGTCATCTCTGATCGAAGTTGCAGTGATGAACTCTGGATATTAAATGTGGACACAATGCACATTGTATCAGGTCATCGCTTCAGTTTAAAACTGGGACCTTTGTCACTGTTCATTGCTAGGTAGGGAATTTCTAACGGAGTGGTTGGAATTTTACCAACTTTGCAGAGGTAGGCTCTTGAGGTTGGGGATGTGTGTGGAAATTTAGATTACAATCCTTTGGGTTGGCTCCACAATTACACAAACCCCCTTTTTCAGAGGAGGGCTTCTAGTGGCAGTGACTACCCAACAGTAGGTAGAAGTTGTGTAGCTGTAATATGAGAACTTGTAATGCTGTTATCAGATTAACTGTCTTATTTAACATTCCTTTTGCCAATCTGAGATTGCTTTTATCTTAAAATGTGGAATGAAGACATTTTAAATGCGTATGAAGCACCCTTTCATCCTAGTTAATATTTATCATGCAGCCAAACCCTCACCAGGTTTTAATCCTTAGTCACTTTTCCTGTTCTGGTAATTAATAAACTAATTACTGCTCTCATGTCTTCCAGAGTCTGACAAAATTCTTATTCCATTAATTAAGTGCATTAAAAGTTTATTATTTCTAAATGCCATTTACTAATTTTGAATGTGCAAAATGCAGTCACATAGAGATTTTGTGATAAGATTATGTGATTTTGAATCAATGTATTTAAAAGAACTTGAGTAACCCATCTGCCAGGAAATTTAAGTTTGCTCATTTTCATACTTCCCAGCACTCAAATAACAAGATCTGAGACAACCTTGATATTAAGGCTGATATGACTTACTAGCCATCTTTTGTATAGGAAGCTAAGATTGGTCCAAACAGAGGATAATTATGGGCCAGAAGACAGCTAGAAGGCAGACTTTTAAATTTATTTCTGTTTACTAATGAACAGGAATGCTATTCTGGGTCACATGAAGAACCCTTTTGTTATCCATACCACATGCTTCCTCTCCTGCTGCCTTCCAGCTTTACCCCTTACCATGAGTACTGGTGATTAAGTTCATGGGGCCTGCTTTCCATGCAGTTGCCTTGTGTCCACAGTCTTCTCTTGTTGTTTACTGATCTGGTAATGCATATGGCCTGGTTTGGCCATCTTGCAGGGACGACATTTGGCCATTAAGACATGAACGTGCTAGTTTTGTACATTGTACCAGGTCACTAATTCTCCATTAAAATCGGGGCCACTGTCTCTATGGTAGGAATTTACCAACATGCTGGTCAGAATTTTACCATCTTCTTGGAGATGGGCTCTTGAGACTTGGGATGGTGTGGAAATCCAAATTACAATACTTGAGTTAGTTCCACAATATCCAACAACCCTATTGCTAGAGGAGGGCTTCCAGTGGCAGTGACTACCCAGCAATAAATAAACAATTAACCTTTATTGTAGCACAGCGCTGAAACTATACAAATGGAACATGGATACCCCATCACACGCTCTCTCTCTCTCTCTCTCTCTTTCTCTCTCTCTCTCTCTCTCTCTCTCATACACACACACACACACACACTCTCTCTCTCTCTCTGTCAGGAACTCAGCAAAGCTAAGAAAGAATTTCATGACATTATCATTTGATCTTTCCAAATCATATAAAAATTATTAAAAACTGGTATGTAGCACATCCACAGGCTTTTAAGCTGCTTCCCCTCCATTCAGATGCCCCAGTTACTCCTGGCTTCTAATCACAGAATGGCATTTGAACCTTGCAGTGTGTGATGATACTATGGCTTGAAGAGACATATTTTGTTCTGTTTTTTTTGTGTGCAGAAAGGTTAAGGCAGAAGTGCCGATTAGTCAGCTCAAGCCAACAAAGTAATCCAGGTCTGAAGAAGAGTCATCTAGACTCGAAACATTAGCTTGCTCTCTCCCCATGGATGCTGTCTGACCCACTGTGATCCCCAGCATTTGTTGTTTTCTGTACAGATTCCAGCATCTGCAGTAATTTATTCCAACCTGAAGTAAATGGCATGGTGGCTCTGTGGTTAGTGCAGCTGCCTCACAGCACCAGGCTCAATTCCAGCCTTGGGCAACTGTCTGTGTGGAGTTTGTACATTCTGCCTGTGTCTGCGTGGGTTTCCTCCCACAGTCCAAAGATGTGCAGGTTAGGTAAATTGCCCATAGTGCTAGGTGCATGCAGGAGATGGGTCTGGGTGGGTTACTCTTTGAAGGGTTGGTCGGGCTGAAGGGCCTGTTTCTGCACTGTAGGGAATCTAATCTAAACAATTTATGGGACCTTAGGGTTTTTAAAAAGTTGGAGTAATAGAAGCAGCCTGATTGGCTGGGGTCAAACTCCACAGAGCTGGGATTTTTAGTTTTACATTCAGCAGTTGCTGAGGTCTTGAAGCTGGGTTTGAAAGCTGCAGTATATCTCCCATGGTTACTCTCTCTCTGAGTTTTCCCTTGATGTCTTTTTTTCCTGCTGGATTACACAATTCCCTGTGAGACTATCTATTTTACTGAATTTGCCTTTCCCAAGGGTGTGTTTATGGGATGTTACTGTATTGGAACATAGAGTTACAGTCAAGCTAATTCTTTTCTTTTTATTTTGTCTGTATTTTTTAGCTGTAGTGTAAAAACAAAGTATGTTTTGGTTAAAGTTGACTAGTTTGACCAATCAAATTGCATCTGAAATGCAACGCCTTACATTTACCTTTAAAATAAGAAAAAGTTAGGGTCTGGGTTATCTTCTTAATATATTTTGAGAAGATTTACATTGGTCCATAATAAGTGATTGCCTATATCTTGTGGACAGCCTCTCACTCTCAGTTTCTCCTTTCCTAGTGGAGCTGCCAGCTAGCTTTCCCAAAATCTGTTTTCTGCTGGCTGTCCTTCCTTGGACAGGGTACATAGAGATGTCCTAATAGTTGGTTAGTCCCTATAAAATTAAACTGATGAGTGCACTGATGAATAATATGAGCCCAGGACTTCAAAATTGATGCATTTTGGCAGAAGGAATAGGGAGAGGCACTATAAGGCACATTACTGAAGTCATCATGGGGACAGAGGGACCTGCATTGTTGTGCGGAGATCATTGACCAATACCTTATTGTGAACCTTATAAATAATGACATTGACTAAAAAAGCTTAGGTTGTGTTGAAATAAAAACAGGAAGTGTTGGAAACAAAGATGTGAAGAAGATTGGCATTGAAATCAAAACATTAACTTTTTTTTTCTACAAATAATGCCAAACTTGCCAAGCTTCTCCAGCACTTTTGGTTTTATTTCTGATCGCCACAATACTTTGCTTTTCTTTAAGCTTATGCTGAACCTTTAAAAATCTTTGGCCACTACCAAGTAAGTTTGGAGGATCTGAACCCTGTTCTCAGTGGAGATTAAAAAAAAGTAGTCACGATAGTCTTATCCAGGTTGCTGTCCCATTAGAGAGAGAGAGAGAATGTGATAGAGAGAGAGAGAGAGAGAGAGAGAGAGAGAGAAAGAAAGAGAGAGAGTGATGACTGGTGGTGCTTCATCCAGAGGATCGCAACACCTCAGGTGAGGGGAGAACTTCAGAAAGACAGCCTGGTACTGTTGCCACCATTCTGCATCACAAACCAGCCATCCATCAAATTGAGGTAACCAATCCCCTTTAGTTCTCTGTGGAGAAACATAATGTTGAAGGGAGATTTGTTGATAGCGGACAAGATTATGACAGGATTTGATAAGGGAGACAAAAGAAGCCCTTCCCGTTATAAGTTGCCACAGTCCTATTGGAACTTTGGGCTGCTCTCTCATTAGAGCAAGAGAGAGAGAGAGAGGATTGGTAAGTAGTTTAACATGTAGGTCACCACAGCTCAGGTGAGTTGAGAGGTTGAGAAGGAGAGTCATTCATGTTCACCTGAGCCAGTGTGGGAATTGAAACTACACTGTTGGTGTTATTCTGCAGTGCAAGCCAATGAGCTTTCTACCCCCTACCCCCTATTTCTTTGAACCAATGGGAGAATGAAATTGCTTTATTCTATGTTTTAAGCGAACCCAAATACTGCCATATTCGAAACTTCTTAGTATCTTTGGGTTGTGGATATCTGCACATGCATTGTTGGATGCTGAAGACTCTGTTACTCCTTCAGTACTGTAATATTCTTTATTTACATTTATATATTACAGGTTATTGAACACAGTGTCTGGTGTAAAGTCTAAGAACTCTTACAAGCTTCTTCTAGACTGATTCTTTCTTCTGATCGGCTTTGAAATCTGTCAGCACAATACCATCATTTAAATCATTATTATTTGTATATTTCATTATTTGGCAGATTAAGTTTGCAGATTAAAGGGTTTAGGAACAGAATTTATAAGGAACTTTAGGAAGAACTGTTGAATAATTTCCAACAGAAATTAGATGGGCATTTGAATGGAATAGTTTGACAGCATGACAAGGATGGAGGAGAGAATTGAACTGATTGAATTGGTCTGCAGAGAGCTGGCATGGACTCAATGGACTGAATGGCCTGTTTTTGATCTTGTAAGTGGAATTTTCTGCAGAATGTGAGAGGGCCTGTCACTGGTGCTTAAGGCTGGACTTCAGTGAGCGGTGAGACTGAGGACCACCCATTACAGGTGGCAGCTAATTAATTGGCTACTCCTTTGCTTTCCATCGACACTACCAACTGCCAGCTCAAAGTGGAGAGGATCTCCAAGAAGATCGTGCATCAACAACACACACATTTAAGTCTATGGGGTGAATTTGCATTTGCAGAACTGTATTTGAAGATGTAGATTCTATTTTGCTCAAAAAGCACACAATCTGCAGGCAGTCAATGCGGGCAGTCAGTTCATGTAACATTTTATAAATTCCTACTTTGGAAGTAGAACCAGACTGACTCAAGATTGGGATATGGGCAGACTCTAACCTCACATCTTTAATACATTGACTGAGCTGAGATGTCACTTTTTAAAAATAAAACCTTAAGTTATCTCGAGAGTGTGACTTGAAAGAAGTTCTGGGATTTACATATTAATGAACCGAGACCTGCAACCCGTTCTAAAATATGAAAGACTTAACAGCAGTCTAGGTTTGTTCAATATATTGTTTCAATTGCATGACACTGTGATCTTTTGCTATAAATTCTGTGTGTTATGATCCTGCTCATAGCTACTTGATCAAGGAACAGTGCTTTGAAAGCTAGTACTTCCAAATAAACCTATTGAACTATCATCTGGTATTGTGTGATTTTTATCTTTCTATTAACACCTCCTAATGTTGTCAGCCCAATGTGACAGCCAGTAGCTCAGTACAGGTTATTCTGTTATAATGCGTGTTTTGTCAGAGCAAACTGGCTATAATGTAATTGACGAATTGAGGATGTTGTTTGGATAACGCAAACTTTGTACTGAGCGGGTATAGTGATTTTCTATTAGTGATCTTCCACAGCATGATTTTCTGTAGTGTGAGGTTGCAGAAGAACACAAATGCTGCGTTTTGGCAGAACGACCTGTAGTGGCACTAGGAGCAATGGCTAGTACCGGGGTTGTAGCTAGATGGCAGTGCAGCCAAGTCGTCATTGAAAAGGGAAGAACTCACAAATTTACAGAACCAGCATTGGAAATGAGAAAGCTGGCAGAGCACCTGGTCAAGCTAAAGTCTGCCAAAAAAACAAGAGACCCTCATAACGCCTACGAGAATGTCCATAAGTCTTTCTGTTGTGATATCCTCATTCAGTGGAAGTTCCCCATTGCTGACAAAATGCCAGAGGGGATGTGAAGATGCCGTTATTGCCCTCTTAATTAGTTCATTGAGCTCCAGAAACATTGCCAGCCTTCTTTCCTCCCAGGGTATTCCAAAGGCTTCATAAAAGTCAGCTCTATGTTGCTATGATATCAGCTTCCCGATGCCCAAGGGAAAATTCAGCTTAATATATCTGTGCAATGATTACTGATTGTTGAAACAGACTAGGAATTACTTATTATCTACAGCCTGTGGGAAACCTGGTTGTCTTATCTTACCTAGCCTTGGTCTTTTGGATGGCATCCCAGAACTACTAATATTAATATGTGACAGGCCATTATATGGAAATGGCCATATTCCCAGACCTTGTGGTGCTTTGGGTTCAGAGGAGACTATTGCATCTGATTTGGTTACCTGTTTAACCTGATGTTAGTGAGTCCAATATTGTTTGATGTGTTGAAATAACAGGGTCACTGAGATGAATTTTAATAGTGATGTCCACGCGACAATAATTTTTACAGTTAAATTTCACTTTAACTCTAAGCTGGTTTGACATTCTAACAGGATTGTTCTTGTAAATCACACACTGCTGACAAACTAACTGCAGCCAGTCAATCATTCACAATGAATGCTGTGCTGAGTTATAATTCTGTAAGAATAAATTCAGTTGGTCTTTGTCATCTTTATACTGGTAAAGCTCTGTGTGTAGCTAATCAATGTTGAATTAGCAATGTGAATGGTTTAGAACGCCAGAACCCCAACTTGACTTATATTAGATATTAGATTACTTACAGTGTGGAAAAAGGCCCTTTGGCCCAACAAGTCCACACCGACCCGCTGAAGTGCAACCCACCCAGACCCATTCCCCTACATTTACCCCTTCACCTAACACTACGGGCAATTTAGCATGGCCAATTCACCTAACCTGCACATTTTTGGATTGTGGGAGGAAACCGGAGCGCCCGGAGGAAACCCGCGCAGACGTGGGGAGAATGTGCAAACTCCACACAGAGAGTCGCCTGAGGCGGGAATTGAACCGGGGTCTCTGGTGCTGTGAGGTAGCAGTGCTAACCACTGTGCCACCGTGCAGCCCAAATTGTTATTTTGATATGGTATTCTCCACGAGTCAAAATGTAACTTCAAGCTTTGTATACATGATACCTTTTTCTAATTTGTAGATATAGGTTGTGACGATGCCACTGCAGAAGGTAACAAGAAACTCTATATGACACATCATTATTCTTATCGACTTTCTATAATGTCATCAGCTGATAAAGAATGGAGGGAGACCACTAATCACCACTGGTGCCACTCTGTGCAATTTACCTGCTCCATTTTCATCTGATCAATACTCCTTCTTAATAAACTGCTGAAGGCCGAAGTAGTAACAGGTTTGTTCTATCTTTTCTAAAGCCTCAAATTGAATGTTTTTCCTGCTGACATGCACTCCTAAAAGACATGATAGAAATGGTGTGGCCTTTGTGATTCTTGTTAGATAGAGTAATTTGCTATACAACTCTCGCTCAGAAGGTTGTAAATTTGAGCCAGACGCCATTCTTGATCCTGGCGCGATACTGAGGAATTGCAGTGCTGTCAGCAAGCAGACATTCAACCGAGGACATGCCTACTCACTCCAGTGGCTGTAAAAGGGTTTATTTGAGGAAGAATAGAATAATTCCCCCATTAGCATAGATAAAATGCATTCTTCACCTTCAACCACTTATCTTTTAACAGGAAACAAAATATTTGGTCACCTTCACATTTCTGTTTTAGGATCTTGCTGCCATGTTTGTTACAACAGTGACTACTCTTCTGAAGTAATTCATTGGCTGTAAAGGATTTTATGCCATCCTAAGATTGTGAAAGGGGCAGTAAAAATGCAAAGTTTTTCTTTACTCATTGGCATAAACGTTGAAATGTCTAAGGTCTAATCATTTCTTCAATTTCTTCCTATTTCTTTACATGTGTTTCAGGAATTTAAAATGTTGTATAGGTGATCTTGTGTTTCTATTTTTCTTTCTCATGCTAATGGTACTGTTGTGATATTCAATTTTGTCTTTCGATGTTTCTGCCTCAGTGAGTTCAATTTTAATTCCTCTTTGAAGAATAACTTGCCTCAAATACCAGTGGTATTGACAAAGCAGAAAGGATGACCTTTGGCACTTTTGCATACATTAACTTGTGTATCCTTTGATATTGTCAGAGTAACCATAGTGCAGCGCATTGTTGTCCAGGAGATTCTGCATACCAAGAATTTCAGATTATCTTCCTATTTATGTGTTGTTTTTCAATCTGAATATAGGTTCTCAACGCTTTTGCCCATTTAATTAATATGATGTATTTTTCATACCGTGTTTTCATTCTTTTTGTGTACCTATGCCCAAGCCTTTACCACTATGGTGACCAGTTTAGCTCTGGCACAGTATGTGTGACACAAATGCTTGCCATATTAGATGCTTGGTCACCCTCTTACAGCAATAAAACAGGCACTTCAATGAATTTCTAGACCACTGTAACTCAAGCTGATTTATTTCAAATGAAGCACTGTGTCAAAAGCAAATAAACAGCATTAAATGCTACAGTCCAATTAGAAACTTCAGTGTAAACATGGTAATTATACAGAAAGCATTCACTCTGCTCAGTGTTTTGTGCTATTCTCTGTAAACCAGAAACACCAGTGATATTCTATGCACTTAAATACCTTTACATCCAAAGTACCACCACAAATTTTCACTGAGCTTCAGTACATTCTATATTTGCTGCAGACTGATGGTCATTAAGAACTTAATGAAATTAAATGAGGTTTCTCCATCAATTCAGAAAGTATTAATAATTTCACAGCATGAGATAACGTTTAAATTATTCAGTTTTTTTACATTAATTTTTTTTATTTCAGTGATACCCAGCACATACACAGCTGAGAAATTTGGTTGTGATTTATGAAATGCCTCCAACATTGGGTCACTGCCTTGTTTCCAGTGAACTGCAGATTGAGAGAATCAGACCCTCAAATAAAGTGAGGAAGGAAGACATCTTGGAATGGGGAGCAATTGGATTCAGATGTAGTGGAATATTTGCTTGAGGAATGGCAGGGCTTGTTGTTTTAAAATGACATTTGATAGCATTTCGTGTTCTTTGAAAGTGAAGCCAGCCCATAAGCTATATCCAGTGGAGCACACGCTACCTTGCTGGTTACTGCATAAAAGATGACTCCTTTAAGGACTCTTTGATAGATTGCATTTCAGATTTGGTTTTCTAAGTACAGTGGCAATCCTGAACACAATTTTGCGTTAAATCTTCCTAACCAGAATATGTAATGCTTGTTACAAGTATGGGCACACTAATGTTTGACCTTTACCAATTTCACAGATAAAATATATGCACTCATTTCCTATTCATAATCAGTATATTTTGTACAGAAAGAGGTTTGTTTTTCTACCCTCAGTGTGCATTCCAATTAAATAATTCAGCTGCAAGCTTGCATGAGTTTCAAGTAAGGAAGGTTATTTATTGTTTGCACTTGCCCCAAATCAATGCAATATCATACAAATACGTTGTCTCTCTTACACACACACAAAACCTGGATACAAATAAAGATAGTGCCTCTTTACAGATTAAATATAAGTCAGTCTTTCACTTATGATTTACTGTCTCCCATGTGGCAAGCTTGTGGCATCTTTAATGGACTTGATTTAAAAATTGAAGGAAGTGTTTTGGAAAGAAAATGTTCGCAACAGGTTGAGAGATTTCTAGTAGATGTGTGTCTGATAGATTGATTGTCCGGTGAACTTTGAAACTGGA
This sequence comes from Chiloscyllium punctatum, assembly GCF_047496795.1. NCBI lineage: Eukaryota > Metazoa > Chordata > Chondrichthyes > Orectolobiformes > Hemiscylliidae > Chiloscyllium > Chiloscyllium punctatum. The sequence continues at coordinate 91,180,565 of NC_092741.1, read as the reverse complement.
AGAGATTAAATGCATTGGCTGCTCGATGACTTGCAGCTGTTTTTAAAGCCTGGCTCTGAAAGGCTATTGATGATTTTGATGGATTTGCCTGGTCCTGGAGTAAAATGTGTACAGTCCCTGAGATCACTCAGAATCACATATCTACTTGGATAGCAATACTGAGGGTCTAGTTTAGATGGAGGAGGCCATTGTGATTTAATGAGTAGCTTCCCTTTTTGAAACAAGGAGACAGGCTTTCTGGAATCTCCATTGTCTTTAGTTGTTGGTCCACCCTGGAATAATGTCTGTCTGTGAAATTCCACATGTTTAATGTAGTATTCACCAGGCAGCACTTAATGCTATCTGTAGTCCTGTTGCCAAAAGTTGCATGATTTGCATCAACCACCTGAACATCTAGTTTGTGTAGAATTTTAAAACTACAAACTGAAAGTTCATAACAGGATATGCCTGTTCATAATGAACCCATATTTCTTGCTTGCAAAATTACAAGCTTAAAGGGTAAATTACTGCCCAGATTTGTAGGACTTCAGCTTACAGATGTCAGGAGGTGTGCACCAACTATCCCATCTCACTGCCATTTCTCCAAATCAGCCCATGTTACAGAGTTACAGAAATAACCCAATGGTCTTTCAGTCCGGGAGATAAAATGCTCAGTTCACCCTGTCATCACTCATTAAATGCTTTATAATTCTTTATCTGTCAGAAATTTGAGCTGAATAGTAAATGCAGCACTTCAAACAATGAAGGCTATGTAGGGACATGCAGTTGAATTTTACCCGAAATTGACCGTCATATTGTTGTAGTCATGGAGGTCTACAGTACAGAAAAAGGTGCTTCAGCCCATTGAGTCTGTGCCTGTCAAACACAAACAACTAATTATTCTAATCCCATTTTTCAACACTTGGCATTACAAGTGTACATTTCAATACTTGTTTAATATCACGAGGGTTTCTGTCCATACCAACCTTATAGATTTAAAAATCACACAACACCAGGTTATAGTCCAACAGGTTTAATTGGAAGCACACCAGCCTTCGGAGCGACGCTCCTCCATCAGGTGACATCGGAGGGCTCAATTGCAACACAGAATCCACAGCAAAAATTTGCAGTGTGATGCAACTGAAACCATACATTGAAAAACCAATTGTCTGTCAAGCCCTTCATCTGCCAGAACACAGTGATAGCCCCACCCCTCCCATGTGCAAACCACAAACTTTGTACACCCCAGTCCAACACTGGCATCTCCAAATCATAACCTTATAGATGTGAGTTCCAGATTCCTACCACTGTCTGTGTGGAAAAGAATTCCACACATTCCTCTAAATCTTCTGCCCATTACCTAAATCTATGCCTCTTGATCATTAATCCCTCATCAAGGGGAAAAGTTCCTTCCTATCTGCACTGTCGATGTCCTCATAATCTTATACATCTCTATCATGCCCCCCCCCACTGTCTGCTTTGCTCCAAGGAAAACAACTGTGGTCCACCAATCTCTCTTCATAACTGAAACTTCCCAGTCCATGAAACATGCTGGTAAGTGTACTCTGTAACCTCTCCAGTGCTATCACATCCATCCTACAATGAGAATTTCATAACTGCATACAATACTGCAGCTGTGGCCTAAGTAATATTTTGTACAGTTTCAGTGTAATCTCCCTGCTTTTAAACTTCTTGCCACATTGAGCTACATGGAACATTTCCCTCCATGAGGCCGAGCAGGTTTTATTGTGTGACTGTCCCAACTACCTCTTTTTAATGAGGTATCAGACTCTGATGACACCACAGTCGAGAGAGTGTGTGCTGGAAAAGCACAGCAGATCAGGCGGCATCTGAGAAGCAGGAGAATCAATGCTTTGGGCATAAGCCCTTCATCAGGTATGATGACACCATGCTTCACCAAAGATTTTCTGATTCTCCTATTTGACTTTCCTGGAGTACTTGTCATTGCTGGGATATCCTTGAATAACAGCAATTCACCCAGTCAAATGCTGGCAGTCCGGAGTTTCCCTTCACTGATAACAATATTAGTGGGATAGCATCCACAACCTAATGTTTTTGGCAGTTCCTGGGTTGCAGGGCTGACACTTCCTTGCACATGCGATTGCACATTCTTACATATATTGATGTTTAAGCACCAGACTATACAGCTGACCTGTCCTTAATTACATTTCATCTTACAACCCTCCCTAATTCCCTGCTGTTCTTCCACCAATACCCCTTGTAGCACAGTATCTTATCATTGTTCAATGTGAGACCATTGTATACAAGACAGACTTCAAGCGATTCAAAACATTCAGTTTTCTTTACCAATGCCCCAACATTAAATAAATATGGCTGTCACCAAAAGTGAATTGCTTGCCTTTTGAGCACCAGCTTACAACCACTGAATGACAACTGCACCTCAGCTCTTATCTACTTAATTTGGGTGTCAGTTAAGTCCTGTCTGCCTTGTTACACCCAATGCGGTTGTGCTCAATCATGCAGAAGGTGATGTTCCTCCTGCTCACTGCCCTCAACCTTCTCCTCCTCTGAAAACAGTTCTTTTTCTCAGCTTGTCAGCATCCATGATGTCCCCTCTTTGCCTGCTTTAGTTGTGCAGTGCACAGCATGCTGGGATTACATGGCACACTCTGTCCAGAGTTTACTGCAAGGACCCCAAATCGAGCCAAACAGCACAACCTTCAGCAGGTCAATTATCCACTCCATTAGGGGACTGGAAGAAGAATGGGCAGTATTGTATCGATGCTGTGTCTCAAAAGGTTACGTGTCATCAGCCGTAGTCAGGGTAACACTCATCCCTCAGTAACCATCCTTCTAATGCATCTGGCTCCTCAAACTCAACATGAACTTGAGAGTCTCAAGGGTACAGACATCATGGCATCTCCCAAGTTAGTTGATGCACACTTGTAATGAAATGCAGCAGCGTTTTTATTTATTCATTCCTGGCTGTGGGCTTTGCTGACTAGGCCAGCATTTATTACATATCCCTGTAGTAATTAAGAATCAACCACATTGCTGGAAGGATGGCAGTTTCCCTCCCAAAAGAACATTTGTGGATCGCTTGGAGAGACGGTTAGAGGCAATGGGCGGCACGGTGGCACAGTGGTTAGCACTGCTGCCTCACAGCGCCAGAGACCCGGGTTCAATTCCTACCTCAGGCGACTGACTGTGTGGAGTTTGCACATTCTCCCTGTGTCTGTGTGGGTTTCCTCCAGGTGCTCCGGTTTCCTCCCACAGTCCAAGATGTGCAGGTCAGGTGAATTGGCCATGCTAAATTGCCCGTAGTGTTAGGTAAGGGGTAGATGTAGGGGTATGGGTGGGTTGCGCTTCGGCGGGTCGGTGTGGACTTGTTGGGCCGAAGGGCCTGTTCCCACACTGTAAGTAATCTAATCTAAATGAGGATTTACAAGAGCTGGAGGGGGTGTGATGGATGGCAGTCATAGGAAGGGAAAAACTTGCAGATACAGTCACATAGATGGGTTAACTCCAGGAAAGGTAAGAGAGGTAGGCAGGTAGTGCAGGAGTCTTTTGTGGCTATCCCCATTTTAAACAAGTATGTTGTTTTGGAAAATATAGGGGCTGATGGATTCTCAGGGGAATGTACCGTGAACAGCCAAGTTTCTAGTATCGAGACTGGCTTGAATGTAATGAGGGGTACATCGAATTCCAAGAGATCAATTGTGTCGGTGGACTCTCTAGTCCAAGGAACAGACAGACTTTTCTGTGGCCAGCAGCGAAAAATCAGAATGATGCATTGCTTCCCTGGTGCCAGGATCAAGGATGTGTCAGAGAGGGTGTAGAATATTCTCAAGAGGGAGAGGGACCAGCTGGAGATCATTGTATACATTGGAACCAATGACATAGGAAGGGAAAAAGTTGAGATTCTGAAGGGAGAATATAGAGTTAGGCAGGAATTTAAAAAAGAGGTCCTTGAGAGTAGTAATATCTGGATTACTCCCAGTGCTATGAGCTAGTGAGGGTAGGAATAGGAGGATACAGCAAATGAATGCATGGCTGAGGAGCTGGTGTATGGGAGAAGGATTCACATTTTTGGATCATTAGAATCTCTTTCAGGGTAGAAGTGACCTGTACAAGAAGGACGGTTAGCACCTAAATTGGAAGGAGATGACTGTAGTGGCATGGTGATTTGCTAGAGCTGCTCAGGGGGATTTAAACTAGTAGGGTGGGGACTGGGACCCAGGGAGATAGTGAGGAAAGATATCAATCTGAGACTGGCACAATTGAGAATAGAAGTGACTCAAACAGTCAGGGGCAGGCAGGGACAAAGCAGCGAACAAGGTAGGACTGATAAATTAAACTGCATATATTTCAATGCAAGAGGCCTAACAGGGAGGCAGAAAAATTCAGGGCATGATTAGGAACATTGGACTGGAATATCATCACAGAAACATGGTTCAGGGCTGGGCAGGACTGGCAGCTTAATGTTCCAGGATACAAATGCTACAGGAAGGACAGAAAGGAAGGCAAGAGAGGAGGGGGTGTGCTGTTTTTGTTAAGGGATAGCATTACAGCTGTGCTGAGGGAGGCTATTCCCAGACATACATCCAAGGAAGTTATTTGGGTTGAACTGAGAAATAAGAAAGGGATGATCACCTTATTGGGATTGTATTATAGACCCCCTAACAGTCAGAGGGAAATTGAGAAACAAATTTGTAAGGAGATCTCAATTATCTGTAACAATAATAGGGTGGTTATGTTAGGGGATTTTAACTTTCCAAACATAGACTGGGACTGCCATAGTGTTAACGGTTTAGATGGAGAGGAATTTGTTAAGTGTGCACAAGAAAAGTTTCTGATTCAGTATGTGGATGTACCTACTAGAGGAGGTGCAAAACTTGACCTACTCTTGAGAAATAAGGCAGGGCAAGTGACTGAGGTGTCAGTGGGGGAGCACTTTGGGGCCAGTGGCCATAATTCTATTCGTTTTAAAATAGTGATGGAATAAAAATAGACCAGATCTAAAAGTTGAAATTCTAAATTGGAGAAAGGACAATTTTTACAATATTAGGCAAGAACTTCCAAAAGCTAATTGGGGTTGGAATTTCGCAGGTAAAGGAATGATTGGAAAATGGGAAGCCGTCAGCAATGAGATAACGAGAGTCCAGAGACAGTATATTCCTATTCGGGTGAAAAGAAAGGCTGGTAGGTATAGAGAATGCTGGATGACTAAAGAGATCAAGCGTTTGGTTAAAGAAAAAGAAGGAAGCATATGTAAGGTATAGACAGGATAGATCAAGTGAATCCTTAGAAGAGCATAAAGGCAGCAGAAGTATACTTAAGAGGGAAATTAGGAGGGCAAAACGGGACATGAGATAGCTTTGGCAAATAGAGTTAAGAAGAATCCAAAGAGTTTTTACAAATACACTAAGGACAAAAGGGTAACTAGGGGAGAATAGGGCCCCTAAAAGATTAGCAAGGCGGCCTTTGTATGGAGCAGAGAAAATGGGGGAGATACTAAACAGGTATTTTGCATCAATGTTCACTGTGGAAAAGGACATGGGCGATATAGAATGTAGGGAAATAGATGGTGACATCTTGAAAAATGTCTATATTACAGAGGAGGAAGTGCTGGATGTCTTGAAATACATAAAAATGGATAAAGCCCCAGGACCTGATCAGGTGTACCCTAGAACTCTGTGGAAAGCTAGAGAAGTGATTGCTGGGCCTCTTGCTGAGATATTTGTATCATCGATAGTCACAGGTGAGGCGCTGGAATACTGAAGGTTTGCTAACGTGGTGCCACTGTTTAAGAAGGGTGGTAAAGACAAGCCAGAGAACTATAGACCAGTGAGCCAGACATCGGTGGTGGGCAATTTGTTGGAGGGAATCCTGAGGGACAGGATGTACATGTATTTAGTAAGGCAAGGACTGATTAGGGATAGTCAACATGGCTTTGTGCATGGGAAATCATATCTCATGAACTTGATTGAGTTTTTTGAAGAAGTAACAAAGAGGATTGATGAGGGCAGAGCAGTAGACATGATCTGTCTGGACTTTTAAGGTGATCAACAAGGTTCCCCATGGGAGACTGGTTAGCAAGGTTAGCTCACATGGAGTTCAGGGAGAACTAGCCATTTGGATACAGAACTGGCTCAAAGGTAGAAGATAGAGGGTGGTGGTGGAGGGTTGTTTTTCAGACTGGAGGCCTGTGACCAGTGGAGTGCCACAAGGATCGGTGCTGGGTCCTCTACTTTTCATCATTTATTTAAATGATTTGGATGTGAGCTTAAGAGGTACAGTTAGTAAGTTTGCAGATTACACCAAAATTGGAGGTGTAGTGGTCAGCGAAGAAGGTTACCTCAGATTACAACATGAGCTTGATCAGATGGGCCAATAGACTAAGGAGTGGCAGATGGAATTTAATTCAGATAAATGCGAAGTGCTGCATTCTGGGAAAGCAAATCTTAGCAAGACATATACATTTAATGGTAACATCTTAGGGAGTGTTGCTGAACAAAGAGTGCAGTTTCATAGCTCCATGAAAGTGGTGTCACAGGTAGATAAGATCGTGAAGAAGGTGTTTGGTATGCTTTCCTATATTGGTCAGAGTATTGAGTCCAGGAGTTGGGAGGTCATGATGCGGCTGTACAGGACATTGGTTAGGCCACTTTTGGAATATTGCGTGCAATTCTGGTCTCCTTCCTAATGGAAGGATGTTGTGAAACTTGAAAGGGTTCAGAAAATATTTACAAGGATGTTGCCACAATTGGAGGATTTGAGATATAGGGAGAAGCTGAATAGGCTAGGGCTGTTTTCCCTGGAGTGTCTGAGGCTGAGGGGTGACCTTACAGATATTTATAAAATCATGAGCAGCTTGGATAGGGTAAATAGACAAGGTATTTTCCCTGAGGGGGGAGTCCAGAACTAGAGCGCATAGGTTTAGTGTGAGAGGGGAAAGATATAAAAGAGACCTAAGGGGCAACTTTTACACTCAGAGGGTAGTGTGTGTGTATGGAATGGGCTGTCAAAGGAAGTGGTGGAAGCTGGTACAATTGCAACATTTAAAAGGCATCTGGATAGGTATATGAATAGGAAGGGTTTGGAGAGATATGGGCCGGGTGCTGGCAGGTGGGACTAGATTGGGTTGGGATATCTGGTTGGCATGTCAAGTTGGACCAAAAGGTCTGTTTTCGTGCGGTACATCTCTGTGACTCTTTGACTCTATTCAGTTGGAAAATTGGACATTTTAGTCTCAAGGTCAAAAGGGCCTCACTGTACATCTAACCCAATTTTCTCAAATTTTTGCTGTAGTCATGTCATTCAGATTCCATGCAATAGAGCATTCATCTACCTTTCTGTCAGTTTAAAGGAAACCACTAAGGTCTACAGATACTTTCTATCCGCAAAGCATATCTGCATAACACACCTCCAAAACAGCTTTTTTGGAAGTTATTTTCCTGGTATGTATACATAACATGAGATTTTAACACACAGGCAGCCCAAAGATCATGAAGCAGGGATTATTAATTCCATTGACATTAGGTCATTAGAAACAAGAAGGGAAATTAAGAATAAATTAGAAATGTTTTTCCAGTGTGCACACAAAAAAATATGTATTACATTGGGTTAAGGGAATTTTTGTCTACTGCTCCCCCTTTACATCAGTCTCCTTCCACTAATGATCCTTTTTATTTCATTGAGCATCTATTTGACAGCTCCAGCTACTCTTCCTTAACATTACCACATTTTGGTGGAGGGCCCAATTGACTGTTCAGCTCCCATTCTCATTGCTCTCTATCACCATTGCCACGTGCTGCTGGAGGTCACATTACACAGAGCAGCAGAGAAATTAGGCTGTCTTGAAAGCTGACTCATGCATATTACTGATAGACTCCTGAACTGACAATCCAAAGGGAACTTGCAGACAGAAAGGAAAGGCACTACTAGAGAAAACCTTAGTAATTTCAACGACGTTTCACTGATTGAGAGATTCAGATATCATGGGAGTTGCATGGCCAGATGTTGCTCTTATGTTGCTGTTTCCTGTTCACTGCTAGCACTGATGTAACTCATGTAGTCGACCTGCACCTACCCACTTCTACCTTGGCTCCAAAGGTTTTCTGCCACTGATTCCCTTTCCTCAGTGCAGTGTCTCCCATCATCGGACTTTGGACTCTGTTGACAAAATCCTATTTGCTATTAAATTTGACCTATGACCTTTTGGACTATTAGACTTGTGCAGGCACCAGTTGATTTTGGGATAGAATTAGCATCTACCCTGAAACAACCTGAAAGAATTTGGCAATGTACTGCAGTTGCTGTTTGTCCTTGAAGATGCGGCAGTGGAACTGACTCAGCACTTGATAACTCAGCTGATTTAATGGTCTCTCTAGCATTTGGCACATGCTGCTTTCCATACATATAACAGGAATGTCAGGAAACTGACAAATTTCCTATTGTTTAGTCTACTTTTGCTTTACTTATTTTTCTGAGCATTTTTGCTCACTTTAATGCTCATTTTTGGCCCTTGCACAGGATTTATCATTTTCTGGATTGAAGAAATTGAGCAATCTTGCAATTTTCTGCTTCATTCAGTGTTATCATCTTACTCAGCAGATAAAATTAGTATGATATTTGCTGAGCTATAACATTGGTACCTAATGACATCTCCCCTCGCAGAGGATTGAACTGCAATTCACGTTAGCTTTATTCAGATTCATGTTGTTCAGTTGGGTCTCACAGTTATTGAAGGCATCCAATTTCATTAACCTAAGAGCATTCTCCACACTTTGTCTAATCTCCGACATCCTGGTGAGTGATTGGATAACTAATAAGGGAATTTGACTGATCAATCCACTGTGGCTATTAGAAAGAACAAATTAGTAAATTGTTGGGGGAGAGACGTGCTCCCAAACCCACCACAAATGCACCAACAACAGACAAAAAGAAGAGACTAGAAAACAATGAAAGAGTGGGAAAAAAGTAGAGAATTCTTGTTAATTAATCTTTACTCAGGCTGAAAATATTGAAAAGTAAAGGAAATAGCAGGTTTTACTTTCAATCCTTTCCATTCAAACACATCTTCTTAAAGATATTCTTTAAAAGAAATTGTTTATAAAGAGAAATCCAAACGTTCAGAATAAAATGCTTCCATCATTGACCTTTTTTCCCTCTCTCAGATGGTGACTAGGCAGCATTTTCTGCTTTTACTTCATGCGAGAGATTTATTTGATGCATCTTTTCATTTATTTTAATTGCTTCTCACAAAAAAAGCCTTGTGCTATAATTAGCATTGCTATTTGTCAATGGTGAGTAGCTCATCAGTGGGTTTCACTAACCAAAGGGAATCAACTATAATTAACAAACAGACAGATGGTAATGTTTTCCTGCAGTAATTTGTGTTGTCTTTCAAAGGGAAAGGTTCTGCTTCACAAATATTCCAACATTTTGCAGAAACTGACCCTGAGTATAGAGATTATTTCTCACTGATTTCATTGAAATGGTACATATTTTTGTTCGTGTTAATATCCAACAATTGTTATAATTATCTGTGCAGTTATGGTTGATAGTAGAAAATCTGAATTTTAAAAAAAATCACTCATCAGGAACGAATTCCAAGATTACCCAATTTCAAAGGGGGCAGCAATTTCCACTGCATGGGAAACAGGTGCTGACTGCCCAGCATTTGGCTCTGATTGAATGAGTTGTTGCAATAGAGAATACATTGAGTAAAAAAAACAAGTTTTTGTTTAAATTCAAATCTGACAAGTTGACTCTGACATGCCTGTCATCCCACTGAAATAGAAATTCAACACAACTCCGTACTATAGGGAAGGTGTTGTTGAACTTGAAAGGGTTCTGAAATAATTTACAAGGATGTTGCCAGGATCCCGGGGGGAGTGGGGAGCGGTTTGAGCTATAGGGAGAAGCTAAATAGGCTGGGGTTTTTTTTACCATGGAACATCAAAGGTTTATAAAGTCATGAGGAGCATAGATAGGGTAAATAGCCAAGGTCTTTTTCCAGGGTAAGGGAGTCCAAAATTAGACGGTGTAGGTTTAAGTGAGAGGGGAAAGATTTAAAAGGGATGTGAGGGGTAACTTTTTCATGCAGCGGGTGGTGCTCATTTGGAACAAACTGCCAAAGGAAGCGGTGGAGGCTGGTACAATCGCAACATTTAAAAGGCATCTGGATGGATACATGAATAGGAAGGATTTAGAGGGATATGGGCCAAATGTTGGCAAATGGGACTAAATTAATTTAGGATGTTTGGTTGGTGCAGTCATGTTAGTCTGAAGGGTCTGTTTCCATGCTGTAAAATTCTATGACTCTATGTGGGGTGGACAGAACATGTTTTTGTCTTGATGGCAGCATTCTGTTAGCACCACTTGTGATGCTACTGCATTGTTGCGGTGTGAAATAGCTAGATACACTGTTGTTGAAGTGGGAATGAGGCTTGGCTGACAGCCCAGACGTCCATTAGTCTATTGAAATAGTTGTGCCCAGGAAAAAGAAAATAGCTTTATTAACAGCTATTTTGATGCATTCTATTCTGCCAAATGTGCAATGTTTATTTACACAAGATAAAGAGGTGTCAAGTGCTTGCAGTTTCTGTAATTGAAAATTTTGATGATCTGATTGATTGACACATTGGTAGAGCTGTGATAAAAGTTTTTCATAAAGAAACCAGAAAGCTATGAAAGAATTGATTTTTAAAACTTTTCCGCAGATACTGTCCCTATAGGATTCATTAGTGTACATCTACAGAATGGACATGCAAACATGCAAATACCTTGGAGAGTATGAAGGTTCATGGTATGTGCATGGCAAGCTTAGCATGGCATGGAGGGCATGAGGAGCCATGGGAGAATGGTTAGTGGGATATGAGGTGCCAATCGTTGACATGTTGGGATGTAGGGTGTGTGGGATGAGCGAGGAGTGTGAAGTGTGAGGATTACAGACTTTGTTTTACTTATTTTATTGTAACTGGGATGAAGGCATTCCCTTTCCAGGACAGTGGGTCTGACTCCAACGTACACTTTTCACCTCAACTGCCTGAATGATAACTCCACATTTGTACCTACTTTGTCCTGCTTGCCAAACCAGGAAATTTCCCAACTCCTGTTTCAGAAATCTGGGACACAAATCTAGCCCGGTATGGCTGTTCAGTGTTTGCAGAAATATTCTTTCCATATTAAAACAGTTTGAGTTACATTCTGCAGCATTTTGTTTTGCATGTTACAAAACAGTACTGAGACATTAATGAATTATTGTAGTTCCCCATTGAATTCATTTTGACTGTTTTGTCAGTTGACCCTGTGACCTGGAAATTTATGGGAAATGAAGTTGAGATATTTTGTAATAGGAGAGGTCTCAGATTTCCTTGTGGAACCTGGAGCGATCCTTTCATTTACGCCTGCTTCTTTTTGTTCCAGAGGACTTTTTAAAAATACTTACCTCTTTGAACTGGACTTCTTTTCCTACTGCCTTTGCCTGGTGGGAAAATTGCAGTATGTTGATTTTTCAGATCACTGGTTACAAATGCAGTCAGGTCCCAAAGGCATGGTGAGTGTGATAAACATACTAGGAAGAAGCAGCTTTAGGCCAATGATCTATTTACCTGCAGATCATATCCTGAATAAGTACATCTTTTAATACACCTCAAGAGCAAGAAGGATGTGAACACTACCGCTGCACCACAAGAGCTCCCCCCTGAATAAGTGAACTGACTAACTTTAACTTTAACATTAACTGACCACTTGTTTGATACCTGTCAAGCAGATAGGATTTAATTATTCCCCTGATAACTGTTCAAAACAACTTGCTGGTGCATACACAGAACAACCAAACATACAGTCAGGACAATTCCATGAGCATCTGCAGCAGATAACTCAAAAATGTGTAGCTATAAGATACTGTGGGAATGCTGCACAGGCATCTTTGTGGTTGCTCTGTACTTTTCCGTTCCTGCTGCAATGAGATGATTAATCAAGGCTTTAGTTTCCAAGGAGGCATTCTTAGACTCTGCTTTCCTTCCCCAAAACACCTACCACATATAATTTAGAATAACTACATCTAGATTGTTGCTTGAAAGCAGTTATTGTCATTCTTGCCATAGTGTTGATAATCATTCATTAGTTGTACACTGACTGAAATGGAACTCTTTTAGAACATAGATCATTGAACAGTACAGTTACAGGTTCTTCCTCACCCCTGCCACTAGTATAAACCCTCCTGAATGCCACTTAAAAAACCTCCCTGCAAGGATATAGGAATCCCTCCTGTTTAATTGTAACCCTTCTTTCTTGTCCAGGTTCCTCCTGTCCCAGAAGAGATCCCAATGATCCAGATATCTGAAACCCCCCTCCTACACTATGCATTCATCTATCGTATTCCTACTTCTGGCCTCACTAACATGTGGCACGTGGAGTAATCCTGAGATTAAAGTCCTAGATTTCATTTTTTTCCAACTTCCTATCTAACTCCCTGAACACTCTTTGCAGGAGCTCATCTCTTTTCCTGCCCATGTCATTTGTACCAATATGGAAAACAACCTCTGGTTGTTCAGCTTTCTCCTTCACAATATCCTGTGCCTGCTCAGAGATAGCTAGACTATGGCACCTGGGAGGTAACAAACCTTTTCTGGAGTCTCGCTTGTAGCTACAGAAATGCTTGTCTGTGCCCTTGACTATAGAGCCCCCTTTCACTACTACTCACCTACACTTTGACCCTCCCTGTTGGACAAAGGACACCTGCATGTCAGATGTGGATTTATCTTCAAACACCTGCCCCCAATCTAATTTTTCCAGTTCCTGACTAATACTAGCCTCCCTTCAATTTAGCACTTTCACCTGAGGACCAGTCATATCTTTTCCGTAACTATTTTAAAACTTTTGGAGTTATGATCACTCTTTCCAAAATGGTCCCAACTGAAACTTTGTGGTTCCACTGAACAGATTGCTGCTGTTGCTTTCCCCTGAGAGGCTATTACCCCTGTCCTCTGTTTGAGAGGGGAAAGGCCTCAGGGGACTCCTACACTGCTTGCTTCCACAAAGTAGTCTTCCTGGTGGTGAATCCACATTTTTCTGCCTGTGTAGCCAAGCGGTTTAACCAATTCACCAAATATGCTATCCCACGATATTCTCAGCATCACAAATGCTCCTTAGTGAATCTATCTGCAGCTCCAGGTGCTGTATGCGGTCAATCAAGAGCTGCAGATAAACACAATTCCAATGTATATAGTCATCATGGATACTGGAGGTGTCCCTGATTCCCCACATATTGCATAAGGACCATTCCACAGAACCAAGTTCTTCTGCTATTGTCAACAATCTAGGGACTAATTAACTTTAACCACTACTCACCAAAAACAGATGTGTCACTCTCACTCTCTACTCCTAACAAATTACAATAAACATTTTATTAAGTGTCATCCGTGGGATCAGGAGAGCACAGGTTAGTCAAATATTCCAGATAATCAAGAGGTCCACATAATCAATGTAATAGAAACGTAATGCAGAGGCTATGCGCACCACGATTGTACTTTATTTACAACATAAATCACTTGAGTAATGATGCAACTTTACATTAAATAAAACTTACTGGCAGAGAGCATTCTCACTCACACCCTCAATTAATTATTTGGACATTGCAGTAGATCATAGTACTTGAGAAGAAATTGACACAAAATTGAAGCAACTGTTGATATTTCATGTGGCTATTCAACAGAGCAGTAAGTATATTTATACAGAGATATATAAATTAAAAACTGTAATAATTGGACAGAGTAATACAGTAAACTTCAGTAAAATACAGTAAATTGCAGGTATATCATTTTTGCTGGTTCACAAGATGCCACTTGCAATGAGGTTTGCTGCACAATGACAGAGGTAAATATTTTGTACTCTGTCTCCCTCTGGGTTCTACTCACTCAGTCTCTCGACCTGATTCCTGAGCAGCCAAGCCTACATCACTATCTCAGTCGTGACATTACCTTGGGAGTTTTGCAACTGGATTCAGCTCCATGCCTGCCTCTGCTGCTCTGACTGACCCCAGCAGGTATTTATCGAGTAGCTCCTGCCATTGTTCGCTCCCAAGTTCACTTTGCTGTGCTGCCACCACTGCAGTTCTGTTCATATAAGTTATGGCGTTGTCCACAAACAGTGGATGACCACACGGAAGTCAATCATCTTTGCACTTTCAGACATCTAGTGAAGCAATGTATTGCATAAGCAAAATACTAATGATGATGGGAATAAAGACAGAAAGTGCTGGAAACACTCACAGCATCTGTGGTGAGAGAAACAAAGTTAATAATTCAGGTCCTTTAGTGAATACTGGTAGTGCAGTGACAATGTATATTAACATTTAACAGCATGAGTTGTTATTAATTTGACATGGTAAGTTATTTAAGATGATGTTGCCCTATTATTTGTGTACTTTGACATGGAGCACAAGTAGGCATCAATGGCCATAGGGAATTGATAGTGGAGATCAGATGTGGATAAATGGCCTAATATCTAATAAAACAGCTGGGCCAAAGTCCCAGAGAACAGAAGGAGACCTTTTAAACATTCCACTTAGGACTTGGTAGCCTATGCTGTGACCTCCAATCTATATCAGGGCATAATAGGCCTGACTCCATCCTGCAAACCAACCTGGAATGATCATTATATATATATAGGACATCTTTTTTTTTCCAAAAAATATATGTGGTGAGTCACAGTCCACCTCAGCTGACCTTCTGTGTTTCTAAAGATAGCATCAGTTTACTGGTCTAACAATTTTGCTATGTAATATTTCCCTTTTACATTTTTGTTTGACTCGGAAGCTGTCTGACAAGCTGCCATCAAGTCTAATCACTGCGCTTTGATTCTCCAATGCTGATATAATGGAATTCCTTTAAACCATGAGCTATATAGATCAGCATTGGAGATATGTTTTGCTTCACTTTTTTAATGAGTGTGCATTGCAGAAAAAAAAATTTAAACTGACAATTATCTTCCCTTTGGATCCAAACTGAAAAGAACCATGTGTTGGGAAAAAAAGTCTCCCCTAGCAACTGCACTGCCACCAATGAACAGGAGAGTTAAATGAAACAAATATAATCCCTTCTACATAACCCCTGATAATACTTACCATGACAATTAAGAGTCCATTTTAAGAAATAATAAAATAATTAAAGATACAACAAAACATGCAAATGTTGAAATCAGAAATAACATAAGCTGTATAATTTTATTTGGTATCTGGATGGCAAGTATAATATTAAATGTAAAAGGAATTTAGAATAAATAATTTGAGTAGTATATGCTAGCTGTTTATTAAAGAACAAAGTACAGAAATTGGTATCATATCATATATCAAAAACCAAACTGATAATCGAATAAAATTTAAAAATGAAATAGAAAATGATACAATTCCGCAATGAAAAGCAATAATGCTGAATTTCAGTCACCATTTTTAAGGAGGATAGCCAGGTTAATATAGTTGGTACAGATCCTCCATCAGCATTGCAGATTATCAATCTAGAAAACCCATAGTTTGAACACAAGGAATCAGGAAGAACAACAGGCATTTCACATTGCAAAGCACAAGCCAACAGTATTAGTGTACAAAAAGTCACCATTGTACTACCAGACTATAGCTCTGCTCTCTCATTAGATAGAGAGATAACTGGTTAACCTGAGGGTCACCATTCCTCAGGCAATGGGAGAGATTAAGAAGACATAACTTCATAGTAATCTCAGCCAGTATAGGAATTAAACGACACTATTCATACCATTATTGAACGTAAACTAGCCATCTAATTTCAAAGCTCCTTGGATGCTGCCTGAACTGCTGTGCTCTTCCAGCACCACTAATCCAGAATCTAATAAATCCAGTTATCCAATCCCTATTGACATACAGCAAACTGTTAGAAACGTGAAAACACAATCCAGTCAAGAGTTCTCAACCATTTTTTGCTGCTGTGGCTCAGTTTCTAAATTGTACCAATTCCACAGACAATTATGAAGCAAAGTACAATTTTTTCAGAAAGATTACAAGTTTTAGAAGAAGTTAATGAGTGTGTAGCTTCATTTAGCCCAAAGTGGTACAATGTAATGGAGTTAAAAATCACACAACACCAGGTTATTGTCCAACAGGTTTAATTGGAAGCACTAGCTTTTGAAGCGCTGCTCAACCACCTGATGAAGGAGCAGCGCTCCGAAAGCTAGTTGCTTCCAATTAAACCTGTTGGACTATAACCTGATGTTGTGTGATTTTTAACTTTGTACACCCCTGTCCAACACCGGCATCTTCAAATCAATGTAATGGAGGTAGCATTCTCTTTGATCAAACAAAAGAGTCTTGTTGAATAAGCAATGTTAAGTTTATTGCATTACAGCAAGTATTTACAGATCACATGAATATGCCCTGGATTATAGAGATTGTTAGGATCTCACTAGCTTCAGTGCTGTCTCCTTTGAGGTCCTACTTTACTCTCTGACTGAGTCACTGTCACATCATTACACTGGGTGATGTTTTCTGTACTTAATCAAGAATTAACCCTTTCAACAGTTTTCAGATCCATTTATAGCATGTCCCCCAACCTTTGCCCTCATGGCATTATTGTTATACAATTGTTTATATATTTATATTTATCACTGCCCTATTTCTCTTCTGTTGTTTGACTTTTCACTTTACTATTCTCCCAAACATGTTTCATTGGACTTGGAAGAATGTTGTTTGTTGAGTAGAATATATCCTCCATATATTCTGTGGTCTGTACTTGTCCCTTAAAGATAGTCGTTAACCTCTTGTATTTTTTTTCCCAATGGAATTTGTTGATGTACATTTATTTTGGATAGCCTTTGGTGTGGTCCCTGTTATCGCAGACAATTGATGCGTTATCAATCTTGGATATATGCAGCTCTTTGTCTCTTAGTAATGTCTTCCATGGAGCTTATGCATAACATCTTCAATTTGTATCAGTGGAATTCAGGTCTCCTTCCACTTGGTTGAAGTAAGTAGATTGATTGTGTCAACTTCTTGAATATTTCATGCTTTCTCCCTTCCTTTCAGCAATAAAATTATTAGTAAAACAAGATTGTTCACTTCTTTAATTGTTTTATCTGGAGATGCAATCTTGCTTGATCTGATACCCTTTATTGTTGTTGGGATTTCTTCTATGGAAGGTGGGAAGGTCAGATATTTTGGTTGACCTTGTCTCTCCCCAATAACCTCAGCCACTGATGAATTTGGAGTAGGTGGTTGTTTACTGTACTGCATGAAATTCTTACTTAATTCAGTTGCAGATATTTCCATTGGCTGCATACCACTATACGTCTTCTCAAGTGAACTGGTTGCTGCCTGTTTGCTTGATCCTATTTTTGGGTATGTTTGCCAATTGGAGTTTGAACTCTCTTAGATTTTGATAGCAGTGCAAAATATTTCAACTCAACCATTTGTCATAGCTTTCCATCTGAACTATAAAGAACAGCACAACAAAGCAACAGATGACTTTTCCTTCATCTTTTGTTACTTACACTTTGCCACATTTTGAATGGATTGGGATTTATACATGCCCTTTTCTGTGTCCTACGATCTTATACTCCTCAGCCACTTTATGAAGGAGCAGTGCTGCGAAAGTTAGTGCTTCCAAATAAACCAGTTGAACTATAACCTGGTATTGTGTGCTTTTTAACTTTGTACACCCCAGTCCAACACCGGCATCTCCAAATCATGTCATTATCTTAGAAGTGAAAATTCATGACTGTGCATAACATATAGGTTTTCCAGTATTGAGAGTCCCTATTCACAGAGTTGCTTATGGCATACTTCAATGTTATGTCTATACCCCTGGTCGAATTCCTGCTGTTTGAAAACAGTCCTTTGTCAACCTCAAGGCTTGCTAACTGATAGTGTTGTGACACTTGTCCCTTTATCCAACTTGAAATTCATTAAATGGCCATTGACATAAAAGTCTGCATA
The DNA here is from genome assembly GCF_047496795.1 of Chiloscyllium punctatum. Lineage (NCBI taxonomy): Eukaryota > Metazoa > Chordata > Chondrichthyes > Orectolobiformes > Hemiscylliidae > Chiloscyllium > Chiloscyllium punctatum. Next base: position 91,162,633 of record NC_092741.1, on the reverse strand, counting down.
CTGAAGTACTTGATCTGGGTTACTGATTTCTCGAAGAAAAACAATAAGTTTGTATTGTCTTCTACTTCATTTCTCACTTGATGCGGCTGTAGTCTTTTGCTTTTCTGTGGGTGTGTCCTGTTTTGACATGTTCTCTGAGAGTAACCTACTTTTTGACAATAAATGCCAATGGTTTTTAAAGCTAGGTACTGTTTATACCTATGAACATTCTTGATACTCAATGTTGGTGAGATTTTACTTTGTGTCTCATGTCTGCCCTACACACGGCATTGGCTTACCATGTGACTCCTTTGTGAAATTATGAGATCTCCAATGGCAGGTTTTATCTTTTCCTCTTAGGATTATCTGCTTCACTTGCAGACTTCTGGTTCAATGATCATTTAAATAACTTTCTCCAGAGTTGCTTCCTCTTTGTACAGTAATAAATCTGACAAAGAGATCTTAGTAATTCTTGCAACAATTTGGACTCTTATGAACTCTGACATCGAGTCACACCCCTCCACTACTCTGTGGAGCTCATTAAGGGTGTCCACTGTAGATTTCACTGTTTTGCTAAACCTACTTTTTCAAGAGTTTTATTAGTTATGAGATTGAAATATTCATCAAAGGGTTTCATTAGCTCTTTGAATTTGTCTGATGTTACATTATCTCTTGGGGACCAATGCTGTCACTTTCTGTCTGCAGAAGTGTATTTTACTTGTTCAACTTCTCTCAGTGTCCAGGTTGAAAGGTATTAGAAAGCTGAAGAATTATTTCATCCAGGATGCCCAGTTTTGTGTTCTATTTGGCCTACCTCTAAAATTAAACATGCTATCAATGCAATATCTATTGCCATTTTTATTCTATGCTATTGGTGGTTAGGCACACTTTGCTGCTGTACTGACGATTTTCCCATGCTTTGCAGATATGATGGAGGTTTTCCTGTCTTTGGTGGTTCAATGGTAGTTTTCCTGTTCTTTGAGGCTCTAATGAAGGTTTTCCAGCGACTGTAATGGGTATTTTCCTGCCTTTTGCAGCTATATCGATGGTTTCCTGCCATTCCAAGCTTTAATGGAGAATTACTGACCTGTGACTCCATAATGATGGTATTTCTGATCTTTCAAACTGTAATGAAGAGTTTCCTGCCCTTTCAGGCTGTAATGAATGGTTTTCTAGGCAAAAGTGAGGACTGCAGATGCTGGAGATTAGAGTCGAGAGCGTGGTGCTGGAAAAGCATAGCAGGTCAGGCAGCATCTGAGGAGCAGGAGAATCAACATTTTGGGCAAAAGCCCTTCATCAGGAATACTTTTCTGCCTATTGTGACTGTAATTGAGATGCCCCTACCTATGGAGGTTTTTCTGCCCTTTGAGACTGTGGTAGAGAGTTTTCCTGCCTCCAGGCTATAATGGATATTTTCCTCTGCTTCAGTCTCTATATGACTTGTCTTCTGAAAAGTATTTCTATGTTGTCAAGATTGCATATTTCTTTAAATATGCATACCTGCTTTAAATTATTTGAATAGCAGGTTTCCCTGACTTTTTGCTCCTGGAATATGCTAGTTTTCTCTCATGCCCCTCCTGGTTTCATGTTTGGAGCCCCCCTCATGATGTGGCATGCAATGTGCGTGACATCCAATCAGAGCTTCATCTTGTTTTGGTTTAATTTTCCCCTTTCTGCCTGATTGATGCTGTTTAAGGGACCTACTTTTGTATACAGTATTACAGTATTACAGTATACAGTATGACTTTTACTCATACAATCCTCAATGTTTGGGTGGTTCACCCATTCGACTTGGACTCAGGACTGTTTCCACTCAGCAGCCCCCCCTCCCATCCTGTGGTATGTATGTCTGCCTTGGAGCTGCAGATTTTCCTTTCATTTCTGAATGTCTTCTGTCAGGTCAGAAATGCTTTCTGTAAAATATTTATTAGTGTCGAGTTGAAATGTGCCATGTTGCCATGAGACTTGAAAGTTTGCTGTTATCAGCAATTAGAAAAGTTTTGCATTTTTTTCGTTTTCTTTCCCTCTGAAGATCTGAATTCTAATTTTTCTTAGTTAACACAAATATTGCTGGTCACTGTCTTTTTCATAGGTATGGTAGAGATCCACTGCTCTGATTATATTATTGCTGACCACACTGCTGCCAATAACACTGCTGACCATGTTGTATGTGTGTGTTCCTCCAAGCCTGAAGGTGCCTAGTGTAGATAAATATAACCATCTATCTGGTTCAACTCGAGGAGTCTTTAATAAACAAGACAAATTTGGCCACATTATTTCAATGATAGATCTTACTACAAAACTGCAGGCGCACACTAGCCCAGGTGTCTCTCTTTCTGTTGCTTCATTAGTTTCTGGCTAAGTACTTGAGACATCATCACAGTGGGTGGTGCTAAATTGTGTATTAACCACTTCAGAATCATATGCAACTTGCTTGATTAGGAGAAGTTGTTGTGTGAAAAGAGGTGTCGGGATGAAGAAAGTCATTTATGATCACACTACCACCAGGTTTTTCATCATGGCAGAAAGCGGGATGATGGTTTGATAATGGTTGAAAAAGAACATAAGAACAAAATATATCATCATCCTCAATGTTCGTTACAAGATTCAATATTACAGAGCTAGACATTGCCATGATGAATTGGATTCATGATATAAACAGCCATCTCCTTCTTAGGACTTAAGAAATGTAAACATCTTAAACCCCTGCCAGTCTTGCCTGCCCCCTTCTGTCCTGTGCCACCTTGTCCTGCAAGAGGGAGGGAAGAATGTCCATGAGTACATTAGAATGGACCCAGTTCACCTGCTTGCCAAAGCTAAATCGAATGAGATATGAGGAGGTAATAATCATGTGGCACTTCTCTTCCATATCAGTCTTTGGGTAATCCAGTGGCCCAGAACAGAACAAGTTTTCTTCTGGATGTGTTAATATTATCTGACTAGCTTCTCTGATTTATTTCCCGTCATTTTTGTCTTAGCAATATTGACATCTTGGGATCTGTGCAGACTTCTGAGGCTCTCTCGAAAGTAGATTTTCCTGAATTCACCTGGAGCTTATTCCTATTATAGAAGATGACACCAATTCTGGGAATTTATCTGGGGTTTTGATGGATGGGCATCTTGTCCATGTTGGGACTGGGAGGAAAATCTGCCAATATTGATCAATTGTTGGTTCAGTCCTTGTCTTTAAGTAGTTGTGAGTCCTATTGTCTATGACTTTCATTGCAGGATGTGGAAGTATGGAACTTCAGAACCTCGAAGTTTATAATATGTGAACATGAGGCAAAAGCTTGAACTTTGAACAGATTTTGTCACTTGTTTTTAAGTCACATCTTGGCAGCCTTCCATCTCATACTTTGCATAATGGTGGTCAACTCTGTGTTTAGCCTTGTCTGGTGTGGCTCAGGAGCTCCATTCCGATAGCATTACTGCTCAGAGGGAAAAGATAGTGAACTGAGAAGGTACAAGCTACACTGGGCCTTGTTTTCTTTTCATCCTCTTCTAAGCTACTTATTTCTACTCACTCCTTCCAATGTCCTTCCCAAGGCTACAGCAGTCAGGGGCTATCTCTTACTCATCACTGTCAATATCTACCATCTTGAGATCAGGCAGGCACGTGTACTTGTAGTGGAGGTATGATTGCTTAAGAGGTCATGTGTATGGCTTTCTTTCATTCAAAGCATGTGGCCAAGCCAGTGTAAAGATAATTGACTTAGAAACGTATGTCAACTGATATGACTAGCATCCTCTCTGAGTTTGTGACCTTATCCTGCCAAGGAATGCTGAGAATACATCTGAAACAGTGCAGGTGCAAACTGTTCAACCCTTTCACTTGCCAGGTATATGTTGTCCAGGTCGGATCAATGTGATAGAATACACTGAGGGTACAGGTTTGTTGAACTCACAGGTTGGCGTTCTCAGTAAGATTACTGTTGTTCTACTGTCTTGTCTATTCCTAATGGCTTCAGCTTTTGCAATATGCAATAGTTTGTGGAGCCCACAAATATGAAACTATCAATAGCCTCCAGCATTGCATTGTCAATGTCGACACTTGGTGGTTTGCCAAAACCTTCAACATGACAAAAAGAAAAACCCAAAGAACTGCGGATGCTGGAAATCAGAAACAAAACTAGAAATCACTGGGAAATCTCAACAGGTCTGGAAGCATCTGTGGAGAGTGAGCAGAGTTAATATTTTGGGTCCAGTGACCATTTTTTCAGAAGCTTGTTCTGAACGTCCAGATCCTTCTTCTTCATCTGGTACCATGATGTCTGTCTTCTTGATTCTAAAATTGGACAAAACTCTTGGCAGCTGTAAGTGAGTCTGTGCACTTTCACTGAAACTGTTCCTCAGTAAGGAATATTAGAACAGCATCATCAGTGCAAATCAAACCTCTGATGTGGACTTGGTGCACTTAACATGAGTGACCCTGAACAGCTTGTCATCAGTTCTGGTATGGAAATTAACAATCTCAGATGATCCGAAGGCATATGAAAGTAATAAAGATAAGATTATGCCAAGGATGTTGGTGCCAAATTGCAATTCTTTTTGACCAATTGCAACTTTCAAAAGGTTCCCATGTTGCCCTGCTATAGCTAACCTTACTTATCAATCTGAGCATGTTCAACAAACAGCCAATTTTTTCCAGTAGCTTAAAATACTACCTCTATTCAAATGTTAAATACTTTGGTGAGATTGATGATTGTAATGTATATTGGTTTCCTTTTTTCACAAAATTCCTCTTGCAGCTACTGGATTGATATTCTTATGTAAATTACAGATTTTCCAAATCATCATTCAAGGTGAATGTGTTCAGACAAAAGCTGTAGAATGGCAAGGCTAACAGGAACCTTTCTTCTCAAGCATTAAGAGAGAGATGACCTGATAATTGTTGCAATTGCTGCAACTATCTTTGCTCTTGTATAGGACAACAATCTTTGCATCATGCACATCCTGGGGCTATACCCTGTCCCACAGAGATCACTAAGTTTGTGTAAACGCTGCAATAAGACTTTGATGAATTCAGAAGAAGAGTCAAAATATTAACTTTGTTTCTGTCTCCAAAGATGCTGCAGCTTTACTAATTTACTTCTCCTTGGGTTTGATATCCAAATTTTCCAGACAGTCAGGTTTTCTATGCTGTCTAGAACTTCCTCAATGACAGTGTTTTTCCTGGAGTACAACTGAAGGTAACATCACACAGCCCTACAGTTGTTGTTTTGCAGTCAGTGATGACCTATCTGCTTTTCATGTCAATAATCCTATTTTCTTCGCTGATGGATCTGTTGCCTTTCTATTCCCTGTATACATGCCCCATTGCATTTATTGTGTTGAAGGATACATGAGAACCGAATAACAGTGACATATATCTGAGAGAATAAGAAAATTAAGATTAAATCCTCTGTGAACTTTGTGTAGGGGAAATATGATCTTCCCTGGCTTAGGTTGACAAAAAAAAAGCAAATAATGGTTCAAAAGGAAATCTGAATGCTAATATGTCTACCCTACAGGGAAGAGTCAGGTGCCAGAAGACATTCCTTCAGGGCAATATGCAAAATGGTCTTCCAGATGGGATACAGAAGGCACAGGAGGTACAGTGTTAGCAGAATCATTGGTGCTATCAGTGGATGATTTAGATGGTCCATTGGCCTTTATCATCAAAACTGGCTTTCGTTGCAGTTTTTCCAGTGCATTTACTGGAATGTGAAATGACATTGTTATTAACCTGTGAATGAAGGTTCTTAATTTTGTATCTTAAAAAACTTTAATGGTCAATAAATTGACCCTTAATGCTCAGATGTCCTCTGAAATTAATCACCTGTATTAGTGTAACTTATCAGAGCTTGAGAGGCTACTGACTAACCAGAAGAAAACTGGAATGAAAATGTTACCAGCTGATTTATTTGAGCTATTAAAATTCATACCTGGTTAAAATGATAAAAAATCACAATAAGTTAAAAATAAAATTTGAGTAATGGATGATGATTAATATACGTAATTACAGGACTTCAGAATCAACATGATTCTAGTGTTCATTATAATTAAATTATTAGACATCAATCACTACAGCAGCTGAAACATTACAGTAGCCTCAGGTTGATTCAGACTTTAGCTTCTTTTTTACAATTTTTTATCAATTCTCCTTCCTCAGTCTCTCTCTCTCTTTCTCTCTGCCTCATATTTCACAGGCATTATCAAAAATTGCCATGATATATACAGGTAGTTTTTCAGGGTGTTCAGAATAAGCAAGACAAATAGAGCAACAACGTTGGATAAATTTATATATTTTGAAATCAATTGGAATAAATGTCATGTTTATGTTCAAATTGAACAATTTCTTTTGGAATCATTCATTAGTACTTTTCAGGTTGATAGGACCTGAAGTTTAAGAGGGACAGAATTTATGTTTGATTTAGATCTGGGAGATAATCAGGGTGTAATAACTAATATGGTGGTTATTGAACATTTCAAACAGAGACACCAAACCATGGTTAAGCTTAATATAAAAATATAAAATCTTTAGTGAAGAATAAATGATGGGAATGTTGAACTGACAAACTGCAAAGTTTAGTGAACTGTGTAGAGAAACCTGTTAAAAAGGCATAGGGAATCCTTGACTTTGTTTTTGCACAGAAAACATTATTCTGAACCTTGACAAAACACTGATTAAGCCTCCGTTGAATTAAAGTAATCAATTTTGAACACAACACTTTGGAAGGATATCAAGAAATTTGAGACTGCCCAGAGGGTTTTATAGGAATGTCACCAGGAATGGGTACTTCTGCTTGTGGCAAAACCGGGGGGACTGGAATTACTCACCTTAAAACAGAAGAGTTTAAGAAGACGGTTGATACAGATGTTTAAATAAGGAGAAACTTAAGAATGGAAGGACATTGGTGATCAAAGGATAGAGGTTTAAAATAATCAGCAAATGAACAAGAGGTGCAAGTCATTATGGTCTGAATGTACTGCCTGAAAGTGCAATGGTAGCAAATTTAATAACTTTCAAAAAGGAAATACTTGAACAGAAACATTTATAGAACTGCAAGGAAAAGAGAGCATGGATTAAACTCTAAGATCATAAGGAACAGGATTGTACCATCGAGTCTGCCCAGTCATTTGATATGCTTCTCAACCCCAATCTCCTGCCTTCCCCCCCATAACTCTTGATCCCCTCATTAATTAGCAATGCACCTACCTCTGTCTTAACTACACTCAATAACGTGGCCTCCACATCCTCTGCAGAAATGACTTGGACAGAGTCACCACCTGCTGGCTGAAGAAAGTCCTCTTCATCTCAGTTCTAAAAGATGAAAATGTTACAAGCTGATTTAGTTGAAGGTCACCCCTTCATCCTGAGGCTCTGCCCCAGATCCTAGTCTCTCCTATTAGTGGAAACATCTCCCCCGAATCCATTGTATCCAGGACTGTCAGTATTTTGTAAGTTTAATTAGATCACTCCATCTCACACCACCCCTCACCCTCACTCCCCAATCCATCTGAATTCAATTGAGTGCAGACCCAGAGTCCTCAACCACTCCTGATATGACAAGTCTTTCATCCCTGGGATCATTCTTGTAAAAATCCCCTGGACACCCTCCAACATCAGCAAATCTTTCCTAGATATGTGGCACAAAACTACTTTGGATATTCCAAATACAATCTGACCAGATTCTTGTACGGCCTCAGGAATACATCTCTGCTCTTGTTTTCTAGCCCTCTTGAAATGAATATCAATATTGCAGTTGCATTTCTAACTGTCAAATGAACCTGCATGTTAGCCTTAAAAGAATGCTGAGCTAAGACTCCCAACTCTCTTTGAGCTTCGGATTTCCAAAGTCTTTCCTTGTTTAGGCCTCGATACCAAAACGTACAACCTCATGCTTTGCCAAATTGTGTTCCATCTGCCACTACTTTGCTCGCTCGCCTAGCATATCCAAATTCATCTGCAGCCTCCCTGCTTCCTCAGCGCTACCTGCCCCTCCACCAATCTTTGTGTCATCTTCAAACTTAGTAACAATGCCCTGACTTCCTTCAGCCAGATTTTTAGTGTATAACGTGAATAGTTGTGGTCTTAACACTGACCCCTGCAGAACTCCACTAGCTATTGACTGCCGTTCTCAAAAAGACCCCTTTATGTCTGCCCTCTGCCTTCTGCCAGTCAGCCAATCTTCTTTTCTTGCCAGTACCTTGCCCAGAATACTATGGGTTCTTATTTCACAGCTTGCTGTGTGGCACCTTGTCAATTTCAGTCTCGGGAGACTGTCTGTGTGGAGGTTGCTCACTCTTCCCGTGTCTGCGTGGGTTCCCTCTGGGTGCTCCAGTTTCCTCCCATAATCCAAAAATGTGCAGGTCAGGTGAATTGGTCATGCTAAATTGCCCATAGTGTTCAGGGATGTGTAGATTAGGTGCATTAATCAGGGGTAAATGTAGGATAATGAGGAATGGGTTTGGGTGGGATACCCTTCGGAGGGTCGGTGTGGACATGTTGGGCTGAATGGCCTGTTTCTATAGTGTAAGGATTCTAAGATTCTAAGATTTTCTTTTGGAAATCCAAATAGATCATATTCACTGGCTTTCCTTTGTCTAACTTGCTCTTCACCTCCTGAACAAATTCTAGCAGATTTGTCAGGCATGACTTCCCATTGAAATCTGTAATCACTCCCCCCTTTTTTAACCATGGGCTTCCAAGTACTCTAAAATCTTATCAACAAACAAGGTCAGGCCAACCAGCCTATAGTTTCCTGTCTTCTGCCTCCTTTCCTTCTTAAAGGGGTCTTACCTTAGCCACTTTCCAGTCCTCTTGGACTCTCTCTGACCCCAGAGGTTACTGAAAGATCACCACCAAAGCCTCTATGATCTTCTCAGCTCCTTCCTTCTGAACTCTGCTCCAGATGATTTATCTGCCTTCAGACCTTTCAGCTTACCAGCCCCTTTCCCTTAGCATGGCAATTAGTGGGGATTTTGCTCAAAATGTCGATTCTCCTGCTACTCAGATGCTGTCTGGATTACAGCCACATCTGCTCCCTGACTCTTTTCAAGTTCTAATATACCACTATGAAAATTGATGCAAAATGCCTATTTAGTCCCTTCACCATTTCTTTGCTCCCCATTAATTGGACAGCTTTATTGAAAAAGCACTGGCATGGTGAGATGAATCAACTCCTTCTATACATTTGTTCAATCTAAGACTAAACTGATAAAGGGGATCTATAAAATATGGATATTCATGTATGTATTACAGGAATCATTTAGTAAAATGTCTCAGAAAGCTGATAAACACAATTCAGTTTTATGGCAGGTTAGGAAATTTAAACAATGTTGATAGGATATTGGCTGATAATTCAAAATGCACATAGATGTTGCTCAAGTTGGAAACTGTTTGGATGGAGTAAATCATACATTTCAATTTTGTTCCCTGTATATCACTACAGTAAATGTACTTCTGAAATTTAAGGATAACATAACAGGAATTCTGGCAAATAAGTGAGGAGCACAGTAAAAGTAAAATATAAATGAGTAGGATGGGCAGATTGATGATTGGTGGGAATATAGAATCAATAGAAATACTCTGAATTTTGTAAATAAACAAGGCAATCTAGGAGTTCAAACAAATATTTCTCTTGGAAGGAGTAGAGAGAGTAATTCTGATCTTCTGTGCTTTTGCCTATCTGCGGGTGGTTATTCATGTTCTTGCATGCATTCCTTCCAGCCACATTGGAGGCCCAGATATCTAAACCACTGTCTGATTTTTAGGCTTTTATTTACTTGTGCAATATTTTCTTTCGAATCTTTTGTTCAAAGTAGATTATTTGCAGTTCCATTCTATTTTGCTAAATACTCAATTTATTCTTTTTCTATGTGGCTACTTAATATATAAAAAACTTCTTTTTTTGCTAAGCACTTAATGAATATTTGCAAAGAGAATCAATTTTGACAGGTGTATTTATAAATTCTGACAGATGCACATCAAGGTAGATAACCATGTTGTGTAAAAATGATTTAGTTGAATATTTCCAACAAAGATTACATTTATTTTATCTCTATCACCAATATCCAAGAGCTCTGCCAAGATGACTCCAAAGCACTTACTGACAGCTGCTTCAAAGTATAGCATCAGCATAGGTATTTCTATTGGGTGGCATAATGACTCAGTGGTTAGTATTACTGCTTCATAGGGCCAGCAACTCGGGTTCAATTCCATCTTCTGGCATCTGTCTGTGTGGAGGTTGCTTATTCCCCCGGTGCCTGTGTATGTTTCCATCCACAGTCCAAAGATGTACAGGGTAAATGGACTGACCATGCTAAATTGCCTACAGCATCCAGGGATGCACAGGCTAGGGGGATTAGCCATGGAAAATGCAGGGTTATAGCGATAGGATAGGGGGTTGGGTCTAGGTGAAATACTCTCTGAAAGGTCAATGGGCCAAATGCTCAATTGCACACTGTAGAGGTTCTATGGTTAATTTCTGTCTAATTGGCATACACGAGCAGCTACATCACTATCAGATTATTGCACAATAGCCTTGCCAAAAAAGAAACATGTTGGTTTGTGATAGTTTAAGAGTGAATTAGGATGAGTGAAAAAAACTTTTATTAGGCATTTGTGTTCATTCAGCCCAAGTTCATAAAATATCAACCAGATGGAGTTGGTTCTGAAGTGGTTAATTTTCAAGTTCTAATGGCATACAAAATCAGAGAATGGAGAGAATAAGTTGTAATTTCACTTTTGGAAGAAGCAGATGGCTCCTGAAAGTCTTGGTATTTATTATAGTAATGATGCCTAAGGATATATAATTGTACTTGGTGCGATCATATAAGGAAACTGTTGTTATCCAAAAATATTGCCACTTCTGTAGATACTCTGTTTTGGTGTATTGCTTATAACTCATGAAGAGATAGGCTCAAGACAAAGTCATGAAGAAGGGTGATTGTTGACAACCTCAAACAACCATTACTCAGCATCACATACTGGTAGAAGTATCAAATATCACAAGATAATAAGAAACGTTATCTGCGAAATTATCTCATAGTTGCAGTGGTGTGGTTCCAACAAGTGTGAGTTTGCGCTTAAGGGGATAAAACCTAATTCTATAAAATAGTTGTTATCCAGATTAGTACTGAGGTTACACATCAGTTTAAGTTACCACTTGTTGTAAGAATAAGTTTGCTTATAATAAACAAGTTATTTTTGTGTTAATTAAAGAAACCCAATGGATGTTTCTTTTATTCTGGATTGTAGTACAAAACAGGAACAAACTGACCATCTTGCTGAATGAATCAATACATTTGCATTAGCTTATGAAGTGGTGGGGCTTGATTACAAGCCATTCCTCCTTTCAGGGTGGTAACACCAGACAAAAATCACATTTTAATTCTAAATGATACAGATGCCTTAGATGGTGTCTTAAAAGCTTTGATAATTATTTCAATTTATAGATAAAATTAACTTCCCCATGGTAGTCTTATGCGGAAAGTCAGGAGGCATGGGATAGTGGGAAATTCGGCCAGTTGGATAGAGAGCTGGCTAACCGGTCAAAGTCAGAGAGTGGTGGTAGATGGTAAATATTCAGCCTGGAGCCCAGTCACAAGTGGAGTTCCACAGGGATCAGTTCTGGGTCCTCTGCTGTTTGTAATTTTTATTAATGACTTAGAAGAGGGAGTCGAAGGGTGGGTCAGTAAATTTGCAGAAGATTGGCGGAGTTGTGGATAGTGAGGAGGGCTGTTGTCGGCTGCAAAGGGACTTAGATATGATGCAGAGCTGGGCTGAGGAGTGGCAGATGGAGTCCAACCCTGTTAAGTGTGAGGTTATCCATTTTGGAAGGACAAATAAGAATGCGGAATACAGGGTTAACGGTAGCGTTCTTAGTAAGGTGGAGGAGCAGAGGGATCTTGGGGTCTATGTTCATAGATCTTTGAAAGTTGCCACTCAGGTGGATAGAGCTTGTAAGAAAGCCTATGGTGTATTAGCGTTCATTAGCAGAGGGATTGAATTCAAGAGTCATGAAGTGATGTTGCAGCTGTTTAAGACCTTGGTTAGGCCACATTTGGAGTACTGTGTGCAGTTCTGGTCACCTCACTTTAGGAAAGATGTGGAAGCTTTGGAGAGGGTGCAGAGGAGATTTATCAGGATGTTGCCTGGAATGAAGAATAGGTCGTACGAGGATAGTTTGAGAGTGCTAGGCCTTTTCTCATTGGAACGGCGAAGGATGAGGGGTGACTTGATAGAGGTTTATAAGATGATCAGGGGAATAGATAGAGTGGACAGTTAGAGACTTTTTCCCTGGGTACAACAGAGTGTTACAAGGGGACATAAATTTAAGGTGAAGGGTGGAAGGTATAGGGGGGATGTCAGGGGTAGGTTCTTTACCCAGAGAGTGGTGGGGGCATGGAATGCGCTGCCTGTGGGAGTGGCAGAGTCAGAATCATTGGTGACCTTTAAGCAGCAATTGGATAGGTACATGGATAGGTGCTAAGCTAGGACAAATGTTCGGCACAACATCGTGGGCCGAAGGGCCTGTTCTGTGCTGTATTGTTCTATGTTCTATGTTCTATGTTCTTAAATGAGCAAGATTTAACAGTGGAAATCAACTTCAGATTTCATGAATGACCTTTACAGATTCATGGAAAATTTTGAATATGGTGCTTTGAAATCAGAATTCATAGGAAACAGAGTTTTATTGGAATTTTTGTTGAAACTTACAGTCTGATGAATACTTGGAGAAAACTCTTGAAATTGCTGGAAGTAGAAACCAGAAAAATTCATAAACATATCCTGATGTGAGAAGATCAATGCTACCTCAGGGTACAGGGCAATGCTATCTACTAATTTCATAAGTTAAGAAAACTCTAAAGATGCACATGACAAGCCACACAGAGAACAAGCCAATTGCTGATGGTAAAACCCATGTCTATGCTGCAGGAGTAACAAGGATTCTCAGACAATATCCAACCATCACTAAGGATGCTATATTTGCATTTCCAGAAAATGTGCAGAAGCAAGAAATGGTTTCAGAATTACTGGTGATCACATCTGTAAAGAGGTCTACACAGTAGAACACCCAACACTACTACAAATGATATATACATTTTTCATGATACGTTAATCTGAGAAGATGCCCAATGCACTCTTTGGGGAGCTAACTAATCAAGACAAGTCAGAATAGACAAAACATATTGATATCAATTAACGTTCTGTTGATTTTTTGCTTGGTACAGCAGTAAGTGGTAATGTCCAGAAGACCAGTTACTCTGACTGAAGAAGCCACAGCCTACAGAGATAAGACTACGTGGTACAGGTGGAATAACTTTCAGGAGCATTAAAATGCTACCACTTATATTACAATAGATCAAACATAAGAAAATTGAAACATGGACATTATTTGCAATTAAACAGCTTTACTTTTCAGCCTGCATTGATTTCAGCCTTGATTCAACTTCACTGGAAGATTTGGAAAAGATCAATGACCTCCACAACAACAACTGATTCAGCAGTGAGAAAAAGATTGAGGGAGAAAATGTTATTAACCAATCAGTGAAGGGCCAACAATGAAAAGACATTATTGGGCTTCCTACACTCATGGTAGAATCCAAACAGAAGAAAGAATGAAGTGAGATCACTTATGTTTACATGGGGAAGCTCTTTACAAATTTCAATGGAGGGGAGTTTACAGACTTCATGAGACTGGTGGAAATGTTCTAAAACAGAGGTATTAATGCCAGTGACAGAATGAGTTCTGAGTGAGCAGCAATTTATCAAAACATGATTAGCAGTCCTGAAAAAAATGACTTCCCCAGTCAAACAATCACAAAGAGGTCCAGCCTGATCCTAAAGGAAGATGAGCTGCATGTGACTTTCTGGAAATTAAAAATCACACAACACCAGGTTATAGTCCAACAGGTTTAATTGGAAGCACACTAGCTTTCGGAGCGACGCTCCTTCATCAGGTGATCAGGTAACCTGGTGTTGTGTGATTTTTAACTTTGTACACCTCAGTCCAATACTGGCATCTCCAAATTCTGGAAATTAGAACAACATCCTCAGATCCAGCATCTGGTTACGAAGAAGAAGAAACTGCCAGATCTAAGTAATGAAGAAACTACCTCTTCCAGCTACAAAAAGATTGATTTATTCAGAAATACAGGGTTTGACAAGAAGTGTTAATTTCAACAGGAAGGTAGTTCAGGGGATTAACAGTCTTCCAGATGTGACAATAGACCAACAACAATATCTATAAACAGCAACTTCCTCTGAAAATCATGCCATTTGCTGATTGTGGTCCTATGGGGTATTAGCTGCTGGCCTCATCAGTAGGAGTCATCAGGCATGTTCCATGGAACGGTTTGGATTTGGCGATAGTGGGGAAGACATGACTGGAGTGAACCCGAGGACTCTTGAGTTGGGGCTGCACTATTGCTTTCTCCTAAACCACATTTGTTTTTCTTTAAAAATGAATAAAAAAACATGTATTGAGGTGAATGGGTGATGGGAGCAATGGAGGAAAATAGTAGTGTAGTGTCATTGGTTTAGCAATCCAGAGATTCAGGTTAACGTTCTGGCGTCATGAGTTGAAATCCCACCATAGCAGATCGTAAAATTAAAAACTAATCTAATGGTGACCATGCAATCACTGTTGATTATTATTTTTTAAAAATCCTCTCTGGTTCACTAATGTCCTTTATCAAAGGCAATCTGTCATCTTTACCTGGTCTGGCCTATGCGTGGCTTCAGATTGACAGCAATGTGATTAACTCTGAATTGCCCTCTGGGTAATTAGGGATGTGCAATAAATGGTGGCCTAGCAAGTGATACCAACATCTCCTGAATGAATATAAAAAACACAACTTTTCTGAATGGGTTGATAAGCAAAAGCTCCTAATGAATAGTCCATCGTGCCTAACGATTTTTGTAGGTTATTAACCTAAAAAAAGGAGCCAAAAAACTAAGCACTTCTCCCAGTGACTTTGCAGATCAGATACAGGCTGTTTCAGTGCTAAATTGAAATACTTGATGCTGTTTTACACCTAGAAAATTGGCATAGCAGGTACAAATTTCAGGATAACCATGTCATGCCTCAAATATCTGTAGCTTAAGAGAAGCTGCATGGTGGTACAGATCGATTTTCAATGACAAAACAATCTCATCAGATTGCTGTTTTTAATGCCATTACAAATTTTTTTCATACTGCTGTTTCTGAAATGAGGCAGAGAAAGAGGATGAGAAGGAAGACTAGTAGGAGAAGGTCATTTTCCATATGCACTAAACTTGAAATATGAATCTGATGCAAGTGTGGAGTCGACATATTTGATCCATCAGCAGCTCTTAACAGGCTGCAAAAGTGATTTGATGAGTTGTGCCTACTTAAAGGTGAATGGCTGACTATAAAAAAAGAACATCTGAACACTGGAAGATGGAACAGATTTGACCATTTGACTTCTACTTCTTCAGTCATTTAGCTAATGAGAAATCTAACTGTGTCCTTGCTTCACTTTCCTGCCTGCATTGCTAATACTCTTAACTTCCCTTTGATCAATAAACTGTCAAACATAATTCTGAATATATTCAATCAGCCTGCCACTAATGCTTTTTGGGGCAAGAAATTCAAATGTTATTGGCCCTCTGAGGGAAGACATATCTCCTTATCATTATATCAGACATGTGGAGTTTCTCTCATACTTTCTCTTTTTATTTCCGATTTCTATTGCTGCAGTATTTTGATTTTACCTGTTCACTGATGCTCAGTTTAGATTCTTCCAGGATCACTCAGCTCTTGACCAGCTTTGGTTCAAATATGGGCAAAATAGCTAAATTCCAATGTGGGGTGACATCAAGTTTGCATTTGACCAATTGTGGCATCAAGGAGCCTTGGCAAGACTGGAGTAAATGGGAATCAAGAGGAAAATTCTCTGCTAATTAGAGTCATACCTAGAGGGTAGTTGCAGTGGTTGGAAGTGAGTTACCTCAGCTCCAGAACACCTGTATGAGAATTCCTCAGGGTAACGCCTTTTACCTTCCATTGTAAAGTCAGAAGTGCTGATGTTTGGAAATGATTGCACAATTTTCAACACCATTTGTAACTCTTCCAATATTGAAGTGGTCTACACTCAAATACAGACAGATCTGGACCACATCCAGGTTTGGGTTGAAAAGTGGCAAGTAACATTTCTACCACCAAGTGTCAGGCAATGACCAAATTTTGCATGGGAGAATCTAGCCATTGCCCCTTGAAATTCAATGATATTACCATCACTGACTTCCCCAGCATTAGCATCCAGAGAGACTTACTGTTGACCAGAAAGTGAACTGGACTCACCATATAAATATAGTGACTACTTAAGCAGGTCTGAGGCGAGAGATGCTGCAGTGAATAACTCAGCTCTCATCTCCCAAGAGTCTGTCCATCATCTACTAGGCACAAGTCAGGAAAATTGGTGCAATACTCCCTATCTTCTTGGATGAGATCCAGCAACACTAAAGAAGCTTGACACTATTCAGAGAAAGTACCTGCTTGACTGGCACCACATCCATTTTCTCCACCATGATGCTCAGTAGCAACAGTGTGTACCACCTACAAAGATATACTGCAAATATTTGCCACGTCTGTCCATAGACAGTGCCGTCCAAATAAACAACCATTACTATCTAGAATAACAAGTGAGCAGATGCAAAGGAACCCCAATACCTGCAAGTCCCTTTCTAAGTTCCAGTCACCATCCTGACTTTGAAATATATCACTACTCATTCAGTGTCACTGGGTCAGAACCCTGAAACTCTCTCCCAAATGGCATTGTGGGTCTACTTGTAGCACATGGACTGCAGCAGTTCCTGAAGGCAGCTCACCACCAGCTTCTCAAGCTTGGAAAGGGCAACAAATGCGCCCAAACCTGTGACACCCACAGCCCATGAATAATAAGAAAAGAGGTAACTCAGTGCCCTACTACAGTTTATTTTTAAATAAAAGACTTCTAACATTTATCCCTTACATATGTTAAAGTAAGTATCCTGTAGTTTTCTGTATTTGTCTTACTCTTTGGATAATGGAGTTAAATATGTTATCTTCTAATGTAATAGGATCTTCCCAAACATAGGAAGTTTTAGAAAAATAAACCAATGATTTAACTATCTCACAGCCTACTTCTTTGAGATGCAAGGTGAAATTCACATGACTTGGACACTTGCCAGCTTGCATTTCCATTAATTTACTCAATGAATTGTGATTATAATTGTCCTGAATTGATCCCTCCCTTCCATTTCCCAAGGATGTTACTTATATTCTCTGTAGTGAAGATTGATGCTTTACAAAGATCTATCTTTGCACAATTGTTTCCTTAAATTGATATTGTCTTTAACTTTTCTAGGTAACCATAAATATTTGACCCCTCCTTTCTTACTCTTTGGACTGTATCTATTGTTTGTATTCTGAAATATTTACCTAAATGTCCAATACAGCCTTTGTATTCTCCAATCCTTTAACCTAATTTGCCAATTCACCTTAGGCAGGTCTGCTTTTATGCCTTCATAACTGCTCTGAATTAACTTTAAAAAATATTCTCTGGCTTATGCCTCAAACTGAATGTAAATTTCTATCATGTTATGGTCACTGTTCTGAAGAGATTATTAATTAATCCTATCTCACTCGACAGGCGCCTGCTGTCATGTGCTAGAATGTGCTATTCCAATAAACTATCCTGAAAAATTCCGTAAATTCTTCATTCAGGCTACCTTTGCCTATCTGAGTCAAACTTACTTTCTGCAAAACATTGCTTTTCAATCTGCTGCATACTGACTGCTCATCAATGCCAAGCTTTTAAAAGAGCCTGTTGTAACTAAAAAGGTGTATCCATATTTCAGCAAAGAACTCATTTCCATTGCAATTTAATGTTGAAAGATTTTGGATGCTGACTTCTGGAGACTGGGCAATTAGGAAACTGAAGTTAGAAAGATCAGAGTGGGAATGAAACCTGTTGGAACAGCATTTGTACATTTGGGAGACAGGTTATATTATAGATAAGCAAAAGAAAAGCTCTAGGATTAAAGTACTATAATAAAAGCAGACGCATAAGATTCAGCATTGGTATTCCATGTCAAACTGCAGCATACAGCATTTTACAGAGGAAAAGCAACTGCAGTCGGCACAGTCCCTGGGTCTGTTGAAGATCATATTCATATCCTATTCTAGGTTGCAAGGCTGACATGATTAATCAACTTGGATTGTCAGTGGTCATATTTGCACAAAACTACAGTAATCTATTCTTACCATTATCATAAACCTGTCAAAAATACTGAAAAACAATTATAATTGACTCAGACAAGTTCATTTGCGCTGTACAGTAGTTCACCATGGAATTATATGTCAATGGACTCTGGCTGTAGGGAACACAATCAATGGATATCACCATTCACTGTACTTTCCATCAGATTGGAGGCTTGTGACCAATGGAGTGCCACAAGGATGTCTGCTGGATCCACTACTTTTTGTCATTTATATAAATAAGTTGGATGTGAGCATAAGATGCATTGTTAGTAAGTTTGCAGATGACACCAAAATCGGAGGTGTGGTGGATGGCAAAGAAGGTTACCTCAGATTACAACAAGATCTTGATCAGATGGGCCAATGGGCTGAGGAATGGCAGATGGAGTTTAATTTAGATAAATGTGAGGTGCTGCATTTTAGGAAAGCGAGTCTTAGCAGAATCTATACACTTAGTGTTGCTGAACAAAGAGATCTTGGAGTTCAGGTTCATAGCTCCTTGAAAGTAGTCGCAGGTAGATAGGATAGCAAAGAAGGTGTTTGGTATGCTTTCCTTTATTGGTCAGAGCATTGGGTATCGGAGTTGGGAGGTCATGCTGTGGCTGTATAAGATGTTGGTTAGGCCACTTTTGGAACATTGCGTGCAATTCTGGTTTCCTTCCTATCGGAAGAATTTGTGAAACTTGAAAGGGTTCAGAAAAGATTTACAAGGATGTTGCCATGGTTGGAGGAATTGAGCTACCGGGAGAGGTTGAATAGGCTAGGGCTGTTTTCCCTGGAGTGTCGGAGGCTGAGGGGTGACCTTATAGAGATTTATGAAATCATGAGGGGCATGGATAGGGTAATTAGACAAAGTTTCTTCCCTGAGGTGGGGGAGTCCAGAACTACAGGGCATAAGTTTAGGGTGAGAGGAGAAAGATATAAAAAAGACCTAAGGGGCAACTTTTTCATGAAGAGGATAGTGAGTGTATGGAATGAGCTGCCAGAGGAAGTGGTGGAGGCTAGTAAAATTGCAACATTTGAACGGCATCTGGATGGGTATATGAATAGGAAGGGTTTGGAGGGATATGGGGCAGGTGCTGGCAGGTGGGACGAGATTGGGCTGGGATATCTGGTCAGCATGGACAAGTTGGACCAATGTTTCCGTGGCCTACATCTCTATGGCTGCATGACTCCAAGCGATATAATGACAAGTATCATTAGGTTCAACTGAAGGGAAAAGTCACCTTTGGAGCTGGCAATGGCAGTGAAGAGATCAAGATAGATGATGTCTCACTGTTAAATAAGCCACTGACGCTCACTATTGCTCTCACCCATGAGAAATAGGAACCCGGAGAGATTGGTCTTTCCAGAAGGAGTATTGGATATTGAGCATGAATGGTAGTACTGAACAGATATTTATTTTCTGAATTTAGGGATGCTAAATCAGTACATGTTGTTCTGCTATAACTCACATTTCGCTTACACAAATTCACTATAGCATGATTGATGAATTGGGGACACTGTTTCTATAGTGCGAACTTTTAAAGCATGCATTGATATGATGTGATTCCAGCCCCATTAGTTTAAATGGTGCTGATATTATGCAATTTTCTTATAACATGATATTGCATGAGATCGGAACAATCGAATTATAGCAGGACTAACTGTACTGAAATCTGCTACCTCAACATAGTTCAACGACTGAAGCTGGGGTTACTCTGGTCCAAGCGGTTGAACATTGCAATTATTTACTTCACCGTTGAGTCAAACATTAGTTCTAAACTGCTAACCATCCAGCTCTTGATAAAAAAAGCTAAATGACATGCATTCCCGCTATACAAACCTCATAATGCAATTAAGGTTATGTAAATCTGACCGAAGTGAGTATAAAGGATGATTCATAATTTATATAATCCTTCAGATACTAACGTTCAAAGAACTTTCAGCCTTCACCAGATGCAGTAAAGTTCCAACTGACAAGAATAATATTTTTCACTGAATCATCACAAAGTAGTAATGCTTTAGCAACATGAAAGAACAGAGTTCCCTGATAAGAGATGCTTTCATTAGACTTAAGATTCAAGAGTTGGCATAGAAAACATGCAGCTTGATCAGAAAATAAACAACAAAAAAATAAAAATGAGAAAAAAAGTTGTGATTTTTTTTACGTGGAACGTTGTCAAAGTCAATATCTCGTGTGCACAAATTCTCTGTGTAAGGGAGGAGAAGAGAAGGAAGGAACAAGACAAAACAGGAGGTCAGCAGATGGCAATATTGAGTGAAAATTTGTTCTAAGGCAGATTGGTTGAGAGAGCTCTGTTGGCTGGGTGGCTAGTTTACAATGCTGTATAATACTAACAACATGAGTTCAATTCCTATGCTGGTTGAGGTTACCATGAAGGATTCTCCATCTCAACCTGGTGCATGGTGACCCTCAGGTTAAAGGGATTGGGATTATCTGAATGTTTGGGACAAAGGTATCCCATTCACATTGATTGTCATTATCTCTCTCTAATGGGGTTAGGTCAGGAAACTTTTTATAGGTGCATCCAGGAAAGTTTCTTGAAACAATGTGTTGATAGTGATCTAGTGAAGGGACTATACTTGAACCTTGTATTGGGAAATTAGTCCGGCCAGGTGATTGGATTTTCGTTGGGGAAGTATTTTGGGAACAGTGCTCATAATCCCATAATTTTTAAGACGATTATAGACAAGGATAAGACTGGTCTTCATGAGAACGTGTTCAATTAAAGCAAAGCTAATTACAGCAGTTTTAGACAGGAACTGGAAAAATTGGACTGGGGAGAGTGGCTATTTGAAGGTAAATCCACATTTGATATGTTGGAGTCTTTTAAAGGCAGTTGATCAGAGTTCAGGACCAGAATATCCCGTGAGTATAAAAGATGAGGAAATATTTAAACCTTGAATGACAAGAGGTATTGAAAGTTTAGTCAAAAAGAAAAAGGAGGTATATAAAGTTTAGGAAACTGAAATCAGACAGCACCCTTGAGGGATATAAAGAAAGCAGGAAAAAACTTAAACAAGGACATAGGAGGGCTAAGAGGGGCATGAAATGCCCTTGACAAATAGGACTAAGGAGAATCTCCAGACATTTGATGCATATATTAAGAGCAAGGGGGTAGCCAGGGAAAAGGGCCAAGAAGGGATTTTATACATGGAGCCAGAGGAAGTGGATGAGGTCTTTAATGAGTACTTTGTATTGGTATACACCACATAGAAGAACAAGAATGATGGTAAGATTAGGGAGGAGTATGTTGATGTTCTAGGACAGGTCAATTTTAAAAAGGGGGGAATCTGTTGGGGCCTTGAAAAAAATGATGTAGAAACATCCCCAGGGCCTCATGGCATCTATCCCAGGATACTGAGAAAGGCAAGGGAGGAGATTAGTGAGCCCTTGACAGAGATCTTTATACTCTCTTTAGCCACAGGTGAGGTCCCAGAATGGAGAATAGTTAATGCTGTTCCTCTGTTTGAGAAGGGCAACAGGGATAATTCACAAGTTATAGGCTGGTGAGCTTCCCATCAGTGAAAGGGAAATTGTTGGAGAAGATTCTTCAAGACAGGATTTAGTCATATTTGAAAAAGAATGGACTTATTAGGGATAGTTGGCTTTGTGTTGGGGAATGTCCCGTCTCCTAAATTTGAAGAAGTGATGAAGATGGTTAATGAGGATAGGGCAGTGGATGTTGTCTCCATGGGCTTTACGAATGTATTTGACAAGATCCCTCATGGTAGGTTGGTCCACAAGTATTGTTCTCCAAAAGTGGCAACACAAATGGACAAAAAGGTAAAGGAGGCATGGACATGATTACCTTCATTGTTTGGGGTTTTGAGTACAAATGTTGGTAAGTCATGTTGCAGCTGTGTGGAACTTAGTTACCTCGTGAAGGATCGGTGCTCCGAAAGCTTGTACTTCCAAATAAACCTGTTGGACTATAACCTGGTATTGTCCACCCAAGTCCAACACTGGCACCTTCACACCATGAACTTTAGTTCGGAGGTGTGTGTGCAGAACTTGTCACCACATTATAGGAAAGATGTGGAGGCTTTGGAGAGGGTGCAGAAGAGATTTACTAGCATGTTGCCTGGATTGGAGTTTATTTGCTATAAGCAGAGGTTGGACAAATTTGGATTGCTTTCTCTAGAGCATTGGAGGATGAGAGGTGACCTAATAGAAAGGTAAGATTATAAGATTGCAATGTATAAGATTAAAAGTAGCATGAATAGGGTGGATAGTCAGAAACTTTTTCCCATAAGTAAACAAGGGGGCATAGGTTTAAGGTGAGAGGGGAAAGTTTAAAGGAGATGTGGAAGCCAAGTTTTTCACACAGGGGATGGTAGGTGCCTGGAACGCGCTACAAGGGGAGGTGGTAGGAACAGATGCAATAGCAACACTTAAAAGACAGACATATGAACAGTCAGAGAAGAGAGGGATGCGGGCTATCTGCAGGCAGATGGGATTGGTTTAGTAAAAAGCCAACGGGCCTGTTCCTGCGCTAAAGTAAAAGCAGAAAATGCTGGAAGTCCTCAATAGATCTGCCAACAACTATGGAGCAAAACAATATTGAAGGCCAAAATCATCCAATGAGCATTAGAACTTTTGTTCAGTATTCCTGGTCAGGCTTCTGATTGAGAATCTTGCAGAATTCCTGCAGTGCTGGAAATCTCGGAGAAAGCAGAACAAAAAATGCAATGGTGAGATCTTGGCCCTTTTTTACAGCATTAGCTATCAATGTTCTGACAATATCTCAAAGCTACTCGTCTTCTTAATCAATTATTGCATGTGTGACTGGGTGAGTAAATGGTGAATGTAAATAGATAGGATGGACGAGATAAGTGGGTGGTAGGTAATAGGTAGGTTGGGTAGAGCTAGGGTACGCAGGTCAGATTGTGAGCTTAAGTTGAGTAGTGGCTAGGGGATGGGCATTGGGGGCTAGTCACATCACATCTGGGAATCAGGAGGTTAGTAAGGGAACCAGATAGTATCAAGGAGGTTTACGGTCCAGTTACAGAGCAGTTGTATAGTCACCAAAAAGTTTAATTATGATCTTGTTGGCTAATGTTTCTTGAATATGCATGTTGAAACTGTTTGAAGTCTCTGACTCCAACTCAGGGCAGACACTTGTTGAAGGACTTGGACGTCAAAGGAATTTGCCCATTAGAGCTTCAATCTTCTTGGAAATTTCTCATGGAATCAATGCATTGGGACACCTGTAGGATGATCGGATGCGGATCTTAGATGACAATCCAGAGACCAGAAGATCTGGGCCAATATTTCACATCAAAGGTTACCTCTTAACAGAACTAGCATGTCAGATCAAATTCCTAATGACTATCAAGGCTGGAGACCAAGGGGCCAACAGCCTTAAACTGCATACACCCCAACTTGATTGGGATACAGGTGATATTAGGTGAAATGTTGTGTCCAATAGATAATTTCACGTTTTGAGTTGAGGGAATCTTGTGTATGCCATCTTTAACACTGTAAAACACTTTCCTGTCTTCCGCATGATAACATTACACATTTATAAATGCCTATATGCATCTGATAGCCCACACATTTTCTCAAACTTATCAGTGACAAATGGTATATAAAACAATTCTTTATCATATGGTCTTTATGTGAATTGTTGTAAATATGTTCAGCATTTATATGAATTATGTCACATACAGATATGTATGCAATTTTTTGCTGTGCTTTTAATGATTTGAGGGGCACAGGAGCTAATAAGCTCGTGTTCTATTCAGACTGAACCGTTTGAAGTAACTTGGCATGTTTACAACACATCTTTAGTTGAGCTTAGTTTGATTTTTAAAAAACTTTAAATATGACTTACTCTTAACCTGAGGCTGGTACATGTTAGAAAAAAAACGGATCTACTGTTAAAGACACAACATAGGCTCTTCAAGTTAGTAACTTATTAATATCAGTATCGAAAACCACACAGGCATAAAGAAAAATTAACATAGCCATCATAAGTGATATCTATTGACTTATTGGTGGTTACGTTTGAATAACAATTCCATTGAATAAAATGGAAGAAAATTGACCCTAGAGCTAAGTGCCTATTTGGCTGTGACGTGTTTCTCATGGTCTAGTGACACAAATGGGACAAGATTTCCATGTCTAAATGATTACTGTTGTGGCCTATTTTCTGCTTTTTCTATTACACGGGAGCTAAAAATACATCTCCGCAAGTAATCTCCAGTAGCTCCCTTTTAAAATGTCTAAGGTATTTAATTATGTTGCCTTATGAAACTGTGAACCTCTAAAAAATCTCAATCTCAGTAAGAAATCAAAAAATACAGCCCTGGCGAGTCTGCAGTTGTTTATATGTAAAGTGTTTGAGTAATTGCTGGCCTACAATGTTTTACCTAAACTGATGTCTTGTGCATATGACAAAGCTAACTCATGATCACTAATAGATAGACTGACGGAGCTGATCTGTAACAACTAAACAGAAAGACAAATGATGGTTGTGTGATTCCTACAGCATCTAGTTGTGGAAAAGTACTTTTTAAATTGTGTCTGTTTTGCTTCCTGAAGGATATACAGATGTCAGCTTCTCAACTAGAAATTGTAACAGTACTTTATTTTCCTTGTTAAAACTGATTGTAACACTAAAAGTGTTCCAGACAAAAGGAGGAGGAGAGATTTGGATAAATTAGGATTATCATAGAGGACACACATTGTGCTTTTTCATTTCTTTTCTTGTGCACAGCAACATCGTCTAAAAACATGGCAAACCACATGTTTAAAAATAATCTCCATCAGTAAGTGAGCAGACTTTGGCAGTCTTGATAAGAGAAGTGAAAGATATATAGCTAGTTTTCTTTCAATTCTCAAGGGCTTAGATTTTTCAGCTGGCCAGTTTTGATATAGTTTCAAGGTTTATGCAGGAAAGCACTTCCAGATTTGTAGTTGAAATATCGTAACTAGGGGCAGGTCAGTGTGACTTCTATTTGTATCCACTTTTTAGGAACAATAAGTACTAACAGTAACTATGGAAACTGATTTGAAATATTTTAAAATGTCTGTCCTGAAATATGATTGGTGTTCAGTTCTTAGGGAGCAGTACTGCTTCCATGTAATAACACAATAGGAAAACTTGATGGAAATTAGTCACAACAGAGTTCAATTTTAGTTCTCAAATTTCTGAAAAACATTTTACCAGAGACTTGAACAGGCTACTTACATCATTGTATTCACTGACTTCCAAAATACATTCAGTAAAGTACTGCATAAAAGACTTGTGAGTGAAGTTAGAGCTCATGGAATACATAGGATATTAGCAACGAGGATATGAAATTGATTGAGCACAGTAATACAAGGGCTGCACTCTTTTGAGTCAATAACTACAAGCTTTGTAGAACATGAGTACGAACAGAGGGTGATAGGAGAGGATGCATTGTCTCGAGTCCTGCAGATCCAGGTTCCAGTTCCTTGTGCTCTGACATCACTATGACATGCACATGTTCAGTAACTAATGTAACTCTTTATTCCACTTTATCTCTGGCTCCACAAGTCTGTTCTAATTGAGAGACTTATACTATTCTTTCAGGGGACACATGGGATGTGTATGCAGTTGTCTTATTTCCCTGGAGGCCTAACCCATCGATAGAATGGAATGGCAGATTCTGCAAATGACTGGTTCTTGGGCTGTGACACTCAGAGGCTTGAATGTAACAGCAGTAAGAACCAGTCAATGAAAAACTGATTCAAAGGAGAAGACTCCAGGACTGAAATGTTCAGAGGCTCATGAAAGGGAAGTGAAGTGAGTGAAAATCTCACTCTCCTTTCCCTCTGCATTAATATCTGGTCTAGGGTAGAATCTAACCGATCAAAAAGAGAATGAAAAGAATTCTAAAGACAGTTCTGGAGGTGAGGAAACATAAACTTCTCTATGACTTCCAAGGTTAGAATTTCTCTTTTTGTGGGGAATAGTATCATGTTAGCACTTGTTGCAGCATGTGTTTGCTGAAGTAACAGCATAACATCCTGAGTGCTCCATAAGAAACATTGACCTGGAAATAAACTGCTGGACTAGGGTTTGTTGGAAATTCCTGTGTAATACTCTGGCCTGCTAGCTTACTTGAATAGTCAACCTTATTCAATCTCAGAGTTTCTCCATTATTAACAAAGGAATAATTTTAAAAATCTCTCTCCTCAGGTTTTCAATTTGAAGAAAAGTTCACTAATATTAACTGTAGCAGAAAGTTTTCTTCAGCTAATCGTTTACTGTGAGTTTGCTAGTCTGTACATTTTGAACAAGGGAGTTTTTTGAACCATGAATACTCTTGTGTCAAATTGGGTAAGAGCACCATGGTTGAGTGCAAGGCTTGTAAATATTTTGGAAGCTTCTCATTTTCAGCCTGAAAGGCTTTATTGTATAGTTTGACTTCTAGTTGCTGGGCTGTAAATTCAGCAGTCTCATTGAGCTGGCATGTGACAATTCCTGTGGATCTTTGATCTGTTCAAGCTCATTTTTATGCTCATTTTTAAGCAAAGCTCAATGTACTGGTTTTGTAAATGTTGCCTGAAAGATCTGTCCATTGTTACCAAGATGTTACCAATAACATCTTGAGTGCTCCATAAGGAGTATTGACCTGGAAATAAACTGCTAAGGTTTGTTGGAAATTCCTGTGCCTGCTAGCTTGCTTGAATAGTCAACCTAATTCAATCTCAGAGTTTCTCCATTATTAACAAGGGAATAATTTTTAAAATCTCTCTCCTCAGGTTTTCAATTGCAGCTACAGTTGCCATTGAGGAATACTAACTTCTGTATGTTAAATATTGGCATGATCTGGTTTGTACTTAACCATCACTTTTTCTCTAGATAATTTTATTATTAGCTGCTT
The DNA here is from genome assembly GCF_047496795.1 of Chiloscyllium punctatum. Classification (NCBI taxonomy): domain Eukaryota; kingdom Metazoa; phylum Chordata; class Chondrichthyes; order Orectolobiformes; family Hemiscylliidae; genus Chiloscyllium; species Chiloscyllium punctatum. The sequence goes on along the minus strand of NC_092741.1, from coordinate 91,135,541 downwards.
AAAGTTGTTATACTATGGCTGTAATTTATGCTGAAGCACTGTGATCACTTACCTGCATCTGTCAAGATCTCTCTGTAACTCCGTAACCCTAGAGTCCTCAGATTCTGTGGTCATTTTTCCTGGATATAGAGATTTGTGAAGTCTCACTTGCTTTCATTCATGATCAAACTAGCAAGAGGTTTGGTTCTTGCTTTCCAGTATTGGTCTGGTCTTCCCGACTTATTAATAAACATTGATCAACAGAAACTCACAGAACTGTAATAGAAACTTATCAAGATTAAATTAAAATGTCACCTCTGGGGAAATGATGATACCTTTCAACGCCCAAGAACATAGCCAGTTCTGCACTGGGAAAACAAATCTTCATCTAGCTATGATGACAATCACTGTCATTGTATCTTCTTGTTAAGTTTTGTGAAATAAGTAGATAATGTTACTTATTCTTTACCTTTTTGAAGACAGGACTGATTTTCCTTAAAAGAGACAGTTGGATTTTGAAGAACAGTGTAAGCCCCGCCACCCCACCACCCTGAATCCAAAAGTAAAGAATGTTCCAAATATTCACACTCCAGTAAATGGTCAACCTGTGGTATAACCTCTCAAACTGGGACCATCTGCAAAATTGGCAAACCAAAGTCTGGAAAGCCCTCTGGTCAACTTCTTCATTGTATTATCGCTCATTGTTTTGAGAGAAATTTGTGGTCCCCATCACATTCTCATAATGTTAGGATGGGAGTATCTGTAGTGGAGGGTCCTTCTTAACACACTGAATTGAGATCAGACTCTTTAGTATCTGCTAACTAAAGAATATTTAAGACTGTACAAGCAGTTCTGCTCAATAAAACATTGCGATGATAGGAAGGATGTAAAACATTTCTGTAATCTATCTCTCATTATGGTAAAATGTAGCAATCTACTAGCCTTTTATTCTGGTTTTAGTACTTCCTAAGACTGAAATTTGAATGGTAAACAATTTGAGGATGTTTGGCTTCTATCCTGCCATGGCATCAGAAACATTGATTCATCTGTTCCATATTCAATTTGAATTTAGTTTTATTGTCAGTTATAATAATTTATGCATACCAGGATTTGTTTTAATTGAGCTTTCTAATCAGGGGAATTGAAATTTTGCTATGGGCCCACCACATTTCCCAATTGAAGTTCATCCTACCCATCTGTTTTTCTTATTGCTGGCACTCCTATGGCCCAATACAGACTGTGTTTAATTCTCTGTGTTTCGTAATATCTGTGACATTATCTTCCCATTCTTTTTGCATTTATGATTTATGGCAGAGTTGGGTTCAGACCAGCAAGATTCCTTCAGAGGATGGACCATGCCCTGTTTCCTTGTGCATTTGCAGTCAATGATTTATGCATGCTCATTGCTTCCTCAGCTCTGAAAACCTTTGAATTTCTATGATGTTTTACTCATTGGTTGCTTCTTGTCGCTTCTGCTTACTCTAATGTGGACTTTTTTTTGATGTTGCGTCAACTTCTGTGTGGGCTTTACTTTTCCATGGCTCAGCATCTTGATGACCACTGGAGTCCATCACTCACTGTCAGTAAGCTACACCACAGGTACTGATCCCACCAGTGAGTTCAGATCACCAGAATGATCTTCTGCTGTTGCTGGGCTTCATTTGGACTGATCATTGCAATAATGTGAGATCTGCAACCTTGTCAGTGAACAGCAGCACGCTTAATGAACATAACTATGTACGAAGAATGATATAAGAGGACACTTATTATACCCCTAGGCTCCAGTTCCATGTGATCTAACATCGTTATGACAGCTTGACTTTACATATATGTAATAGCTATTCCTAGAATACCTTTACTCTCTACTAAGCTAAGAACCAGCAAAGGGCAACAGATATTGGCTGGAGATACTTATTGGCCTCCAAAAAATAGGGGTAGTGTAAGCCATGGCATTAATCAGGAGTTGATGGAAGCATGGAGAATAGGTGACAGAGTTATGATGGGTGCATTTTGAGTGGATAAACCAATTGAGGTCAGAAAATGTGGAGGACGAGTTTCTGCAGTTTGTTATGGATGGTTTTCTATAGCAGTATGTTGAGCCAATCAGACGATAGGCTATTTTAGATTTAGTGTTATGTAATGAAAATGGCTAATTAACAATCTTGTTGTAAGGGAACCATTATGGATGAGGGACCACAATACAATTGAATTTTACATTATGTTTGAAAGTGATATAGTTTAATCTGAAGCAAGGGTGTTAAGTTTCAATAAGGGAAATTATGAAGGCCTGAGACACAAATTAGCTGAGGTGGATTGTAGGAAAACATTAAAAGACATGAGTGTACACATGCAATAGCTGGTCTTTAAAGAACAATTACATGATTTATAGCAATTGTTCATTGTTTCAAGATGCGAAAAACCAAAAAGGACAGTCTATAGCTCACAAAGGAAGTTAAGAAGTTAAGTATTGTTTTAAATGGAAGGCTTATTAAGTTCTCATAAATAGAAGTGAACCTGAAGATTGAAAAGTGTTTTGAATATAGTTAAGGAAGACTGAGAAACTAATAATGAAAGGGAGGTTACACTATGAATACAATCTAACAAAGAAATATAAGAACAGATTATAAAACCTTTCTCTGATACGTAAAAAGGAAACATTCGAGAAATGAATGGCTGAGCCAGTAGAAATTGTAATGAGAAATTGCAAAGAATTAACTTTTTATCGGCAGCATCTATGGAGAAAAAGCAGAGTTAATGTTTTGAGTCCAGTGACCCTTCTTTGGAACTGATAATAGCTTGGAAAAGGTAGCATGTGTACTGAGGACAAGGGGTAGGGAGTAAGGGGATAGAAAAAAAGTGAATGAACCGACATAGAGAGAAATCTACAAAAGGAGACAAAGGGACTCGTGCCACCCCATGTCTTCAGCATATATGCCACTTTTCCTCTCTACTATCAGTTCTTAAAAAGGGTCACAAGTTTCAAAAGATTAACTCAACTTTCTCTCCACATTCTGGACCTGCTATGTCACTGCAGCAATTTTCAGTTTTTGTTTCAGATTTACCCCCCGGATGTTGATAATGGGGAATTCAATGATGGTAATGTCAAGTGCCAATGGTTAGATTCTCTCTTATTGGAGATTGTCATTACCTGACACTGTGTGGTGAAAGTGCTACTTACCATTTCTCTTCTCAAACCTGGATATTGCCCAGGTCTTGCTGCATTTGGAAATGGACTTCTTCTGCATCTGAGGAGTCACGAGTTGTACTGAACATTGTGCAATTATCAGTAAACATCTCCAATTATGACCTTATGATGGAGAGAAGGTCATAAGACATAGAAGCAGAAATTAGGCCATTCAGCCCATTGAGTCTGCTCCACCATTCAATCATGGCTGATAAGTTTTTCAACTTAATTTTCCCACTTTCTCCCTCTAACCTTTCATCCCCTTGGCAATCAAGAACTTATCTATCTCAGTTTTAAATATACTCAATGACTCGACCTGCACTACCTTCTGTGGCAATGAATTCCAGTTTCACCACACTGGCTAAAGAAGTTGATAAAACAGCTGAAGATGGTTGGGGCTAGGATACTACCTTGTGGAACTTAGGGCTCCTGTGGCAAAGTGGTAGTGTTCCTTTCTCTGGGCCAGAAGGCTTGGGTTTAAGTCACGCCTGTTCCAGAGGTATGTAATAACATCTCTGAACAAGTTAATTAGAAAATATCTACTCTGGGTAACTTCTGAAGAGATCTTCCTGAGCTGAGTTGACAGAACTCTAACAACCGCAAACATCTTTCTTTATGTCAGATATGATTCAAACTAACAGAGCTTTTCCTCTGATTCCTATTGACTTTCATTTTACTAGAAATCCTTGGTGCTACACTTGATTAAATGTAGCCTTGATGGCAAGGGCTGTCACTCTCACCTCACATCTGGAATTTGCTTCTTTTGTCATGTTTGAACTAAGGCTGCAATGAGGTCAGGAGCTAAATGCCCCTGGAGCAACCCAATCCGGGTGTCAGTGAGCAGGTTATTGCTAATCAAGTGCTGTTTGATAGCACAGTTGATGACATCTTTTATTATTTTACTGATAATTGACAATTCTATTGCAGGAAAACTGTCAGGGCCCAAAGCCTTTGATGTATCCAGTGCCTTCAAGTGATTCTTGATATGATGTGGAGGGAATTGAATTGCCTGAAGATTGATTTCCAATATGAGGAAGATAGAAGAAACTTCCCAGAATTCGAGATCCAAGTGGTTGGGAAGAATGAGTTGCTGAAGGAAATTAGTTTTGGTGAAAAAGTTTAGTTGGAGAAAGTAATGAGGCTGAAAGATGTTAAGGCCCTGAGGCCCCATATTCTACATCCTACATTGTTGAAGAAAGTTGCTGTAGAGTTAGTTGACGCATTTGGTGATCATCTTCAAAAAGTCCACAGATTCAGGAATGATTCCTCCAGTTCAGAAGTTAGCAAACATCACTCCACTTTTTAAGAAGGGAGCAAGAGAGGAAACAAGGAACTATATAGTTGCTAGCCTTACATGGTCAGTAGGAAAAAAAACTATCACAAAGGATGTAATAAATAGACATTTGGATAACAATAACAACCATTCTGAGGAAGGGTGACTTGACCTGAAATGGTAATTCTGATTTCTCTCCACAGATTGCTCAGACCTGCTGAAATGTTTCAGCAACTTCAGTTTTTGTGACATGGTTAATTATAATCTGATTGGACACAGTCAGCATGGGTTTGCAAATAGGAAATTATATTTGATGAACTTGTGAAGTTATTTGAGGATAATTCTAATAATGTTAGTAAAGAGGAGTCTATGGACATCATACACTTGGATATTCAGATGGCTTATGACAAGGTCATTACAGGAGGTTGATAAGCAAACTTTAACCACATAGGGTAGGAGGTAATGCATTGGCATCAATTAATTATTGGCTAGCAGGCAGAAACAGATGATAGTAATAAATAGATAATCCTCATGTTGGCATTTTGTTACTAGTGGAGTACCACAAGGATTAGTACTTAGTATCCCAGCTGTTCACAAAGCATATGAATGATTTGGATGACCATATGTAACATTTTCAAATTTATGGATGACATAAAGCTATGAAGTACTTTGTGTTGTGAGAGAGATATAAAGCAACTTTGGGAAGATTTAGATAGGCTTAGTGAGTGGGCACAAACATAACAGATGGTATGTAATGAAAATATGAAGTTATCTACTTTGGCAGGAGGAATAGCTGTGCAAAGTATTATTAAATGGAAAGAAGTTGGAAAGTATATATTTACAATGAGACCTAGAAGCCTGTTGTCAATAAGTCAATGAAGGTTAACCACCTAGTGGAGCAAGCAATGTGGAAGGTAATGCAAGCTTGGCAAGATGTATCTTGATCGAGAGTGCGGTGCTGGAAAAGTACAGCAGGTCAGGCAGCATCTGAGGATCAGGAGAATCGACATTTTGGGCATAAGCTCTTCATCAGTCATTCCTGTTGATGGGCTTATGCCCGAAACGTCAATTCTCCTGCTCCTCGGATGCTGCCTGACCTGCTGTGCTTTTCCAGCACCACACTCTTCGCTCTGACCTTCAGCATCTGCAGTCCTCACTTTCTCTTCCAAGATGTACCTGGACTATTGTGTGCGGTTTTGGTCTCCCTATCTCAGGAAGGATATTATTGCTCCAGAGTGAGTGCCACAGGTGTTTCCCAGACTTGTTCCCAGATTGTGGGACTGCCCCATGAAGAGAAATTGAGCAAACCGGCTCTTTTCTTTCTGGAGTTTCAAAGAATGAGAGATAATCTCATAGAAACATACAAAATATTCAAAGGGATGGACAGGGTTGATGCAGGTAAAATGTTTCTGCTGGCTGGGGAGTCTACAACCATGGGTCACAATATAAAAATGAGACAGATTCAGTTAGAACTGAGATGAGGAGAAAAATGTTTATTCAGAGGATTGTGAATCTTTGGAATTCTCCACTCCAGAGGGTTGTGGAAGCATAGTCTTTGAGTACATTTAAAGTAGAAATTGATAGATTTCAGAATGCCTCAGATGTAAAAGGAGATGGGGAGAGCATTTGTAAAAGACATTAAAGTGTTTGATCAGCAATGTCACTATTATGTGGTGGAGCAGGCTCAAGGAGTTGAATGGCCTACTGCTGTTCTTATGTTCCTAAAGCTGGAAACAAAGTAGTGGTGAGCAATTGTTCTTTGAATTTGAAGAATGTATATAGTGGAGTTCACCTGGAACATTCTAGGACCCTTATTGTTCCTAATATATTTTAATGACCTATCTTGGTGAACAGGGCACCAGTAAAAGTTCTGGTAGAACATAAAAATGAAAAAAAAAGACAGTTAGGTGAAATGAGCAGAAGAAAAATTTCATGCTGAGAAGTATGAAGTGATTCATTTTGATAAGAATACCAAAGAGTGACCATATGAAATGAAGAGTACAGAAAAGGTAAAGAATGCAGTTAATAAAGCACAAGGCATTAAGTGTTCTTCTTTAGGGACACAGAATACAAAAATAAAAAAGTTACGTTAACTCAGTATAAAATATTGTAGCAGTGGTTCCACAGGTTGATGCAACATTGAGGGCCTAAGGGCCTGTACTGCGCTGTAATGTTCTATGTTCCATGTTCATTGCATCCAGTTCTGAGCACTGTACTTTAGGAAGGATGTGAAGAAATAAGATGGGATGCAGAAAAGATTCATGAAAATGTTTCCTGGAATCTGAAACTTCAGTTATGTTGAATGATTGAGAAGTTGAACATGCTTTTCTTGGAATAGACAAGGTTGAGAAGAAATAAAGGCATTCAAAATCGTGAGGGATCTGAACAGAGTAGATTTGGATAAACATCTCCTATTGGTAGAAGGTTTGAGAACTAGAGAACAGTTTTGAGGTAATTGGCAAAAGAAGCAATGGTAATATGAGGAATACCTTTTGCACGTGTTAATTTTGGATCAGAGTCTCTAATGGCATTGTGACTGGGAGTTAGCCTGCACATGGCTTTTCTGTGATAAATGTTGTAGACATTCATACTTACAATAAAAATTGTTGACATAAAACTTTTTGACAACAGCAAAATAAGATTTTATAGGCAGGATTTTAAAAATTTTATTATTTTTTAATGTGGGCATTGCTGCCAAGGTCACATGTATTGTGCCTGTGAGACAGTTATTTTAAGCATTTTTCTGAAATGGATACATATTGGAAATGGATCAGAGATGTGCCATGAGGGTTTTTTAGAGCTTAAACATGTCTGATGCTAATGTCTGCAGACATGGGGTACATGTGACCAATACATGTTGTCAAACTATTCTCATAATGTTGGACTGCCAGCATTTTGCCCCTGGAGCAATGAAAGAACAATAATAAATGTCCAAGTTGTCTGCAAGTGTTAGGTGCTGGCGTTTCTGTATACCCACTGCTTTACCCTTCTCAGTGGCAGAGATCACAAAGTTGGAATGTCCTTAAAGAAGATTAGGAAGGCTACAGCACTTCATAGTGCTGATAACATGCATTGCACCAATGGGGAGATTGGAAAGTTTCAGGTAATAAATGGATTGTAAATAAAACAGACAATTTAGAGCAGAATCTTACAAGGACCTGAAAGACACAGAAATGTGACAGAATCACAAGAACTCCAGTGAGGCCAATCTAGATGTCAGGAACAACTCACTGCAATTTTTTCACTAAGTTTCATGTGTCAAGATGACTAGTTTGTTAGGCAGTGGCAAGTTAGCAATTGAGGGTATTATGCTTGTTAATTTTCTAATTAACTGCAAATTTTGTCTCATTAATTTGCTGCTTTCTATTGTTCAATCTGCTGCGAGTAAATTGGATGCTAAGAATTCTTGACATGGAAAGCAGTAAGGCTACCTGGCAACTTTACTATGGCTAAAAATGTGCTTCGATATAAAGCGCGGCAAGTCAGGCAACATCAAAGGAGAAGGAGAATCGACATTTCAGGCATAAGCCCTTCTTCAAGAACTTTACTATGGCACTTGCTCTGAAAGCCCTCCATATTGGTCCCACTAACATCTCAGGGCACACTCCATGGGCATTGGTCACATGTACCCCATGTCTGCAGACACTAGCATCAGACATGTTCCAGCTCTAAAAACCCTCATGGCACATCTCTGATCCATTTCCAATATGTATCCATACTTCAATGCTGCACATTGGTATAATGTAATGCTGCAGTAAGGACACTGTGCACTCAGGGGCATGCACCTGGCTCATGGACTGGACCAAACAGCCTTTTCACTTGCTGTCATTGCGGTTACTCAATCTGAACATACCTGGATGCTTTTCTCACTCACTCAGACACACCAGTCTCACAGAACTGCTGTATTACCACATTGTTTTGTGCAGAGTAAGGGAGGCAGCTAGTCATAGTTGTCAGCAGTCTTCAATCATGACAAGAGAAATAGCCTTTGTTCAGGGGGTTCTGGCAAAATCAGTTGAGAGCAGACTTCGATATAAATCCAAGAGCTTGGACACAGTCAGTCAGCTGCTCGGGGGAGTCAGAGTCAGGGTACTCTCCTTGTAAGGGGTGAGGAGCTGGACGTTGGGAAGCCCACTACTCACTTTGGATATGGTCAAAGGTCGAATGGGGATAGAATTGGACAAGGGGTGCTATAGTCCCTGGCCCTGTGAGGCCTATGGGACCACAGAGCCACCGTGCCATTTTGGCAGAGTTAAAAATGATGCTAAAGTTCCCTTTCTTTGGGTTCTTTGTCCCTCAGAGTTTTCAAGTGAATTCATATATTGGACAATCTTCAAATTCATATTTCACTGATAGCTTTGACGTATCTCACTGAAATATTGTCTGGAATAAGGCAGCAAATTGGATTATCACCCCCTCTGAGCACAAACTCAAATTGTGATTACTTAGATGTAATTGAGGCTGCATCTTCTAGCCTTGGAATACCTGCAGATTTGTCTCTAAAAACTGAATGAACACTGTTTTATCTCATTTTAATGCAGAATTGCAATTATAAGGATGAATATATTTTAAGGTTAATTATGGTATATTTTATGGCATTGAATTAAAGATTATGTCAACTCGCTGCACCAGCAGAAATGATCCACTTACACCAGAGACTTTTAATTGCTTGTTTAATAAAGCATATAGTAATTTAGATCATAACTTGCAAGCAGTGGGGACAAATGAAAGTATATTTTGTGACACATTTTTTTGAAATTAACATTAGTTAAGTCAGTGTTCAATGAGTGATTTGTTTCATGCTCATTTTTGACCTCTTCCATCACTGTCATATAATTAATGGTTTAAAAAAAAGTGACTTCCAAAGAAGCCTCAGTCTTTTATGATCTGAACTCTGTGTTCTCACATGTACCACTTTTAGACTAATGTATCTTATTGTATCCAAATTTAACAATGAACCTTTAATTAAAATATAGAGCTAGATTTCATGCTTTCCTACCCAGCAGGTTGGAGACCTCAAAGTTCATAATATTCAGCTGATGCTGTCTGTCACCTATATGTCCCACACTGACCTAACTCAGATTTTGCACTGGGGCAGAAGTAATGGAGGGTGACCTGCTTTTGTGACTATTGAAGCCCTTATATGGTCAATGATCACTTCACGATCTCATCCTGTTTCTGTTGCTATTTTACCCATAGGCCATACCAAGCAAGTGGCTTGCAGTCTGATAGCTTTTGCTTAAAGCCCTAGGGCTGACCAATGGATGGAGAGAGGGTCAGAGTTGAAAAATGTGGTGCTGGAAAAACACAGCAGGCCAGACAGCATCCGAGGAGTAGGAGAATCGACGTTTCGGACATAAGCCCTTCTTCAGGAATCATGCTTATGCCTGAAACGTTGATTCTCCTGCTCCTCGGATGCTTCCTGGCCTGCTGTGTTTTTCCAGCACCACATTTTTCAACTCTGGTACTCCAGAATCTGCACTCATCACTTCCTCCGGAGAGAGGGTCAGTCCTACTTTGCAAGTTCCCAGTACTCTTATTGGATGTGACCTACCCCCTCACTATCTTATTATCCCCCAAGGTCACGGAGACACAGACCCAAACACCTCTACCACCTTACCCTCCTCACCCAGAACCAACCTGCTAGCCTCGTCTTGTTGGTATGCCTGACTTATGTTGGAGTCCAATCATCGGTTTTTTGGGGGGACTGTCTGCTGTCCTAGCAGTATCCATTGTTCCTGACTGCCACTGTTGGGAAAATAGAATTGCCAGTCAATTAATTAACAGACAGTTCTCTAAGATGGGACTTCCTCACAAAATATGGGTGAAAATCTCCCTTTGACCAAAATAACATTGCTCCCAGTGTTAAATTGCAAAAGTAGTCTAGCAGTGGATGGGCTTGCCACTGGCTTTATGATGGCTGTTGAGGACCAAAGCATCCAGTAAAGCCTTTGGTTTTCTAGAGAATAGTTGGTTCCCAAACTTTTCTTACTTGACCTTAAAGACGGGAAATATCAAGTTGTTGGGCCAAAGATTTCAGGTTTAAGTAACTAAACTTAGTTAAGGAACTGATGGCAAATGATTCATCAAAATTAGTTACATCATTACAACGCTCAAAACCAATTAAATTAAAACTAGTGCCAAAATGCCATTTTGGGACATACATACTGTACAACCTGATAGCAGACAAAACAACAATATGAGTATGACTCATTTGTTTTCTGTTACACCTGTGAGGTGGGATGGTATACATCATGAATGCTATGACATTAAATGGAAGGCCACCTGCCTGGAAAGATGGACATAAGATATCTTATGCTGTTATTTAAAGAAGAGCTAATATTCCTTGATGTAATGGACTGATTCAATACCCCCAAAGGTCAGATAATGAGTAATTTATCTCATTACTGATGTGTGTAAATATACTTCCATGCTTACCCACTAAGCAATAAAATGTTTCATTTGCATTGAAAAAGTATGGAATGCTGTTATAAAGATAATATCAAGCTTGTTCTTTCTTCGTCCTCCATTCACCCATTGAATTTGGACCTATTTCTCCAACTAAAAACTGTTGAATATTTTTCCAGTAAAGCAAGGTCAAAAATATTAGTTTTAGGAACCATTGTCTTATGAACAGAGGCTGACATTAGGAACCAGGGGTGGTGGTGTTGACTGTCCTATTGCCAAGTAAGGTGCAGCTGGAATTGAAGATACTTGCCCCATTTCCAAATCCTTTCTCCTGTCACAACCTATTGAACTGCAATTTTAACTTAAAGGCAAATGATACCTATCTGTTAGACTTCTGGCTAGACTTAAATGAGAGATGACTGCTAATTATACAGGTAAAATCTCTTGGGTCTCATATTGTGATGAACCAGAGTTCCTGTTCCAATCATCTTTAAAATCATCACTTTCCGGTGGGTGTGAACGACCTGTTTGCATCTGGAACAAAATTGACCTCATACAAACGAGTCTCATATGTAAAGTTGGCAGCCTGCTTGGCTTTCTTTGACATTGTCTTTGTAGCTATCCATCACTACCATGAAGATAACATGACGTTGCTGCAAAGGGACATTTTCTGTCACCCAGAAGCGGAAGGAGCAAAGATGAACTGAAGCAGTAGGACACTGGAAATATAGTTTTCCGTGAAGCAAGGGACCATAGAGAGAGTTAGAGAATTAGATTAAATGCTCCCCTGCTGGTGCGTTTCAAGGTGGGCCCATGCTGAATACAAAAGATGGCCTACTTACCACCTACCCACAAGCTCCTGGCCCCAGTACAATTTACCTGCAGTGGGAGTGACATTGGGTAATGTGGCCTTCTCTGGGACAATTGTGGGTATGCAACGTCCATTTAATTAGCTCATCCTATCACTGTCAGGATTGAACCAGTGCTAAGAAGTCAATGTCACGTGGCTAGTCTTCCAGCTCCATGGGCCAGTGGTAAATTAGTGTTGGCTTGCTGGGCTGTTTGGAGGATCAAGCATCTGTTGTTACCATGAACCTTCCAGTTCCCACCACTGAACCCTTGCAATCTAGCCCCCATTGACTTCTTAATTCCTTTTCCCAAACACATCCTGACCCCCAAGCATTTACAAAGTTCTAATCTATCACTGAATGCCTCCTCAGTCCACAATGCGGTTTTGGAAGTAACCACAGTGGTGTTACCAGTACTTGAGTGCTTTTGGCCTCTGATTGTTTGGCTCTCTGTAGAAGGACTTCTGGAGACTGAAGGGTGAAATTCTGCTTCCAGCCTACTATCTAATAAAAGGACATGGGACAGTCATTATTCTCTGTGTGGGTTCTCCCTAACATTTTAACCTTGTAAACAGGTTCTGTCTTGCCATGTATTAATCACTGTAGCATTGAAGAAGGCCATTTAACTCAAGAAATCAATTTCTATTCTGCATGGATGAAGCTAATTAGTCCCATTTCCTACACTGCATCCCTATAGTTCTGTAAATTTATTTCAATCAAATCCCCATCTGATTTCCTTTGGAAATCATTCATCATCTCTGTCTGTATTATACTTGCAGGCAGTGAGTTCTGTGATGTCAGCAAAGAGGTAAAGACTTCTTCATCATAGGTGAGAAAATCATGACTGGGCCTTTACTATCCAGGGTCATCGATAGTGGGCATACCTCCGCTGTCCTAGAGTACGCTACCATCCCTTTGGGTCAATGATGACAGCTGGTCTAAAAAAAGAAATTGTTAGAGAATCGGCCTTCCCTCTATATTGTCAACTCTATCTGGTGAGGGAATCTTAATCGACTTTATTCTCTCCAGTGAGGGGAAGTATATCTAGATTAATGTTGATAAGCATAGGAAAGGCATTAATTTCAGACTTCTGATTTTGTCTCATTCTTTTTCCATTAGACAGTTTGATTTTTGAATCCAAGCATTCGTCTCGCATGTGTCATTTTGAAATTTGGTGAGTAAAGGCAAGTTCTATTTTAACTCTTCAATCATAACGATGTTATGCTGATGAGACCAATGACAAGAAATTCAGTTGGAAAATTAACGCTACATCAGCTTGTATCTGCCATAGTTATTGCAAGAACTGAATCGCTTTGTCCATGGAAATGTGAGGCTAAATTATTTATTGAGTTAAAATCTATTTCAGCTTTGTGTATAAGTCAGGTCCCTTGTAAACTGTCTTTAAAAATTCATGACTAAAAATAACTCCTATGCAATGTTGTGAAGATCTGTTGTCATATTTTTTCTTATTTATAGTGCTATGCCATTAATTTTTCTCAGGACAGTGCTGTTACCCATCATTCCATTGACATTTCAACATACAGAATGGGCAAATACATAAAATAAACTCTCACTTAGCAAACATTATAACTGAGCTCTTATGTGACCAACAAACAGTTGATCAGAGCTTTTTGTTTTGCATAGCCTTTTACGTTCCAAACCTCCTTCTGACTCTAGTAAATGGCATGAGAAGATGACTGCATGATCAGGAGGCTGACGTAACCTGGTATTTAAATGTCAACATCTAAATACAAATTTTCCCTAATCACAAGAGACATTGAGCTTAGATTTCTAAGAGCAACAAGTTAAATAAAAAGGAATTGGTCGAATATCAGTAAAGCATGAAACCAGAGCATGTAATATTTACAAAGTGCAAATGCAGGGTTCACCAGGAAGAGAATGCATAATTCAAATCAAAGTACATTTACAAAGGAGCAAATAAAGAAGCCATGCTATATTCCTAGCTTAAACTGTTGGAAAGAATTCTTAGATTAATCTTAGTTCTGTTTCTGCAGTTTTAGCAATAATTTCATTTATCTCTAAACTCTAAAGAGAATCAAGAAAATAAGCTTCCAATGACTTCAACCAGACAACATCTGAAGCGTTAATATCTGTAATCACTGTTGAAGTAATGCTTCTCTTTGAACTATCTATGTTAATCTGCTTCTCCCATTATCAGAAACAACAAATTAGTTTTAGACAGCTTCTAAAGTGTTTAATTAGTAATCTTTGTTGAAATAAATAAGTGAACAGAAATAAGAAATTCTTGCAAATCACTTGTAAAAATTTGCCCAGATAATTTTTCTCATCTGGTTTCATTAATTCAAAGCAGCCAATTTCATATAGATTAATGATTAATGCTTGTATTCATCAATTTGCTGGTTTGATTGAATTACAAAATGTTGTGTGTGTAAATCTGCACAACTCAGGGTCACATAAGATTTGGGGCTGCAGACCACTGTTTGGTAAGAACCTGGCAGCAGTGGCCTCTTTTCATGTGAGTTTACGAAATGTCTTCAAAAGGGATTTCCATCTTGAGGCATCCCCTTTTTCACATATCTCCATGAAGCTCTTATTGTGAAAGTGGGACTTCTGATACATTGTGCTAGAAGCCCTTGCATTAGCCTGCTGAACTCACGACCTTCCTCACTACCTTTAATGGGTGGGCAGACAGACAGTACCCTGCTGCTTCACTTGCTTGTTTAAATTTCTGTTGGCACCTGGAAATGCACTTGATTTCAGGATCCTGAGTGCAAAACAAAAATTCAGTCTTTGATGTTCATCCTGGTTGTTCTTTACTTCCCATTAGGAGGTAAAACACAAATTATCACAGTTAAAGGTATCCAGAGTTTCTGATGGCCGAATAGTTGATTCTACAGGAAGATGGTAATTAAACCTGTGTTTACCATTGAGAAACTTGGGGAGGTCAGTGGTGATATCTTAGAGGCAGTCCATATTACAGTAGAAAAGATGTTGGATTGTATTAGAGTGTATGAAGTGGATAAATCCCCTGATCCTGACCGGACATATCCAAGAACACTGCAAGAGGCTAGAGAAGAAATTGAGGGGGCCTTGGCTGATATTTTTGCATCGTTAGCCACAGGTGAGGTCCTGGAAGACTGGAGGGTAGTGAATATTGTGCCACTATTCAAGAAGGGCTGCAAAGAAAAAAACCTGGGAACTATAGACTAGCAAGCCTAACATTTGT